>NC_142356.1:38375358-38720358 GCF_059441175.1 Urocampus carinirostris | reverse complement strand
CATTTGCGATTATTTTAGCTGAGCATCCAACAATCTTTTGCACCTCTTTATAGGTTGTTCAGTCTCCAAACAACTATTTAATCATAGAATGCCGATCTTTAGAGCAGTGTCTTGAACTACCCATTTTCCTCAAATGCATGTTCAACCTGTGCTGGCTCCATCATCTTTAAAAAGGTGCCACCCCATTCACACCAAATTCACACCTGTTTTTGTTTTTTTTCTTCACCGAAATTGATTAACTCAGAGATAGGTTGCCACAATTGCACAGCCTTCGGAGCGTGCCTTTTACGATTACTGGGTCTTGTTTCTTTTCTGAAAATCTACTGCACATACTGGTAACTTGTCTGGCATGTAACAATAAAAAATATCCTAAAAACCTGGGATAGTCTGGTTAGTCACATTAATATACTATTATTATGAACAGCACTGTATTCACTTGGATCAAATTGATACCAAAACTCCCGCTATCGTCCACCACTCCTGCACGTAGTCGGCACTCCATGGCAGTGGGAGCTCTGCTGCTGTTATACCCTTCAATAGGCCGCCGGAGAAGATGCGGCGTCACGACTCGGCAATGTCACGGCTTTCTTGTTGCTCACACTTTCAGAGTGAGAGCGACGCCTTTGCCGAAAAGCCATGGTTGTTCTGTAAGCACACGTTCTTCCGCAGGGAGATTGTCCTCCATACCGAACAGAGTTCACAGTCAGTGCACTGCAGTACGAGCCCATAAGTGCATGACCGGCCCAAGCTTTTATGGGGCCCTAAGCAAAATTAGACCCGGGCCCCTTATTATACCTACTAGAACTCATTACACGTTAGCCTCTGTCATGACGGATACACTCAAAATATTGGATGTGAGATGTTTCTTTTTTATTTAGATTGTAATCCACAGTGAATAAGGCTATAAGAGGAAACAGCAGATCTGCAAATTTGTAACAACAACAAAAAAGTTTTCAATTTTATATTTGGCTAAGTGAGCAACTTCCCCTACTGGCCACGCAGTAATCAATACATAAAACCTCAAAAGCCAATCAGGCATGTTATACCTATGGTTTATATTTTGAAATGAATAGCAGCCTGGGGTTGATTTACACTAAATATTCTAAGTGACATAGTTCAAAGTGGCATACTGAAATTCATCCAGGCCACCTAAAAATAACAAAAGGATTCAACTATTAACTGCATACACAATCTACTTTATCATTTGTGTTTTAAATAACTGCACCAACAAATGTATAAATGTACCAACTTTAAACTTTAAATACTTCAAAAAATATGCAAAGGAACAAGATAACAACATTGAACAAGGTAAAACTAATGATTTTTGTTTAAAATTAAAAGCAACAACAGCTGTATAAATACTGCATTTAAAGTCAAAGAAATACTTTTTGAATAAATATATAAATGGACAGAGGTACTTGAAAAGGCTGTAGGAAACTACTCTTTGTTAACATATTTTTGTAAATTAATGTATATTTGATTGTATATATCAATAATCATCACTCAAGCATGAAACATATATATCTATATTTAATTATATATAAGTTAACCGCTCTTGTGGGCCCTCTGGTGTTCGCAGGGCCCTAAACAGCCGCTTAGTTCGCTTATGACTTGCCTATGCGTAACGGAGTCATACAAAAGCTCTTGCACAAATTTTGTGGGATGTTGACTGATTGCTGAAGAATGCTTGAGAAGCATGAACAATGTGCAGTTTCCCCTCGATTTTTGCGGTTAATACGTTCTATAATTCAGATTCAGATTCAGATTCAGAACTACTTTATTGTCATTCTAGTACACGTGTATACAGAACGAAATGTCGATACATCTGACCCGCACAGTTTCCTTGAATGTACAGATATAAATAAAATGTTGTATTAAGTTGGAGTATTGAGTACTAATAATATAATAAATAATTATGGCTACGTAATCACCCATATATTAGGTCAAGTCATGTTTATTTGTATAGTCCTTAATCACAGAAAAAGGTTCAAAGGACTGCATAGACTACAGACTATTATTACACCATCCATTGATCTAAAACCTACATGAGGGCAAGTGCAGCGCTACTGCCACATTCATTTTATTTCGTTTGTGAAAAGTTAAAGAAACCGAAAGCTGTTTTTATGGCACAGCAGCGCTTTTGCACGAGACCCTGCGTGTCAAATGAAAATGCAACAAAGGCAAGCTATGAGGTCGCAACACTGATTGCAGAGCCCTGAAAACCTTTCACGGAAGTGATTTTATCAAAGACTGCTAAGAGAATATTTGAATATTGAATATCGCACATTTTTATCTTACCAAATCCGGCCCACTTTCTGAAAAGTTTGGGCATCCCTGCCTTAGTCGCTTCCTCAGTTCCTCTCTCCAATTTTTAATACAGTATGTTTTTTACTCGAAACTTTTCACCCTCTAATCTAACTGATTATTACAGCTTGCATTGTTAGAGTTTGCGTTACAGTAAATGAGAAAAAAATAAAAAGTTTCCAGCAGCACCCCAAAGACAAATGCATTTGGTGACTTTGTGTTGATTACAGCACTCTATTATCATAATAGTTTGGTGTCTGTGCTGTCGTATTTTCTAGCGGGAGGGCCGTTGTGGCCCAAACCTGCTGTGAGTCATGCCCACAGATTATAATGAGACATTCCGTCATATTGCGGTGGGGGGAAAAGCACCATTTGGATTTGCTTGTCAAGTTTTCCCTTTAGCTGAAGGGAAGAGACAAAATAAAAGGAGTGAAGAATTAATCTGCAAAAGGCGGGAAGCCAAAGAGAAATCTGCGAGCTATTCCCTGAGCTGAGGTTGAGCAGACGGAGATTTGACGTATTCCTCGGTTCACACAAAAGTGAAAAAAATGCAAGGGTTCTGCAATTTTTTAGGTAAGCTCACCTGGGGGTTTTTTTCTCTGTTACATGACCCATTTTTTTTTATTCATTAATTGTTTTTAAAAAAGGATTTATTGGCAGGGTATCATGATTTAGTTCAGGAAGGGGTAAACTTTAAATTGTCAGATTCTTTGGTGTAATACAAATTGGCGGAGCGGCTGGGGCCACCTTTTCATCTATATGTATTTATGAATAGATATACATTTAACCCTTTCTATGTACATTTTATACTTAATTTTAGATTTGTTCATTACATACAAGGTTCGTACACCCTTTTCAGGTCAAATTCAAGGACCTTTTAACTTTCAAAGCATATATAGCCTTATGTACACATATACATATACTGTACATACATACATACATACATACATACATACATACATACATACATAGGGCCCGGTCACACAGCCGTTTGCGTCTGTATCGAGGCTGAATCACGGCCAGAAATTTCTGCCTGTGAAGCGGACGCTGTTGGACGCTTTGAGATCGCCATACAGACGAGATACAGCAGTCAGTGCTTTACACGCGGTCGGAAATTCACACGCAGTTGGCAGCGCGAAAAAGTTTTGCGCTGCTCAAAACTTTAGGGCCCGGTCACCCAGCCTTTCACGGGCGTATCGAGGCTGAATCACGGCCAGAAATTTCTGCCCGTGAAACAGATGATGTTGGACGCTTTGAGATTGCCATATAGACGAGATACAGCAGTGCTTTACACGCGGTCGGAATTTCACACGCGGTTGGCCGCGCGAAAAAGTTTTGCGCTGCTCAAAACTTTAGACCACGTGTTAACCGCGGGCGGCACACGAGGTAATGACGCGGAAATGACGCGGAACGACGTGCTATGGCCGCGGCTAGGGCGTGGTTACATGTGGGTAGGACGCAAAATTTCAGCGGGTAATCGTGGGTGGAGCACGGTCATAGCATGTTCTGCGCCTGTATCGCGGTGTTATTACGTGAAATTAGCGTGTTACGCGTGTGACGGTCAAACGCCTTTCTCCGCGTATATACAGCGCGATTTGCCGAGCACACGTCAGTTGTGCTCGAGACGTCAAGGGGTGAACATGGATCCCCGTCACCGTAGTGACCTCGTCTTAATCAATTTTTATTTCTTGACATTTCTTTTCATTTCATAACAAGATAATAAAATAAAAATGAAAAACTATTACAATAATAACATATTGGCTTCTTCGGTGCCATCGCTTAAAATCTTGATCTTCACGGGACTGTGTCTTGAGCGGTTATTTCTACAGCCCGGTGTTATGCCGAGAAATGCATCCCTGCCGAGATTTGCATCCCCTCGCTACTACAACCACTTTTACCTCGTTTTATCTCACTTTTATATCACTTTTAGGGAATGTAATGGCGAACATATAACCAAATCCACTTCGTCTTGCATTTGTTGGGAATGTAATCAAACGGTAATGCACACCGTATATAAATCACTTTTGAGAACTGTTATGCACTCTACCGTAAAGCTTATTATGCAGAAAAAAGCTTTATGGTAGAGTGCATAACAGTTTCAATACGAGCGATTTGAATAGAAAAAGGCAAAATAAACATGTTACCTGCTCGAAAGTGATTTGTATACGGCGCGCATTACCTTTCGATTACATTCACAACAAATACAAAGACGGACTGGTTTAAGTTGTATTAAATTCCCAACAAATGCAAGACAAAATGGTTTTGGTTATATGTTCGCCATTAAATTCCCTAAAAGTGATATAAAAGTGAGATAAAACGAGGTAAAAGTGGTTGTAGTAGCGAGGGGATGCAAATCTCGGCAAGGATGCATTTCTCGGCATAACGCCGGCTCGGTAGCTTTTATACCCGTGGTCCACACGAGAAAATGACGCGGAAATGACGCGGAACAGTCGCCGGCGTCTGTTTTGCGGTCATACCATCGATGAACAGCGGGTTGGCCAATTTTGCGCATTTTCCATTGCGGACAACCACAGGCAAAAAAAAAAGCGCAAAATTTTACCTGCGATACAGACGCAAACGGCTGTGTGACCGAGCCCATCCCAGCCATCTCCGGGCAGTGGGCAGGGGACACCCTGAACTGGTTACCAGCCAATCGCAGGGCACACGGGGACAGACAATTCACTCGCTCATTCACACCAAGGGACAATTTTGGACCAAGGGACAATTTGGACCGGCCAATTCACCTGAAATGTATGTTTTTGGAATGTGGGAGGAAACTGGAGTGCCCGGAGGAAACCCACGCAAGCACGGGGAGAACATACAAACTCCGCACAGGAAGTCTGGAGCTGGATTTGAACCCACGCAGGAGGTTCCCATGACATGAACTGTGCCGCACAAGCGCTAACCACTGCGTCGCCGTGCTGCACAAACTGACCCCGTATTGTTATTTATTCAGGTGAAAAATCACAATTATTAAAACTTTTATATCGGAAAACGTGAAAATATTGAAAAGTGAATTTATTTGAGTTGTGAAGTCATGTATAAAGTAAATAAGATCATTACGGCCTACGTTTATGCAGTTGATGTATTTTATTCTGTTTATATATTTTTGCCTATGATTCAAACTAGCATTTTTTTGCAACAGCACTGAATTTATGCTTGAATGATGCTTGAACTTTGCAAGAACTTCTCTGCGCCCGATGTTTCCGTCAATGTCATCATGGCGATCGCGTTCCTGCATACATGCACAAAACCTTATCGCTCTCTGCATCTACGATGACAAAGTCCTTTTGTCATCTCTTTTAAAGAGAAAAAAGCTATTTTGAAGGGTTTGTTGGTCTTTATCCATGTTTTCGCTTTTCTCGCACACTGCTTCACTAGGCCCACTCGAGGGCCGCCTACACACTCTCAAATGCTGGAGACTGGAAGCAAAACTGGGAAGTGGGGGCTTCCTCGAGGTGTGGTCAAAGATCTCATCAAAGCCACTCCTGTTTTCTAATGGTGATTTTTACATATGCAAACCCTTCCGAAAATCTTGAAACTTACTGATGAGCTGTGTCAAACCTTTTATTTTAGTTTTTTTTTTTTTTAATAAAACAACATATTTTTACATTCCAACATTGAATGATTTAAGACAGTGGTTTGGATAAAAGGTTTGGACCATGATGGCTGGCCTACCTTGAACATTGCCAGCCCAGATCTCCTTACTGCTCTTCACAACTGGCATGATGGAGTGATCTGGGATCCGACTCCTCCTCTCATAGCCTCTGATGAAGGGTAGGCGGGCACAGGAAGCCTGGACGGGGGTGGCTACTCTGAGGCCAAAACTGTCTTTATCTGACAAGAGTGCGGAAAAATTCAGGGGGATTGTCAAGTGTGTGGTGGAATTGAGTGTCGTAGATGTAAATTATGAAAAAAATTAAAAGTTGTGGGACGAAATGATGGGATGTTGCTTCATTGGCATTTTTTCCGCCCCCTCCAATGCCGGCAACAGCTCAGCCAGGTCTTCTCCCAGAAGTCTGTGCAGATCACGGTTGCCGTGGAGACAAAAAGAAGATGAGAAGCTGTGTATCATATGTATTTATATATATATATATATGTATATATATATAGATATATATATATACATATATATATATATATACATATATATATATATATATATATGTATATATATATACTCTTCTTCTTTCCTCCTGTTACTTTTCCGATTTAATTATGAGCCCATTGAGTTCAGTTTCTAGCTCGCCTTATTGGTTTGACGTTCCACTTCAGTCTGAAAGAGAGAAAGAGAAAAAGAGTCACAAAGTGATACCAAAACATGCGTGTGCTTGGTTTTTATGGCAGTTTTGCAGGAATTGAATGCTTTTGTTTTGCAGGTAAATATTTCTCTGTTTTTTTTCCCATAATCTCCCTTAACGGGTGAATTTCCACAAAGTAGGAACCATATGTACACAGCACACCCATCCGTTATCTTCACCGCATATCCTCAGTAGTGTCGCAGGGGTTCTGGACCCCATCCCAGCCGTCTTTGGCCAGTAGGCATGGGACCCCCCTGAACTGGTTGCCCGACAGTCGCAGAGCACATAGAGACAACTCACTCGCTCATTCAGACCTAGGGCCAATTTGGACTGGCCAATTAACCTGACATGCATGCTTTTGGAATGTGGGAGGAGACCCGAGTGCCCTGAGAAAACCCACGCAGGCAGGGGGAGAACGTGCAAACTCCGCAAAGGAAGGCTGGTAGCTGGATTTGATCTGATGAGAACTGTGACGCGCTGACCACTCAGCTGCCCTGCAGCCACCTGAGGCACACCATCTATCGATAATGTTTGAAAATAAATAATAATAAAAGCATTTAAATTCATGTTTTTTTTTTTACTTAAATGATCATGTTACTAAATGGATAAAGGTTTTCTTTAAATATACTACTTGTGGTCACCATGGATCAGGGGGTAATACAGGTTTTTTATCTTATGTTTATTTTTGCTGTAATTTTAGATTTGACTCTATTTTAAAATAATTTAGGAAGTTTTACTAACTTTTTTGTCTAGAAAAATAAATAAAAAATACTTTAAATTATCCATAAATGAACATTGTCTTTTCTCTTTTCATTCTTAAAGTAAAATTAATCATTAAAATCAGCAAGATACTGTATATATATATATATATATATATTTTTTTGCAGTGCAACATTAAACAACTTGATCAAACAAAATGAGTTATTATTATTATTAAATATACTAGACTTTCTCGTAAGCAGAAAATTTGTATACAAAAAGAAAAAAATAGTCTTCTGCCACCTACTGTTATGGTTGAATGTTAGTTGCTCACAGCATACTAGTTGAAAATAACTTGTATGTAGTGGATCAGTGGTGGACAGTTAGAGCCAGAATGCCTTCTTTGTTGGCATATATACCACAAGGAATGAGTAATTGCATTCTCTCCTGCACACACTGATTTGATGCTGCATGCAAACAGGGATGTTAAGAATTCACACACACTCCTAATGACTCCTCTTTTGAACATAAATCCTTCATTAGACTCACACCCAAGAGGAGGTCATGTCCTTTTCATCCTCTAAAGAACCCAGTTTGGGCAGAGTTTTTCACCAGTTAAATCTACATGATAAATTAGAGATAGAATCATTTTAAAATCAGTTTTAACTTTAATCTGCCGTCCTCTCCTCCCTCTGCATCCACTTACTAACTCTGCCATACCAACTCAAGTCAAGTCACATTAAAGGTAAATCAAATTTCCTTTTCTTTTATACCAGACATGTCAAACTCCATTTGGTTCAGGGGCCGGATCCGAACTTCATGTTCTTAGGTTGGCCGGATCAGTCATAAATGTCAAACGCCAAATATTTAGCTTTGTTTTACAGTACTATGCTTTCTCATTCAGCTTACATTTGTAGCCTACCCTAAAAATTATAATCACAGATGATAAGGAATCTTTTCTAAGCACAACACAAATATTCACAAATAATGGAAGAAAATGATTTTAATGTTTCGCGCTGACTGTGTTAATTGGTTTATTTTAACAGGTGAGTAAATTCAGCTTTAAGGCATGGTCACACAGCCTTTCACGGGCGTATCGCAGCTGAATCACGGCCAGAAGTTTCTGTCCGTGAAGCAGACGCGGTGGAAAATGTGCAAAATTGGCTAAACCCGCTGTTTACCCGTGGTATGCCCGCGAAACAGACGCCGGCGACTGTTCCGCGTCCTTATCGCGGGTAACCGCGGCTGCATCGCGTTTGACCGTGCTTACACACGGTACACACACTAATGCACGTGATAACACCGCAATACAGGCGCAGAACAAACATGCTATGACCGTGCTCCACCCGCGATTACCCGCTAAAATTTCGCCTCCTACCCGCGTGTAACCACGTCTTGGCCCCGGCCGTAGCACGTCCTAGCACGTTCGTACTGCGTCTTTACCTCGTGTGTACCACGTGTGCCGCCCGCGGCTACCCGTGGTCTAAAGTTTTGAGCAGCGCAAAACTTTTTCGCGCGGCCAACCGCGTGTGAATTTCTTACCGCGTGTAAAGCACGGCTGTATCTCGTCTGTATCGCAGTCTCAAAGCGTCCAACAGCGTTTGCTTCACGGGCAGAAATTTCTGGCCGGGATTCAGCCTCGATACGCCCGTGAAAGGCTGTGTGACCGGGCCTTTACATGCTAACCAACTCACCACAAACAAACTCAAGTAGGAGCTATGATTAAAAACTCTTTCGAAATAAATAAACAAATATAAAACGAGAATTTCAGTAGTGAACAACATCAGATCAACTTGGCTGGGCCTACAGAAGTGGAGAAAGTACTGCCCAATATTGTCTTTAACATGAAACCAGACTGAACATCAGCTCTTTTATGCCTTTAATTCCCTTTAGCGGCGGCAAATAGCATTTGGTTTGTAATTATTTTTTAAATTCATAATTTTTGATAGGAGTGCTTTGGAGTCTTGCTTATTTTACATATGCGGAAATTTAGTGGATCGGCCCGCGGGCTGTATGTTTGACATGTTTACTTTGTATGTATCATATTTAGTCATGTATAGTGCGCATTTTTACCCCAAAAAATAACTCATAGTTTGCCTGCGTGTTTTAAACAGATTTTTACGGTTAAACTGTATCGAACCAAATTTGTGCAACGATTGATCAGTCAAAAAAAAATCACTGTCCACAAGTGCAAAACTTTGGATACAACCAGAGATTTTGCAAGAGTTGTATCTACTTGAAAAGTTTACCAATAAAATGTTCTTAAAATAAGTTTTAAGACTCCTCCCTCTGAATCTACCCACTAACTAAAAATAGGTGCCACATTGTTAGTATCGCTTAACAAAGGAAATGCAATCACTAATAAGGGGAGCAATTGACTGAGGTTGACAAGTATGCAATAAACCCCTGAAAACCATCGAAGAGGAACCAGAATCCTGTCATAGCAGCCTTCACAGAGCTGCGGTACTGATTGGTAATAATGTTATTTACCAAATCCTTGCTGTCATTTTTGTTCTTTGTTTTTGTGTATGTGTTTGTCTTGCTGTCGGTCACCCCTCTTGAAGGATAGATAGATAGAATTACGAAATCACCGATATGGGTATTACATTTAATTAAATTTCAAACTCCTATCGGCGATTTGGTCTGCTTAATCGCCGATACCATTTCTTAAAATAGTACAGTATTGGCATCGGAACAACACTAGTTATTTTTTGTGTAAGTAGTTGTCGGGGAGATTTGTTTGCATTAAACTCCTGTCTCGTTTATCATAGATTTGTGCGTGTGACTTATTTTCTGTGTCATTGCCTTTCATAACTAGTGAGTCCTGTATATATGATACAAGGCAAACATTCCTCATAGATCATGATTCTTGAGTTTGCTCTAGAAAAGTACCAGATCGATGAGCCTTAATTTAAAATGTACAAAGGTTTCATCCAGGGGGGCATGCCCATGTACCCCCCTAGACCGTCCACCCACAGGGTTCTCACCAAATTATATGGGAAACACTAAGTAATGCAAATTTACCCGCAAAATGCACCGTGACAATCAAACGCAATTGTATAATCGAGATTACATGCACCCGCTCGATGCCACCACACTCCTGACGACCATTTATGTAATCCGATGGAGTCACTCGGACCCATTTGAGTACTCCGAGCATAAATCAGGAAAGGTCAAGTAGTGAGGATTTTCCTTTTTTATTTAAATCCTCATCAGGTGATGTACTGCTTCTGCTTTGAGCAACACTCATTTAGAGAGGAGACTATAGATAAAAGATCAAAAGCTGAGCCCTGGGAACGACCGATTAGTCACAACGAGGTGAAAGAAGGTTTAAATAGCAAGAAACGGGAAGCTGCTCAATGAGGTAAGTTCATGCTCAATACATTTCCATGCAGATTGGTTCTATGTGCATACACCAGGGGTAACCAATGCGGTGCCCGCGGGCCAAATGCGGCCTGCCAGGCTTTTTAATCCGACCTGACAAGCTAAAATGGTAAATATGTGATAATATACTATATTTTCTGCACTATAAGGCGCATCCCCTGAAAATAGTCATTTGTTGTATAAGGCTGGACAAATTTGTGAATTCTAATTGATATCGCGATGTGACGTAGTGCGATTGTGTAATCGGAAAAGACTGCGTTTTTTTTTCAAGGATTTAGAGTTTATTTGATTGATGGAGTGTTTTGCCAAATTGAACAGTGCTATACAATAGAGCAAACACGCTGGTGTTTTCGCTCGCTGGCTTTTTTCGTCCTCTCACTGGCTATTTGGGTCAAATTGTTTAATGGTTAATTAACATGTTTATGGCTTGTTGATTAAATGATAAACATGGTTTCATCTCGCCCCTGTGCTCCTTCGTTCCCTGGAGTTGTGGGATTGTAGGTGAATGATACAATCCCCATGGCGTTATCTTTCAATCTACAATTAACTTTTATCCATGGGCGTAAACCAGCCTGTTATTTGGGGGTGCTCAAGAACCCCCTCATAGCTTAAAGCTCTCTTTTCACATAAACAAAAAAATTAAAAAGGGTAAACAAAATGCCCCCTGCGACTGGCTGGCAACCAGTTCAGGGTGTCCCCTGCCCACTGCCTGAAGATAGCTGGGATGGGCTCCAGCTCCCCCGCCACCCTAGTAAGGTTAAGCTGTGCAGATAATGGATATACAGTATGTTGCTGTATTTTTTAATGCCACCAAAAAACGGGCGTTATTCCCAACACTTGCACGAGACTTTAAGACGCATGGAATTAAAACTACACCAACGGACACCATATTTATTTGTGTGTGACCGTTGCGCATTTTATCCACTTACGGTATATATTAGTTCAATTATTGATCCGTTGAAAAGTAAAAAAATGATGCGAAACGAAGTCACTAAACATATGCGATGGGAAACAAACCGAGGTCGCAGTGATGAGAGCGCTAAAACCTAACCACTAGAGATGCAGATGACATGTAAAAAGGCATTGAGTCCAAGATCCCTGTTCCAGTGGTAGATTGAACAGACTTAGAATTATTACAACCAGGAAATAACAGAACATACTACAAAATATTAATTCATTATTAAACGATAAATTGTTATTTTACACGTGCATTAAACTGGTAGCCCTTGGCGCTAATCAATAACAAAAAATGAAGTTCTCAGCTTCAAAAAAGCTTGGTAACCCCTGTCATACACCCATTGCTCATGCTCACTCACACTTTACAAAATCGACTCACCTAATTAACTCATCTCATCTCATCAGCCGTACCGCTTATCCTCATTAGGGTCGCGGGGGGGCTGGAGCCCATCCCAGCCATCTCCGGGCAGTGGGCAGGGGACACCCTGAACTGGTTGCCAGCCAATCGCAGGGCACACAGGGACAGACAACTCATTCGCTCATTCACACCTAGTGACAATTTGGACCAGCCAATTCACCTGAAATGCATGTTTTTGGAACGTGGGACGAAACCGGAGTGCCCGGAGGAAACCCACGCAAGCACGGGGAGAACATACAAACTCCGCACAGGAAGTCTGGAGCTGGATTTGAACCCACGACAGGTTCCCATGACATGAACTGTGCCGCACAAGCGCTAACCACTGCGCCGCCGTGCTGCCCTAATTAACTCTTTCCTGCAAAATAAATTCAAAAAACACAGCAGAGATGTTTTCTGAGGCGACGCAGTTGACACCCAAAAGCTAAAGCAAAAAGGAGCCGCTAGTTTTGCTGTCATTAGGGGCAGTTGACGCTTAACACTGGAAAAACAACAGCGACCAGATGATGAAGGTGCTGTAAGAGAGTCCGATCAGGATTTTTCTCCTGCTACTGGTAACGAAGGAAACTAGTATTATCTGTTTCATGTGCGGGAGAAAACCCCTACCTAAAACAATAGACTCGAGAGGGATGGGTGCCACCTGACTGTACTTGCCCAAGATACACCAAGGGAAGTGATGCCCCGGTGACCCAGTGTTTAAGGGATACGTGAACCGTGATACACAAAAAAAAGTGAGGTTTTAAATGGTGTTAAGAGGGAACAGCCTGAAATAGGGATCTCAATCATTTAAAAAAATAGTTAAAGAAATGAGAGGAACTTAAGAGCCTGTGTTAAAGCTTCAGTGTAATATTTGACCACTCAATGGCACTGTTGTCTAATGCGATCGAACTCCAGTGCCACAGCAAGCGACAAAATGGCACACAAACATGGCGACGACTTAAGTACGGATTCCGCTCTGTAAAAGAATTTTTTTAAAATGTGAAAATTAACATTGGTATGATAGTTCATGTATTTATGCCTAATATTCAAATCAATCCTTTGTTTTGGTTTGTCTTGAGTGAAAGTTTTTTTTACCACTGGGAGGCACAAAATATTACACTCTGTCCCTTTAAGATTGATCCGTCATGTCCGTTTTAAAGACATGTTTATCATCTGTCTAACGGTCTGTCTCGCTAAGTATATGAATGTTATGGAAAAAGCATGGAAAGAGTTAGCAATGGGTGAGCTTGTAAATGTGTATTAGGGAAATGTTGGAAGGTGATTAGACAAACTAACTAAATAAAGTATGTTGACTTTATTTAAAAGGTTTTGTCACATATTCCAACAAAGCCAAAGTTATTAATGTCATGATTACTGATGTGACTCAGCTTTGCCCGCTTCTTTGGCGCGGGTTCCGATTGGCTCCCAATCAGTATTTGTACCCAGTCCAGTCTGTCCCCTTTTGTCAGTCCTTCTGTGAACCTCAGTTAACACTAGGCAAGCCTTTTCGACCCTGACTCCCACCTGTCCCGGTTTTTGCTCCCGTCTGTATCCTCAGTCTAGGATGCCATTGTATCATTTGAATCCATCATTGAGCCTCAAAGCGCTGCACAGACATAAACAACAGGTTCTTTTATGTGCCCAAAATCTTAAAAAAATGAGAACTGTGCGGTGTTCGTGTGAATGTGACGTCTATAAGATTCCTGTCTGCATTTGGTTGACATGGCATGAGATGCTGGTCCGCTATTGGTTTGCGTCACAACATCATAAAAATGCCAATATGCTATTGGCTGGACTATCTCCCACAATTTGATTCTGTTTCTGCATTAAGTTTGTAAGGACTTTGCGATTTAGTGATAATATACTGTATTTATGCACTGTATTTATTCACTGAAGTTAGCCCAGTGAAACGCTATCTTATTTTTTGCATGGCCCATCGTAACAATCCATAATTGATTCATAATCCTTGCACTAATACACATTTCATAGTGCCCTGTAGCATACACCTGTGCTCTTGATATGACCCAAATAGGGTGATAACATTTTTTAGGACAATGCTGTACAAGCTAATGCCAGCTGCTGTTAATCACAAGGGAAAAAGAAGTGCAATGACAAAACCAAGCCACCAGAGAGCAGTCTTGTTGAGAAGTTCTGTAAAATTATCAAACAATTACAAGCATTTGCCCCTTTCAATCATCGAAAACACATTGAAATTCAAGTATTTTGAAGGATTTCAAGCACCCCTACCAATCCTGTTAACTGTATGTTTTCACATGGCAAATATTAAATACAAAACTGCAACAAGCTCATGTTACGTCAACTTATCTTCCTCACTTCAAAAACCAAATTATTAATGTAGTTTTATTTGTTTTATAACACCTACCAAACTTGAAATATCTATACCTGTAATATACAACAAAGGGTATTAAAACAAATGTAAATCAAAAAACAAGATACAGGCTGTGTACACCTTTTTAATGGCCAAATTCTAGTACTTTTTAAAGACTTCCAGGGCCAATTTGCCCATGTTCCCAGTGCCATAGAGTATCATATTGTTAATAATACTTATTGTCGTTACATTATTATTATTTATTCAACATATCTAAGGTGTATGCAAGCCAAAGAGAGTAAATTATTTGTCTTCATTTAATGTGTAGTCTATCAATTCAGACTGCAGAGAAACATGGTAACTTATCTTCCTCACTTCCAAAACCAAATTATAACTGTAGATTATTTTTTTTCAACACCTACCAAACTTGAATTATCTATATCTGTGATATTCAACAAACGGTATTTAAACTAGTGCAAATCAAACAAAATACAGGGTTGTACACCTTTTTATGTCCAAATTAAGTTTTGGGGGACTTTCAAAGACCATTCCTCTATTACAGTTAAAATAATAGATAATACAGTATTGTATTGTTGATGATTTTTGTCATGATCATTGTTATTGATACCATAACACATGTATTTAAGGTGGATGCAAGCCAAAGAAAATGTCATTTCTTTTCAAGTTTTATTTTTCTTCACTTCATGCGTTGTCTAACGAGTCAGACTGCCGCAGACCATGGCACCAATTTCAAACCTTTAAAAGCAATTCAGCCAAAATTAAAGCACTTTTCAAACATGGAATCACAACATTAAAAATAAAGGTTTTTCAAAGATCCTTAGCACCTGTCCGAAATCAGAAAATAGCTTTACTCCGTCAAAACAAAACTCCCATTTCATTTGGCTAACCGTGGTGGAACACATAGTATTACTGACGTGTGTTTTATGCATACGGGAAGGACACACCAAAAAATACACACAGACGGACAGACACTAAACGATAGTTAACCTACCTAGAGTTACATCTAAGAATCCCGCAAGAATGTTAAGTAAACGCGTGTGGAGGGGAAGAACCAAAACAGCAGGGGGGGAGTGCGGGAGGTCATTTGTGAAGTTTAGTTTTGGTTTGCGTCTTGTCAATAAAATTGATCCAAATTGATAGAAGATGAGCAGCACGGATCGATATGCAAAAACAAAAAAGAGGAAAGGATGGCGATGAGAAAAAAATTAAAAGTCCACTTGGATCAGTCATAAGAAGACAAAATTGTTCACGGTGTAGATGGAAAAATAGATGAGGAGGCAGATAACTGACAGAGAGACTATGTGAAAAGAAGAAGCGCCTCCCAGCACCGCGACGAGGAAGAGGAAAAATACAAAACGAAAGAAAAAATGGAATACTCCAAAGCCTTCCGTGTTTGCTCTTTCTAGTGAGCAGAAGAGTAGTTGGGACGGAGGGTGGGGTTGGGGTCGTCTTTTGGTTTGAAGCCCTCACTATCTTTGAGCGTCTTCTTCTCTTGCTTAAAGAAAGATGCGGGCTTCCTAGTGGTGACGCGCTAAGCCATCACCTGTGCCGATGTTGGACATGGCACTCGCTAAAGTGTAGAGAAAAGAGCACCACTCCAAGAGTGCTCACTTGCTCCCCTCCAAAGAAAGAGAGGAATTGATGGAGAAAGAAAGAGAGTAAGAGAGAGGGAGAGCTCTGTGGAGGTAGTGTCCCTCATAGGATGCTTAACGAGACGCCCTCAAAGAGATTCTGCAACAATTGGGAAGAGAGAGTATCTTGCATACCGAGAGCAATGGCTCTCTCTGTCGGTGAACCGGGAGAACTCAACTCAAATGTGGGATTTCCTGTTATTCCATGGGTGTCAAACTCATTTTTACTTGGGGGACACACGATAGAACAAACATTCTGTCGGGGGCCGGACTAGTAGATTAAAGAAAAAGAAAAAGAGATAAAGAAATAAGAGAAAGAGGGAGGGGAAAGGAGAGAGGGTGGGACAAAGAGAGAAAAAGAGAGGGAATGAGCGTGAGAAACAAAAGATAAAAAGTTGTGAGGGAGGGGAAAAAGAAAGGGAGAGGAAGAAGGAAATCCAAAGAGAAATAGAAAGACAGAAGGAGAGAAAAGAGAAAAGAAAGCGCGAAGGGTATGAAGAGAGAAAGAGAAAAGAGAGACAGTGAAAGAGACAGAGACAGAGTGGGAGAAAGGGGTGGAAAAGAAAGAGAGAGAGAGAGAGAGAGAGAGAGAGAGAGAGAGAGAGAGAGAGAGAGAGAGAGAGAGAGAGAGAGAGAGAGAGAGAGAGAGAGAGAGAGAGAATAAATACAAGTACAGAGTCTTTGAGAGAGGCACCTGGCTTTGGCAACATCAAGTTGACATATTTCAACTTGCAGCTTGTTTTTCCCTTGCGCTTCTCTGAGTGTTGTCTCGCGGGCTGGATTCAATACCTTAGCGGGCCTGATCTGGCCCGTGGGGCGCCTGTTTGACACCTGTGTGTTACTCGGTGCGATTTAAGTTCGAGTGACATAAAATGGGATATTTTGTGTAAAATTGGGCATGTACTTTTTTAAAGATTGTCTTGTATGTTTAACAGCCCTCTACCATATGACACAATGATATTTATGCAGGATACATTTATTTTAAATCAATGACTCTGATTGCAGTATTGGTGTGTGAGTGTGTGTGTGTGTGTGTGTGTGTGTGTGTGAATGGGTAAGTGTGAAGCACATTGTAAAGCGCTTTGGGAAGTCATTGACTTGAAAAACGCTATATACCATTTACCATTTCAGTACAACTCTGAGTCCTGCCACGTGCAGAAGTTTGCTGATGACACTGCTATCGTGGGATGTATCAGAAGTGGGCAGGAGGAGGAGTACAGGAAATTGATTCAGGACTTTGTCCAATGGAGCGATGCAAATCACCTGCACCTGAACACCATCAAGACCAGGGAGATGGTGGTGGACTTCAGGAGAACTAGAACTCACCCGGTTCTTGTAACCATCAAAGGAGAATGTGTAGAATTTGTCCAGACCTACAAATACCTGGGTGTGCAGCTGGACAATAAACTGGACTTGACTGCCAACACAGAAGCTCTATGTAGGAAAGGTCAACGCTGACTTTACTTCCTCAGAAGGCTGGCTTCCTTCAACATCTGCAAAAAGCTCCTGAAAATATTCTATGAGACTGTTGTGGCAAGTGCCCTCTTCTATGCGGCAGTGTGTTGGGGAGGCAGCGTCAAGAAGAAGGATGCCTCTCGTTTCAATAAACTGGTGAGTAAAGCGAGCTCTGTTGTGGGCACAGAGCTGGACAGCCTGACAACAGTAGCTGAGAGACGGGCACTGGAAAAGCTGCGATCAATCTGGACAATTCATCACATCCACTACACAGCATTATCTTCAGACAGAAGAGCAGCTTCAGCGACTGACTGCTGTCACAGTCTTGTACCACGGACAGACTGAGGAGATATTTTCTTCCTCATGCCATGAAGCTCTTTCACTCCACCTGGCGGAGTAAAGGCCCACATTAAACCACACCCCCTACATTGCATATTACCGTATTTTTATTGCCGTGTGTATTCTGTGTAGCACTATCTAGATACTCTATATAACACGCTACATTGGGTATTAACATGTCACATTGGGTATTTGTGTATTGTATTCTTTTTGCTTTATTATTGTTTTGTTCTCAAGGAATGCTGCTAGAAGTGTGAATTTCCCTGCCAGGATGAATAGAATGAAGTATCTATCTATCTATCTATCTATCTATCTATCTATCTATCTATCTATCTATCTATCTATCTATCTATCTATCTATCTATCTATCTATCTATCTATCTATCTATCTATCTATCTATCTATCTATCTATCTATCTATCTATCTATCTATCTATCTATCTATCTATCTATCTATCTATTTAGCCTTTACAAGTACACTAAAAATATACCCCCAGTCATTTTTGATTGACTTCTGTTAGGAATTTAAGTGGGAAAATATAATGAATAGATTTTAAAAATCATTTTTGTACTGCCTTAATGATGATATTCCTCACCTAATTTCAGTTATTCAGCATTTTTTCAGGTTTAAAATCTCTAATATGTTGTGTCCCAGTGCGAAATGACCCCCCCCCCCCATGTTACTCTGATAAGAGTTCTATTGAAAACATCCGCTGGCTATCATTTGAGTCACGTGACTCTTGGATGTAACAATATTTGGGGAAGGAAAACATTCAAGGAGATGTGTAAGAACTACAGTACTCTTTAATCAACCTTTTCTACAATGTTTTATTATGGTTCACCCTGTTACACTTATTTTTAGTGGGAACCAATATTTTTGGGTAATTTTGATAATGTGGTTTATAAACATGTCAAAATATTTCACAGTAATCATATACTAGCTTACTTTTCATCACATTAGAAGTAATTGCTAACTTAAGCACAAAACGTCCCCCCCTATTTCTTCTATACACTGTAACGGCGGACACATTTGGCCTATGTAATGTGTAAAATAATTGGTTCAAAAAAGTTACATAATTGTATGCTGTACTGGACCGAGACTCTTATAGTTTAAGAGTCCCTCTTTCAGATGTTGTTGCAGTTAATGGGGACCAAAACCACCTGCGGAAAGTGAAAATCTGCAATTTAGCGTCGCACCTTCATAAGAGCCTTCAAATGATTAAACTTACCTCAAGATCATTACCGAACTGGAGTAAACAACCGTAAATAAAAAAATATAGATCTCCAAAAAACAGACAACACTTAATTGCAGTTTATTGGTTTTATTGTCATTGTACAAAAGTAAAACAAAATTGGATCGCTTTTCCTTCCAGTTTAAGAAAGCAATTTAGAGCGCAGCTGGTTAGCTATGCGCTAGCATCTGCTGTACTTGATTTTGGCTGATGTGGTTTCCCACTTTGTTGCTCTAGGCCAACGGTTCCCAAACTTTTGCAGGCTGGCGCCCCCTTGGCTCCCCAGTGATTTCCTAGCTGTTTTTGTTAAAACTCAACTAAATTGAAATGCTAAACCTAGAGAAAACAGCACCATCATCTGGTGAGCTTTGTTAGGGTTACTTTCTGTTAACCATTTTTTACTTTTCAATTCTTCTATAGATAGCAAAAGCAAATTTTGCAAAATTCTGTTCCACGTCCGCTTCGTCAAAATAAAAATAGGTCCAAACAAGTGATGTGCCGCCCTTCTTTGGTGCAAGCTTCATTTCCTTCTTGTTTGTTAACTCTGGGACTATGTTTACAGAGTCCGCAATGAGCTCACGCGATGGATGTGGCATAGTGTGGTGCTTGCAAACTTTGAATCGTGTTTATTGGCTTGTGCTATTAGAAAAACTTGCCTCTGATTGGTCGGCGCTTTTAAAACACGAATACAGTAATAACAATTGTGGTTGGCCAAAACTCCGTCACTCACTAGAAAACCTCGAAAAAAACGCAGTGCTTTGCGGTTTCACATCCGCACTACGTCACATCGCAATGTCGATTCAATTTCGGTTAATTGTGCAGCCCTAACGTGTCGTGTACAAATCATCAAAGGTTCATACTTCTGACTTCGGACAAAATCAATTCAATTCAAAATCCGCGAAGGAGCGAATCGGCAATAACAGAAGCGCGAAGTAGCGAGGGGTCTCTGTATATAAATATGCTATTAAAATAAATTGTAATCCTGCAAAGCAATCCTTATTTCAATTAAATATTACTTAACAAACAAAATAACAGTAAACCATAACCTTTTTGGTACCCTAATTACGTAACGCCAATAGAGGTATTCTGTTACTTCCCAAGCCTAATGTTTCTATGTACAGGTACATGTCTCGCTAAAAATGCGTATTGACCGCTGGGTGCAAAAATAAACACTATTGGAGCTCCTAAGACATATATTGTATTCATTAAATTCAAGTCATTGTGTAGGTGTACAATTGAAACAGGGAAAAGCAGTGTTGGGCAAGTTACTTTAAAAAAATGATTTAGTTTTAGTTACTCAATACCTCTTCCAAAAAGTAACTGAGTTAGTAACTGAGTTACTATAGTAATAGTAACTTGTTACATAGGAAAGCAACTATTTCTGTTACTTTGAAAAATAAGTTGTATTTCAAAGGATTTGAAACCTCCTGAGCAATATTCGAGGCAGTTGAATAGAAAGAACAGACATGAAGTTGTGCTATGGATCCTTGTAACATTTATTGCACCTCATCAGCAACAGATTCATCCGACACTTGAAGTGCAACAAAAAAAACAGCTAACAATATAACAAAATAACACTCAGCGGTAAACGATATAGATTGAGTTTAATAAAATAGATCGAACTTGAACGGTATGTTGTAGGGATGAGAATTCCCACCCTTTTTAGAGAACCGGCCTTTTTGGCTTGGCTCACTAAAAAGAGCTGGCTCTTTCGGCTACCAAATGGCTCTTCAGGTTGTTTTTGTTGTTCAATCCATATTTTACCATTCATTGTGTATTATCATGAATGACTTAAATTGGGGGGGAATACAGAAAAATAAACACTTAAACGTTAACACTGAAAAACACTGGAGACATAACTTAAAATATTTAAACATCTACAAATAAAAAGATAAAATAGAAAACAATTTTGACATTTTCTTTACACTCAATAAATTCTAAGTTCACAGTATCCCAAAATAATAAGCTTTTCAACCAATCACAAGAGAAAAAGAGCGTCTCGAAGGGGACTGGCTCTCAAATGGATGGTAGCTGGCCCCCCACTTCCAAAAGACGGCTCATAGAGCCGTTTCGTTCGCGAACGAGTCAATTCACCTTTTCTTTAAGCGCATTAGTAGATACTGTATTCGTAATTGCTATCCAACTTTATGATTGTGTCCATTTTTTATGGTGACATGATCCCCAAAGACGTGACCTCACGAACTCGGAACAGAGCGAAAAACCGTGCCGCTGAAAAGAGCGTCAGGTGTGCTGAGACACGCCGCCATTGGCGTTCTGCAGCCAAAGTAAGGCACCGCTTTTGACCGTCAGTCGCGATAATGGCGTTGTAACGGCGGAAAAGTTCATTGGTTAGTTACCACTTAAAAGTTACATAACGGCGTTATTTATAACGGCGTTATTCACAATGCTGGGGGGGGGGGGGGGTGACGTGAAGGGAGGTTGGTGTCTGGTGAAGCACAGTCAGATTTACAAATAAATGAACCTACATTTTATTCCTCATTTGGCCGGCAGAGCTAGAAAGCAATACCGTATTTTCCAGACTATAAATGTGTCCCCATTATAAATCGCACCA
Source organism: Urocampus carinirostris (assembly GCF_059441175.1). Taxonomy (NCBI): domain Eukaryota; kingdom Metazoa; phylum Chordata; class Actinopteri; order Syngnathiformes; family Syngnathidae; genus Urocampus; species Urocampus carinirostris. Next base: position 38,698,740 of record NC_142356.1, on the reverse strand, counting down.
GCCAAAAATGCATAATTAAAAAAAGAAAAACAAATAAATCTCAACAGAGTATAAACTGCACCCCCGGCCAAACTATTTAAAAAACTGCGAATTATAGTCCAGAAAATACGGTATATGTATATGTTGCATAGAAGGCAAAGTTTGTCTTACATTTAAAGGAGCTGTTTGGAATTTGGAAGTTTTTTTACCCGTGGCGGCCATCTCCTGGCTTGTGTCAACATTGCAGCATCTGTCAAGCTCCTTATGGTGCGCCTATCTGTTTCTCAACAGCACAGTGGAACCCATGGGATATGAAATGTTCAATGCGATGTTTTTCTGCCCCTTGTTAGGGCATGTTCTCCACCGCCCTTGATGAGTTGATTTTGTTTTTAGTATTTGACAAATACAAAGGAAATTTCATGGGAGGCCAGTTCCTTGTTTTGACTATTACATCATAATCACTTTCGGCCGATTATGTTGCTTTTCTTTGATTTTCACACCTTTCAGGTCTGATCTGTTTTTCCTCACCTTGAAAAGTTTTTTTTAAATGGGGCTGGAAAGAGGGCTTTAGAATGGGATGAAAAAAATAGTTTTTGGTCCTAAATTTGACATACATAAGATTATAAGGCGCTACAATGGGAACGTCGACAAAACAGTCAGATAGTTCGGTCAAACTTATTACCCCCTTAACGTTCCGAAAGCTTGCAAAGAAGCAAATACGTGTCGTAGACACGTGCGGATGCAGTGTCCGTACGATGTCACTCAAATGCATCGTTCCAAATATCATTCGGAAGGTTAAAGTCTTGGGATTCAAGAAATGCCAACCATTCCTTGGTTTCTATTTTCTTTTTCGCTCGCAACTTTACTGTGCATATGACAATAAACACTTGGAATTGAGTTTAATTTAAAAATAGACACACCATTCCACCCATTATCTGCGCCGCTTATCACAGAAACATCGAGTTCAGTCTGAAACAAGATACAGGGAAAATATGTAGCCGGAGTAGCTCACCAAAGTCGTTGTGTTCAATAATAATGTGCAACCATGGTCCTCTTATATCCGTGAGTGTAGTAAATCCAGGAGAGTAAAATATTTCCAAATACAGAATGGTAAAAAATGTTTCCTCTATGCCGTAGACAACCAGACTTGCTATTCACATTCATCTTTTTCGGCCAATTGCAGGCTTTGTTTTGTTTTTGATAAAAAGGATCCGCCCCTTTACCTCCGAATAACTTTAGCCAATAGTGATCGATTCAACTGATGATTGACACATCTTTTTCGGCCAATTGCAGGCTTTGTTTTGCCGCTTTAGCCTATGCCAGCCTGTAAATGATAAAAAGGATCCGCCCCCTTTACCTCCGAATAACTTTAGCCAATAGTGATCGATTCAAATGATGATTGACACATTGGTTAGCCAATTAAAGCCGGTAAATAAATCCCAGCATACACCGCGGACTACTTGGCGTTCGGGGAAAATCTAGTCGGCGGCTGCTGCATTAGTTGCAAGACTTTGCGACTTAATATTGATCCATAAATAAGGCGCACTGTATTATAAGGCGCATGGTCAGCTTTTGAAAAAAATACAGGCTTTTAGGTGCGCCTTATAATGCGGAAAATGCGGTATGTTAAATGGCCTATAAGAAAAAAAGCGAAACCAAAAGATAAGTAATGCAAGATGACATAACGGTCACTCCATTGATGGTAAATGGTAAATGGTCTGCATTTATATAGCGCTTTTCAAGTCAATGAAGACCTCCCAAAGCGCTTTACAATGTGCTTCACACTTACCCAATCACACACACACTCACACACCAATAGCGGCCAGGCAGCCATGCAAGGCGCCGACCTGCTTATTGGGGGCATTAGTATGAAGTCTAAAATATATCAATTTTAAGATGATGAATATGTTATTTTTGGTCTTGAAATCTACCAAACATTATAATTACAGGTATTGACATCTTATCAATAGCTGTTTTATTTCAAATTTTCAAGTACTCCGAAATGGTGGCTGATGTCAATGACATAACATTTGTCTTAGTTAAATGTATTTATGTCAATCAGCTTAAAGAACGCAGGTATTATTCGAAGACTCAAAATGTGTTGAATTAAAACAAAGTGAACTTACATCTTATTACCTGTATTTTTGTACTGTAAATGTGTAAAACTGAAGTGTCATGCCCAATTTCGTTGTCACAATATGTTAACCCATTTTGTAACAATGACAATAAAGGTAAATTCTATTCTATTCTATTCTAAGATTTGCAAACAGGAAAAACACGGTTGAACTGATGAAGCAGGGGAGGAAACTCAAAGGTACTGATGTATATCTATAAGATCACTTAAAAGAAATGTTGACATAGCTAATAAAGCTAGAATCTCTAAAGAACCAAAATAAAACACGGAACACGTCAAGTCATGTATATTTGTGTAGCCCTTAATCACAAAAAGTCTCATAACACTTGGGTTGTGAACTGTAAAAGATACATCTAACCTAAAATAGCTAAAGTGTTGCTAATTCGGACATAGAAGAACTGAATAAATATATAAGAGTGTTAATGATTGTGAAGTAACAAGCCAGGGAGAATAAACGAATTTAATGACATCTAACCAAAATAAATTCATGACTGATCGTAAAATAGGACTCTATCAAACCAATACCATCAAAACCAATAAGAATACTATATTTATAGTCGGTCGTGCATACAGATCACCGGGCTCAAGTCTAGAATATTTTAAAAAATTGAGCTGAAAAAAACATATTCAACAATAAGCAACAAAACATTACAGACGCTCCCCTATCTACGACCATTCGACTTACACAAATTGGTAGATACCAACATTTTTTTCGGGATGTTGAAAAATATCCGGACATTGCTGTAAGTTAGATTTTTTTATTGTGTGTACCTTTTAGTAATTACAGGCCATTACTGTGGTGCCTCTTTTCGCCGCTACCGGCGTGTGGCGCTGTGAGTGTTCACCGTACATCCACCCTGAAGAAAAAATCCGCTTCCTCTTCCTTGTCCGTGTGGAAACATTCTATTCTGTATCTCCAGCACGCTAAGAACTTTGACATTTTTAATGTTGAAAATCTCCTGCAACCATAAAATACGGTTGATGTAAACTGTAAAGAGGCGAGCCGTTTCATTTGAAATGTAAGTGTAATATGGTAGCTTGATGCTGTTGAGAAAATGGTTGGATCGCTTCTTTCCGGCCACTTTTTGCCACGGAGGAGGAAGTCGCCTAACTCTTGAAGCTCATCTTCCAAAAGTATGTTAAACTTAACTTTATTTATCTTTATAGAGCATATCATTTTATGAAATGTTTATTTTTTAGTACAAAACAATACAGGTTACTTATACAAGCCTTAAACATACTTATATAAACCTTAAATAGACATCCCATACAAAATATAGCACTAAAGGATTACATTTTTGGACTTCTCCAGTGCCTTCAATACCATACAGCCTCTGCTACTGAGTAGGAAACTGACAGAAATGGGAGTTAGCGCACACCTTGTAGAATGGATTACGGACTACCTGACAGGCAGACCTCAGTATGTGAAACAGGGGGGCTGTACATCGGACACTGTGGTTAGCAGCACCGGATCTCCGCAGGGGACCGTGCTCTCTCCGTTCCTATTCACTCTGTATACATCGGACTTTAAGTACAACTCTGAGTCCTGCCACGTGCAAAACTTTGCTGATGACACTGCGATCGTGGGATGTATCAGAAGTGGGCAGGAGGAGGAGTACAAGAAATTGATTCAGGACTTTGTCCAATGGAGCGACGCAAACCACCTGCACCTGAACACCACCAAGACCAGGGAGATGGTGGACTTCAGGAGAACTAAAACTTACCTGGTTCCTGTAACCATCAAAGGAGAAGGTGTAGAATTTGTCAAGACCTACAAATACCTGGGTGTGCAGCTGGACAACAAACTGGACTGGACTGCCAACACAGAAGCTCTATGTAGGAAAGGTCAAAGCCGACTTTACTTCCTCAGAAGGCTGGCCTCCTTCAACATCTGCAAAAAGCTCCTGAAAATATTCTATGAGACAGTTGTGGCAAGCTCCCTCATCTATGCGGCAGCGTGTTGGGGAGGCAGCGTCAAGAAGAAGGATGCCTCTTGTCTCAATAAACTGGCGAGGAAAGCGAGCTCTGTTGTGGGCACAGAGCTCGACAGCCTGACAACAGTAGCAGAGAGACGGGCACTGAAAAAGCTGCGGTCAATCATGGACAATTCATCACATCCACTACACAGCATTATATCTAGACAGAAGAGCAGCTTCAGCGACAGACTGCTGTCACTGACTTGTACCACGGACAGACTGAAGAGATCTTTTCTTCCTCATGCCATGAGGCTCTTTAACTCCACCCGGCTGAGTAAAGGCCCACATTAAACCACACCCCCTACATTGCATATTACCGTATTTTATGTAGCACTATTTAAATACTCTATACAACACGCTACAGTGGGTATTAGCACGTCACATTGGGTATTTGTATATTGTATTCCTTTTGCTTTAATATTGTATTGTTCTCAGCGAAGGGATGCTGCTGGAAATGTGAATTTCTATCAATCTATCTATCTAAAGCAACTTAAAAACAAATTCAACTTACAAACGATCGTCGCAAACTATCTCGTTTGTAAGTAAGGCAATGTCTGTATTAATCTGTGGAGATTAAAACATTGATCATTAATCCAAACAACCATAAAACCACTGATGACTATATTAACGGAATATTCATTATGAGTTTATACCCAACTTTTGTAAGACCTAGTAGAATAATTAACTCTGTGACAATATCTTTACAAATAATATTGAATTTGCAAACGTTAGTGGATTACTGGATGGTGATATTTCTGACCACCTGCCAGTCTTTACAGTGTATGATGATAAGGTTACTAGTCAAAAATTAACTGTAAAATATATTTACAAACGAAAAAGAAACAAAGAGACAATTAAATCACTTCATGAGGACTTAATTTAACAAAACTGGAATACTTTATATGGTACAGATGGTGTAGATAGTGCCTTTGATATGTTTTGGGAAATACTAAGTACAGAATATAATAAGAATTGTCCAATGAGACAAATTCATATTAGGAATAAATCAGTAAAGCATCCGTGGATAACTCTATAAAACAGATAGAAACAATTAGACGGGAATAGTCAGAGCATATTCGATAATCACAAGGCAAATCTAGACCTTGGGTTGAAAATAGATGGTGTTGCCATAGACACTGCTTAAAAAAAATAAATGTTCAGGAATTAATAAAAGACAGCAAATTAAATTGGAACTCACAAAACAGACACATATAAACTAAAGTATCTGAAATTATTTCATTTATTAAAGAAGCAACAAGAAATTTCAAAAATAATGCACTGTATTTTTTATATTGTTCTCCGGATTTAACACACTGTGCTTACGTCTGGGGCAATAATTTCAAAACATCACTCCATCCACTTCTAGTAATCCAAAAACATGCAACAAAAATTATACACAAGGCAGGATACAGTGATCACACCAATATTCTATTTCTGCAGTCCAAATTATTAAAACTGTGTGATCTTGTGGAGTTTTCAACTTCACAGCTGCTATTTAAAGTGAACAAAGAGGAACTGCCAGAAAATATCCAAAAATGATTTATGTGAAAAGAAGAAAGCTATAGATTGAGGGGATGTAGTAATTTCAAGATTCAACCAGTGAGAACCACCAGGAAAAGTATGTGTGTCTGTATGTGGAGTGAAAATTTGGAACAAGTTACAGACTGAGCTCAAACAACGTCCAAATATTCCATCCATCCATTATCCGCAGAGCTTATCCTGAGTAGGATCGCAGTGGTTAGGGTTAGGGTTAGCTAAATTCGGCCGTGGGCGGGGGACACCCTGAACTGGTTGCCAGCCAGTCGCAGGGCACACAGAGACAGATAACTCATTCACACCTAGGGACAATTTGGAACGGCCAGTTTGGGCCTGTTTTGGGGAATATGGGAGGAAACCGGAGTGCCCAGAGGAAACCCACGTAAAGCACGGGGAGAACATGCAAACTCCACACTGGATGGTTTGATCTCATGACCTCAAAACTGCGCCACACACGCGCTAACAACTGTGCTGTCGTGCTGCCCTGTCCAAATATTAACCTTTTCAAATCCACATACCAAAAAAACAATATTGTCAAAGTACAGAGAAGAAGAAAATCGGTTTTGAAATATAAAGCAAATGGATGCTTTAAGCAAACAATTAACATCGTTATTATAAATAAGGGTGTCACGGTGGTTAGCGCATCCGCAGCACAGTTCTAAAGTCGTGGGATCAAACAGAGCTACCGGAGATTGCATGTTCTCTCCGTGGGTTTACTCCGGGCGCTCCGGGTCCTCCCACATTCCAAAAACATGCACGTCAGGCTATTATTGGTATCCCTTATTATTAGTAGTAGTATTATTGGTATCCAATCATGTAAGCGAGCAGAAGCCTTATACAGTCAATAGATGGGTAAAGCTAATAGTTAAGCTTGTTATTATTATTTCAACAATTATTATGACTATTATTTTTGTTGTTGTAATTATTATTATCATAATTATCAACTATATTTTTATTACTGTTATAGTTGAACGTTGTTATATTGCTGTCACCATCATATTATGCTAATTCATCTCAATCTGGATATCTATCTATAAAGAAACAATTAGGTGAATAAATATGTCCATGATGATGGTGAAAACCAAACAAGAATGAAATAAACGGGGATACAATCACATAGATATACATCTTAATTTGAACACAAAACAGTTATGCCTGCACATCTCATAGTTAGGGCAGACAAGCTGGAGCTTGATGCTGGAGGCATTTGATTCAAGCTCCCATGCCTTGTCTTCATAATGCACAGATCAGGTCAATAGGTAATGGGTCGTTATGCTGGCTGGGGCCGGACCCCCTATAGCAGCAGGTCCAAAGATACTTGTATGGGTGGGTGGGTGGGGTTGGTTGGGTGGATGGCTGGATGGCTGGATAGATAGATAGATAGATAGATAGATAGATAGATAGATAGATAGATAGATAGATAGATAGATAGATAGATAGATAGATAGATAGATAGATAGATAGATAGATAGATAGATAGATAGATAGATAGATAGATAGATAGATAGATAGATAGATAGATAGATAGATAGATAGATAGATAGATAGATAGATAGATAGATAGATAGATAGATAGATAGATAGATAGATAGATAGATAGATAGATAGATAGATAGATAGATAGATAGATAGATAGATAGATAGATAGATGGATAAATACTTCATTCTATTCATCCTGGGAGGGAAATTCACACTTCTAGCAGCATTCCTTGAGAACAAAACAATAATAAAGCAAAAAGAATACAATACACAAATACCCAATGTGACATGTTAATACCCAATGTAGCGTGTTATAAATTTATTCATCCCCGTAGGGAAATTCACACTTCCAGCAGTCTACCATGTTGTTTATAAACAGATTAACATGATGCCCTAGGGGTGCTTGTAGCGGAGTGGATGACGTCACACGCCAGTCCAAAAGTTCGACATCCCTGCGGCAAATGGAAATCTTTTTCTTTGTGTCCAGGGATACACCACCTTGTGTTAGCGAGTCCGTCTCCTCTCCGATTCCCGTAGGCTTTCGTGTCTCTGTATAGCGGCGCTGAAGCCGGATAGCTCCGGGTAGCTCCGGGTGGCTACACGTTAGCGTCCGGGGTGCTAAACGTGAGCCACGTTTCCGCAAAACACAGCAACTGCGCTCCCTGTGCGCTTCGATGTTTTCCACCAGCACTCGTTGGTCTTATTTGGTAGTGAGTTCACATTTACCATGATTACGGATGGTACCGAAGACTTATAACGCAGCTAGCCGCTTAGCTAGCTCCGGCTCTTCTTCCACCATAGGCTGTGATGATAACAGTAAAAATAGTGATAGTGGTGGTGGTGATGATGATGATGATGATGATGATGATGATGAAGTAACTTTGTATCCACAGAAACAATGTAAATGTGTATATTCATGAGGTGTTTTTACACAACAATTGATTTAGCTGTAAAACATAATTATTGAGGAAGAATATGCTTCTTCCTATTATTTTTTTACACATTGTTTTTGTATTTTTGACGATTTATTTTGTTTATATCATGATTGAAATAAAGTTTTATTATTCATTCATTCATTTGTTCTGAAGGATTTTATACATTTGACTATAAAGGATTACATTTAATGCAATAGATATTTACTGACTGTGCCTTTATTAAATGAGCAGAGAAAGGTCAGGGCAGGCTGGTGGGGGATGTACAGAACGGGACGTACTGCTGATAAGGTAATCAGCACACCCAGACGCTGATGGGCTTGGTGTTGTTTTGAGGAACCACAGACATCGGGAGGCTCGCTTCCTTGGCACACCCATGGGAGGAGCCAGCACACCATTATGCGGGGAGAAGATGGCCAATAGGAAAAAGCTAAAGGACTTCAGAAAAAGGCTTCCCAGGGACTCCAACGTCACTAATTCGGCCGTTTTCATTGGAGTACACTTAGTTAAATTGTTAGGGAAATTAAATCTGCCCCCGTGTGAAAATGTTGGCTTTCCTGTTCATTTTTCCCTCAAGAAAAGAATGTCGGTTGTGAGTCAGATAACTAATTTCAACAATTTGGTAAACAGTACATTTTGATAATGAAATTCCAACAGTTTATTCAAAACCTTTTCTTAATGAAAAACAACATACGCTTAAGTATGACGAAAAACGCTCGATAGAAATTTAAAATAAGAAAACAAAACCATCTTTGGAAATACTTGAGTGCCTTGAAATAGTTCTGTCCATTTAATTCCTAGCACTTCTCTAAAGCTAGGTGCAAGTGAAACAGTCAAATCAGGTTTTCCGCAAGAAAATTTCTAAAAGAATTCTACTATTGTCAAATATATTATTTAATTCTCAACACAACATAAGATCTAAAAAACACATTAAGAATTGATGTGAAAAAGTATAAATTAATCCTTAATTTGCATGGGCTTGACTTACATTAAAGGGGCAGTGTGTATTATTTGACATAGATCGACCGGTAGATCGAGAGCTTTGTCTTTCGGCTCAGCTCCCTCTTCATCACGACGGACCGGTACAGGGTCCGAATGACGGCAGACGCTGCACCGACCCGTCTGTCGATCTCTCGTCCTTGGCGCGTCGATCCCCGGCTAAAGAAACTGGCTTGTGGGAAATGGCAGACAATTAGCTCATATAATGTAAGATAAAAGCTAATTTATTGGGCAACAAGGTTTTTTTTTGTTTGTTTGTTTTTTAAATATATGTTCATATCAGTTTCTGTAATTTGGATTTGTAATTTTTTAAATCAACATTGTTCTTTTTAATGAATTACTTTTTTCTACCACTAGGAGGCACCTAATAACACAACTGTCCCTTTAAACTTGTATATTACAGTGTCTACAAATGATAGGATAAACTTTATACTGTCAATTTAGACAATGTAATTTATGTCACAAACACATTAAAATAACCTTTTGACAAGAGAAACGAAGAATCTTGGCGGGTCAGTTCAGTTTGTATGTTCTCCCCGTGCTTGCGTGGGTTTCCTCCGGGCACTCCGGTTTCCTCCCACATTCCAAAAACATGCATTTCAGGTGAATTGGCCGGTCCAAATTGTCACTAGGTGTGAATGAGCGAGTGAGTTGTCTGTCCCCGTGTGCCCTGCGATTGGCTGGCAACCAGTTCAGGGTGTCCCCTGCCCACTGCCCGATGATTGCTGGGATGGGCTCCAGCACCCCCGCGACCCTACTGAGGATAAGCGGTGCAGCTAATGAGATTTCTTTCTTTAGCGTGTTGCACGGATCAGTCTGTGCTGTCATGTGAAAAAAGAAACCGAACGCCGAACTGCTTTCGTTTGTCATGCGCTAAATCGCCCTTCGAATGGTTATTAAAGAGTTATTTGAACAGATTATTTTGTAATCTGTTAAAACCATAGTGACGTGTATAAAATCTACCACTAGAGGTCCCTGTTGCATAGAACAGAGCTGAGTGTTTGTATTAGAGTAAATCGCTCTACTTGTGCACTGGGTAACATGAAGTTATCCGTTTTTTGTTTTGGGCTTAAATCAAGTCATAAAACCATGTAAAACACTTACAAACCATTTAAAAATATACAATTGGAATTGAATGTAAAAGTTAATTAACCCTCATGTTGTCTTTGGGTCAAAATCCAGAAAAAACTTTTATTTAAAGGTGAGGTGCGCTATTTGAGGTGTATTTAAGGGTTGAAAGTATAATATTTTCTCTATTAAGTATGTGTTAGAGGTAAGATCTTAAACCCGAACCCTAACCCGATCCGGTTGAGCCTGAAATGTCAATCACTTGTTCCGGCCGATGCTTTTTTGTTGTCGTTTTTTTAATTCACCGCTGCTCTCTTTTTGCTTCTTTTAAATCCAGGCAGGAGAATAAACTCCACATTATACCCCAAATTTGCCAAGTTAGTACGATCCGTGCAATACATACCCGCAATCACTTGTTGCGATTCTAGGGTTGCCGGTGGTATGCCGAGAAATGCATCCCTGCCGAGGTTTGCATCCCCTAGCTACTATAACCACTTTTACCTCGTTTTATCTCACTTTTGTATCACTTTTCGGGAATGTAATGGCGAACATATAACCAAAACCACTTCGTCTTGCATTTGTTGGGAATGTTATACAACTTTAACCATTCCGTCTTTGTATTTGTTGTGAATGTAATCGAATGGTAATGCACACCGTATACAAATCACTTTTGAGCAGGTAACATGTTTTTTTTGCCTTTTTCTATTAAAATCGCTCGTGTTGAAACTGTTATGCACTCTACCATAAAGCTTACGTTAGAGTTCTCAAAAGTGATTCAGCATTTGCTCCTCATCCATCCTCTCCGTTTGTCCAAACCAACCTAGTACTCCACTATCCACGCGCTTGCTCAGTTCCTCTACTAGTCCCGTTCTGTCTCTCACAATTTCATTTCTTATTCTATCCAATCTTGTCACTCCTAACATACTCCTCAAACACTTCATCTCAAAAAAATTTACTTTCCTTCTCAATTCTGCATTCAGGCTCCAAGTCTCTGCACCTTACAACACAGTGGGCACAATCACTCTCTCACAGTCCCCTCTTAACATCTATACTCATACTCTTGTTGCTCATCACTTTCCTCAGAGCACCCAAAACCTTGCTTAAGTGTTCAATATCAAAAATGATACAAAATGAGACAGGCAGGCACGGGAGTCGGATGGGATCGTCCGCTGAGTTCATTTCTTGGCTGGCTCATTCTGTCACGGGGAGACCGGACCAAAACGGAGGCAGGAGGCAGGAAGGGAGAACTCAACTGGGTTGACGATCAAAACTTTTATTTAGCAAAACAAAAGTCGTCCAAAACTCCGGGACAAAACAGAACAAAAACAGGCTTTTACTCAAAACGTGAAAACACAAGTTTCCTCCGAATCAAACAAAACAGGACAGAGCAGAACGGAAAATGCAGACAGATAATGCAAAACAGAAAATGCAATGAGCCAGGACCCACAAAACCCAAAACCCCCCTTAAGAAGCAAACGCGCAAATTAGCCGATCTGCTTCAGCTGTTGCCAAGGGGGCGGGGCCAGCCGGTTGCCACGGCGACCATGCTGAACACGACACTTAAGATTCAAAGACTTTCGCAACCTGTACTCAATAGAGATGAGTGCAAGACCATAAAGTCGGTCTCGGGACATGGTTGACCGGAGCTATGTTTTAATCAACTTTAGCGATGAGAAGCTTTCTCCCAAGAAGCTACCGGTAGGGTTAATAGTAGGCAGAGTGCAATTCTCAGGTTGTTATACAAATCCAGCAGGTCTTCCTTGTAGATGAAATCAAGCATTTCTCTTGGAGAGGATACGTCATCTGGGAATGCCTGTTATGCAGCGCGACCTCCAGATATAACTCGTCAGCATCCAGGTCATTTGTATTTCTCTCCAATGCCCTACATTTCTGCCTAAGTGTGCCTTTTGTATTGCTTGATGAATATCGTCTTTTGAAAAAATAAAACCGTAAAGGTCATAAACTTTCTCCAGTTTCAACGATCATTGAGGCTGGTGAGGGTGGTGTCAACGATGGTCAGAAAGAATTGTCTCTTGAAGTTTTCTTCAGGAGAAGATTGAGTTTCTTCCTGGCCCTCATATGTGAATTGCCTCGTAGTTTTTCTTGTTCTTTTAGTTGGAAAGATCATCTCAATTTCAAGTGCCTTAGTTATTTCCCTGCAATCCGTCTTAGATGCAAGTAGCCCCTTTTCTCTGAAGTTTTCCAAAAACTCTCGGACAGGGGTGGTTTCTCCTTTTAGCGTTTCCAGAGAAACACTAGGGGGCTCTGTACCAGCTTGTTTTTTCGGCTTATTTGGTACAGTATGCTGTACCAAAGTACACAGCACAAAGCGCCATGTCATTAGCTCAGCTCTGATACTCACTGCTGTGGATAGTGTGATGGAATCTCTTTTTGTAACCACATGGGCTTTAAGGGCAGACTGTGCTTTTACAACTTCAGGCAAGTAATCCCCGACAACTTTAATGCTGTCGTCACCTCCCATCTTGTTGTGGACATCGATTTTATTGTCAACTGTGTCAAGTGTTGCTCCAAGACTGCCCAGTCTTGTACAGATGAGCTGAACGGATTATATTGCTGTTGCAGTACCCCATGAAATGGAGGTGACTGAAGACTGAGCAGAATCTGTGTACAGAAGTGTGTTGCTATTGCATGGCAGACACAATGCCCTCTCATTGATTTGTAGGATTCGGATTATGAATAGTAAAATAGGCTATATTAGTTTCATCCATTACATGGGTTTAATATTTCCACATTTTGTAACAATTCTTGAAAAAGACAGTTCAATATTTATTGTAGACTAAACCATTTATAAAGTTTACACAAACGATTTGATGCTACAAAATCTGCACAGCTTGACAATTTATGAACAGATGCACAGATCAAAATGTAATTGCAGCTGTAAAAAAATAAAAACAGACTAGTGGCCTCACTGTCACAGATCAGATTTGCTGATGACAGCTTTCACCTTTCCAAACAACTAACAACGTGCCTTGTTTGAAAACGATAATTACATTTTCTGTTTTGACTATACAGTATTTTAGGTTCTCAATGGCAATCATAAAGCCACAACATTCTGTGTAATCTTGTATTACCCTTAATGGTCTTTTAGTTAAATAAAAGTACTATTGTATTGCAACCTACTTAATAATACAGCAATAGCTTTTCACGTTAGAAAAACCAACCTGAGGAAAGTGTGGTCATGCTATTGCTAGCCTTAGTGAAACTAACTAGCACCATTTCAGAAATGTCTGGCCGTGAAGTAGACGCTGTTGGGCGCTGTTGGACGCTTTGAGACCGCCATATAGACGAGATACAGCAGTGCTTTACTCGCGGTCGGAAATTCACACGCGGTTGGCCGTGCGAAAAAGTTTTGAGCTGCTCAAAACTTTGAGCACGTGTTAACCGCGGTCGGCACACGAGGTAATGACGCGGAAATGACGCGGAACGACGTGCTCTGGCCGCGGCCAGGGCGTGGTTACACATGGGTAGGACGGGAAATTTCAGCGGGTAATCGTGGGTGGAGCATGGTAATAGCATGTTCTGCGCCTGTATCGCGGTGTTATTACGTGAAATTAGCATGTTACGCGTGTGACGGTCAAACGCCTTTCTCCGCGTATATACAGCGCGATTTGCCGAGCACACGTCAGTTGTGCTCGAGACGTCAAGGGGTGGACATGGATCCCCGTCACCGTAGTGACCTCGTCTTAATCCATTTGTATTTCTTGACATTTCTTTTCATTTCATAACAAGATAATAAAATAAAAATGAAAAACTATTACAATAATAACATATTGGCTTCTTCGGTGCCATAGCTTGAAATCTTGATCTTCACGGGACTGTGTCTTGAGCGGTTATGATTTCTACAGCCCGGTGTTATGCCGAGAAATGCATCCCTGCCGAGATTTGCATCCCCTCGCTACTACAACCACTTTTACCTCGTTTTATCTCATTTTTATATCACTTTTAGGGAATGTAATGGCGAACATATAACCAAAACCACTTCGTCTTGCATTTGTTGGGAATGTAATACAACTTAAACCATTCCGTCTTTGGTTTTGTTGTGAACGTAATCGAACGGTAATGCACACCGTATATAAAATAAAGAGCTAATTATAACAATTGGGAGATCCTAGTCTATATAACGCGTTTATTTAAACAATAAAGTGCAATCGTATTCTACAAAATGCGTTTGTTAACGCGGATGAAAAAGTCACCAACGCCAATGCACGCTTCCAACAAAAGCGATCGAAGCAGAATGCGCGTTCACGCGAGGGGGGAGGGGGGATTTTGCGTAGGAGTCGGATTTGGGCACAACACCGGCTCGGGAGCTTTTATACCCGTGGTCCACACGAGAAAATGACGCGGAAATGACGCGAGGAGGAAGCGGAACAGTCGCCGGCGTCTGTTTTGCGGGCATACCACCGATGAACAGCGGGTTGGCCAATTTTGCGCATTTTCCATCGCCGGCAACCACGGGCAAAAAAAAACGCAAAATTTTACCCGCGATACAGACGCAAACGGCTGTGTGACCGGGCCCTAAGAAAAGGCCTGTTTCAAATGTATTAGTACTTGAGGAATAAGCTGACTTTAAGCCATCAGATGGCGGCAAAGAGTAGCAAAGTTTCATGTTGCGGACACCATTTTTAACTTTAAAGGGACAGTGTGTAATATTTAGTGCCCGTTAGTGGTACAAAATATTTCAGCAAAAAAATGGTTTGAACACGAGGAAAAAATACATGAACTATCGTATAAATGTTTTTAAAAAAAAATAATTGGTCAAGAAATTTGTATTTCTTTTCCATAGTGGAATACCTACCGTAAATTCCGGACTATAAGCCGCTACTTTTTTTCCCAAATGTTCAGCCCTGCGGCTTATTCAGTGAAGCGGCCAATTTATGGAATTTTTCTAACGGCCACCAGCAGCGCTGGAGTATAAAAGGTAAAATTAAGACCAGTAGATTATGTGCGCCAAGAAAGACTGCAACCTCTAAATTTAAGCATACATTGCCTGTAGAGTTAAAGTGCGTTCCGATAATGAGGAAAACGCCCTCAATGGCAATAGTTATGGGGAGGAAGTTGAGGACGATCTTCCGTGGTCCTATTTTCTTTATTAATTATCCATTATCCGTAATTGGTAAGTTCATAATATGCTACAAAGCCAAGGAGCCGGGACTCTTACTCTCGGCCAAAAGGCCAAGCTAAGGTCCTAGCCTAAAAGCCTTGCTGCGATCACTGCAAACGCACCGTTCCCGGAGGTACTGCAATACCGGGCCGATGCGTGGAGTGGACAGAGCAAGATTTTACAATTATGGGATGCTTCTTTTTACAGGCAAGTTTGATACATTGTGAGCGTGATCCTACTAGCGTGTTGGTACCTTTCAAAGGCACGGTTTGGGATGAAAGTTATACTATTATTATTAAAGCTTTGAAAACTCTCTCGGTGTACCGTCTTTCTTTGTAAATATGTGTAACCAAGTATAATATGTATTTGCAACTGTATATTTTTGTAATGTATTCATTTTAGAGATTTATTCTGTTATGTGTTCTAGGGACGAATCAAAAAGAAGGAGAAGAGCAAACGCGGGCTGATGGGAATTGAGGTAAAGCTGAGTTACCGGTAGATCTGTCTGTTGTCACAGCAGACAATAGTGTTTATATATTTTTCCCACCCTTAACTTTGGAAATATACATTTTGTTTCCTTGGATTACTTTCAACGGGACCCGGACTTTACAAGTCTGCATCATACGTTAATTACGGGTATTATTTTCCATTTATGACGTCAACTGCGGTTAGGACCTTGACTCGGCCGGGATTTGGAGTGTTTGGGATTGGTCAGTATAGCCTGCTATCGTGTGTGCGTGTCCAGCATTGGGCAGTATCTGTGTATTATTGCGGTTGATGGTGGACGCATCAGGTTAGCACTGCTCGTTCTATGCGTTTATACTGTCATTGGCGTCGGTTTTAAGAGTATTGTTAATTATTAATTTTACAATTCTAACCATTTTAACATAGTTAGAAGTAAAGCAGCCGAGTCCTGCCATGGCCGGGCATTATACCGGCGGGCGGAGACGTAACTGCGTGAGATTCTTGCTCAAAGATGTTGTGGCAATTTCGGAGGGAATGTCAAGGACGGATTTTATTAACAAGTTTGTTGAAAAGATTCTGAAGTTTAAAAAGGAGGAGGTACATGCTGTCATAAAAATGACTTCTGGCAAAGGCTTTGATGTGAGTTTTGAAACGGCAGCTCTTTATCAAGAGTTTTGGAATCGCTTTGAGGGAGTGAGGTCCCAGTTTTCAGGATTTACAGTGGAGAAGCTGACTGATAATACTAACAAGATTGTCGTCGTTAGAATGTTTAGTGAGATGATCAGTGCTGATGACGTCTGTTATTGGTTGAGTAGATACTGCTCAGTAAAAGGCCAGGCTATGAAGGTGAGGTGTGAGAAAGGCTATTGGAATGGTGCCTGGAGGGTACCAGTCCAACTACGGCAAGATCCTCAGGGCTTTCAGGGAATGAAACAAATTCCGTCGACTATATTCCTGGGGGAAAACCGTGGCTTTATCCACTATCAAGGGCAACCGAAACTCTGTCGCAAATGTGGTGAGCATGGGCATCTGGCTGAGGTATGTGATCGAATTTTTTGTGGAAAGTGCAGAACAATTGGACATTCCTTTGAGGAATGTAGCAATAGCAGAAAATGCAATCTCTGTGGAGAAACGAATCACCTCTTTAGAAACTGCCCGAATTCGTTTGCTAACAAATTGAAAGCTAGGAAGGCAGTTAACAAAGACAACAAAGACAATGAAATGATGTCAGACAACATAGATAATGAAATGAATAAATGTCACAAAGACAATGAAGTGAATAAAGATAACAAAGACAATGAAATTAATAAAGTCATGGAAATACAAAATGAAAATGAACAAGAAATTAATGAAGTTATAGAAATACCCAATGAAGATGAACAGGAAATGAATAAAGTTATGGAAATACCCAATGAAATTGATCAAGAAATGCACAAAGAAATTGGACAAGACAAACAAATTGAAAAAACAGATGTACCTACCAAAACCCCTGGAGCAGAGACCAGAGAATCAAAATTGAAACAGGAAGAACCTGGAAATTCTGATTCGATTTCTCATAAAATACCTGAATTTGGACATGACAAACGAATAGAAAAAGCAACTGCCACTCCGAAAACACATATTAATCAGGAAGGGCCTGGAAGAGAGTTCAAATTAGCAAATTTGTTTGCTACGCCATTGGCGGGATTTGGAGAAGTCAAACAAATCGAAAAGGCGAATGACGCTCCAAAAACCCATACGGGCACTGGAAAGAGGAGTAAAAGTAAGACAAAATTGGGAGTGGTGAAAAAACCAGAAACAAAGATAAGAGATTTAGAAGAAAGCCGATTGCCGGTGAATAAGCCCACAAGGGAACTGTATGAAGTTGAGACGGAGGAAGTCGGGGAGGGAAAAAATCTGACCCTTAGTGGGCAAGGAAGTAAGAGACCCTTTGATAGGTCCTCTGGCTCACCCCCTAACCCAGAAAAAAGGGGAAGACCTGGAACCACAGACAGAGAGTCAGAGGGTCCCAGAGTTTTCCCCGGTGAGTCTCAAAATGAGGTACTACTCTTAAGTGATGTGTCTGACACAGGTGACACTCTCGATGATCTCGATGATCACCAAAGAATGGACTCAGATCCCCCGGTTTTGTCTAACTAGTTTAAATACTTTAACAACAATTATGAACATTACATTCTCTACTATCAATGTGAGAAGTGTGAGATCAAAGGTTAAGGCTCACAGTGTTTTATCGTTCTTAAAAACTATCAGAACGGATGTGTTTTTACTACAGGAATGCTGCATCCCCTTTCTAAAAAATTATAAACAGTGGGAAGAGATTTGGCCATATCCGTCATTATGGAGTGGCTCGAATGAAAACCGTAACGAAGGGGTAGCCATTTTAATAAACAACCCTCAACTCATCATAAAGGGGAGTACTGTGATAAGAGACGGACGCGCAATCTTAGCAAGACTTTCTTATATAGGGAATGATTTTAACCTCATTAACATATACGGCCATGCCGACAGACAACTCAGGTACGAACTTTTAGAGGACATCCAGTCGCATATGCTAGGCCATCAACCACTAATCGTGGGAGGAGATTTTAATTGCATCCTAAGTAGGAAGGATAGAAAGAGGAATGATGAGGAGTTTAAAGTAGATAAAACATCAACTTTATTACAAGACATGTGCCGGACATTTAAACTGGTGGACTGTTTCAAATCCATACATCCAGGAGAGGAGGGCTTCACCTGGTTCAGTAGTGACAATGCCAGAGCCTCTCGAATAGACTACATCTTTACGAGGGGTTTAGCACAGAGTGATGCAAGATTAATTCCAGTTTTTTTTTCGGATCACTTGCTACTGTCCTGCTCTTTCTCATTTCCTTCAGGTATGACTGTTGGGAAGGGTTTGTGGAAGTTAAACTGCTCCCTGCTGGAGGATGAGGCTCTAGCCGCACAATACAGGGAGCTGTACAAAGACTGGCAGACCCTTCAAGACTCGTATGATTCACGAGCACAATGGTGGGAAATGACAAAGAAACGAACACAGACCTTTTTTAAAAATGCAGGGAAAAACAAGAAACTCAAAGAGATGAAACGCATGTCGGGACTACAAAGAAGACTCCAACGCTATTTCATCCTAACAGAAAAGGGGATGGACTTTAATGATGAAATCAAAGAGATCAAACAAGAACTAAACGCTTTGGCGGAAATAAAGAGCAAAGGCATCATAATAAGAAGCAGAGAAAGAGAAATAGAAGAAGGGGAAAAATGTACACGCTACTTTTTAAAAAAAATTATGGGCAAAAATGAGGGGATTTTTAAACTTCAAAACGAAAACGGGCAAATAACAAAGGAATGTAGTGAAATAACCAGATTGGTCGAAGACTACTACAAAAAATTATTTGAAAAGAAAGAAACATATGAGAATGAAATGGGGCATGTATTAGATCATATTTCAAGATCAGTGCGTCAAGACCCCTTTTTAACATCAGACTTTACCCAAGACCAACTGAATGATTGCATAAAGACTATGAAAAAAGGCAAATCACCCGGGGAGGACGGACTCAACCTCGAATTTTACCGGACTTTTTGGGATATTTTAGCACCAGATCTGTTAACTGTTTTTAACGAATTTTCCAGTCGAGACCATATGCCAGACAGTTTCAGAATCGGGATAGTTACTCTATTGCACAAAAAAGGAGACAAAATTGACTTAAAAAACTGGCGACCCATAACGCTTTTAAACGTGGACTGTAAAATTTTCAGCAAGCTTCTAGCAACACGAATGTCTGTTGTCTTGGGAGACTTGGTTGATCCAGACCAAACCTGTGCCATTGTGGGAAGGAAGATCAGCGACAGTCTCATGCTGATCCGTGACACCATTTGTTATGCAAGAGACAGAAACATGCGACTAGCGGTCCTAAACCTAGACTTTGAAAAAGCCTTTGATCGAGTCTCGCACCAATACCTCTTCAGGGTATTGCAAAAATGTGGTTTTCCCCAAAAATACATCAATTGGGTAGGACTGCTATACCGAGACATCTACAGCAAATTCATGATTAACGGGAATTTATCGGAAGCAATCGAGATCAACTGCGGTGTACGTCAAGGTTGCCCTATGTCTCCCCTTCTCTATGTTCTTTGCATTGAACCTTTGGCACAAATGTTAAGAAAAGATAGATTTGTCGAAGGCATCAATATCCCAGGAAGTGGGGGACAAATTACCAAGTGTGTTTTGTACATGGATGATTTTAATATTTTGTGTACTGACCGCGCATCTGTTGAAAGAGCCCTTGACTTGACTGACCTGTTTGGGAGGGCGTCTGGGTCAAGGCTAAATAGAGAAAAATCACAAGTGAAGTTTTATGGAATGTGGAAAGAGACAGAAAAGGCAGGACTCCCGCTGACGGTGTTAAAGACAGACCAGAAAATCCTAGGGATAAAATTCAATGTGGATGGAGGAGGCGAGACCAACTGGGATGACGTGACAAGGAAAGTTAAGCAAAAACTTGTTTTTTGGTCACTAAGAAAACTGACAATAGAGGGGAAGGTCCTAATCATCAAAGCGATCATCCTCCCAATGCTTTTGTCAATCAGTTTAATTTTTATGCCTAAAAGAAACGTGCTGTTACAAATGGACCGAGCCATCTTTCGCTTTGTCTGGGGCTCAAAGTGGGAAAGGATAAAAAGAGATACAATGAAAAAGAAAAAGGAAAAAGGGGGGAAAGGAGTGCCTGACCTCCAGCTTTTCCTGGGAAGCAAATATGTCTCTCTCCACTTCCAAAACGCTGTGGGCCCACCCAACAACCCGAAAAGTCAAGCAATGACCCGTTTTTGGATGGGCTCATATTTGCGGAAGCTAAAGCTTGTGCCAGACAATCGTTTGATTCCAGTTTCGTTTAACTTGCCACCAACACATCTCTTTATCCGGGATTTTTTGAAGAAGTTTGATTTGGAAACACAAGAATGTCACACTTTACAAAACCACAGGGCCCTTATTGCTATTGTGCAAGAGCGAGCTACAGTAAGCCCTGTGCGGGGGCTTGCGTTTGGCGAATCCACAACGGTTTGGAGCAACGTCAATCATCCTGCCCTCCCAAACAGACTACGAGACTTGTCATGGATGGTGGCTCATGAAGTTCTCCCAGTCAGAGCTGTAATGCACCACAGAGGAATGTCAACGACTTCGACGTGCCCTCGACCTGGCTGTGGCGCCCAGGAGTCGGTGAGGCACCTTTTTTGTGAGTGCAGCGCTGCCAAGGTCTTGTGGACAATGGCCGAACAACTAGGAAAGTTCCCGGACTTGCCAGCAGGAGAGGTCCCTGATGCACAGTACGTGCTTTACGGGGTGAGTCGGTCGAGGAGGCATCGGAACGACTTTGCCAGGGACTGGCTCACTCTCGCCGCCATCAAGGACGCCATCTGGACCTCCAGAAACCTGCTGGTATGGAGGTGCAGGCAGATCCCCCCCGTGGCTGTGCTCCAAATGGCTGCAGATACCATACAATCTGCGAGCGGCGGGCCTAGGACGCAGCCATAAAGAAGACTCGTCTGTACCCACCCGGAGGGGGGAGCCGGAGCTACACTGTGGGAGTCCCGGCAGCAACGGCCTGGGTTGTGGAACCCAGAAGGGAGAGGACCCACGCAGAATGGAAAGGACCCACACAGAGGACTGGAAGAATGCTGCTTGGGAGGGTGGGATGGCAGAGCTATGCCCTTGCACAATAGTATTGCCTTTTACACGCTGGTTAACTACTGTTAAAAGAAAATAACTCTGAAATTGTTTCATTGATGTTGAAAATGTCAGGAAAAAATGTTAAAACGTCATATCGTCACGTCATATTGTCAAATATGAAAAAAATGTGAATATGCTTGATGGCTGTGTTTTGCTGCTGTTGGTGTCAGTGGATTTGTTCAGACCGAGGACAATCGACTTTGGCCTGGACGGATCTATTGACACTAACAAAGATGTTATATAATGAAATTGTGAATATGTTTGATTTTCGAGAAGGTTTGTTCAAACCTCACTTTGTGTTTGCTGTTAAAAGCGTAATATTGGAATATAATATTGTGAATGTGCTTAATTGCTGTTGAGATTGTCATGATTGTTTTCTGTTTTTAGTGTCAATAAATTTGTTCAAACCAAAAAATTTGGAGAAGACAAACAAATCGAAAAGGCGAATGACTCTCCAAAAACCCATACGGGCACTGGAAAGAGGGGTAAAAGTAAGACAAAATTGGGAGTGGTGAAAAAAACAGAAACAAAGATAAGAGATTTAGAAGAAAGCCGATTGCCGGTGAATAAGCCCACAAGGGAACTGTATGAAGTTGAGACGGAGGAAGTCGGGGAGGGAAAAAATCTGACCCTTTGTGGGCAGGGAAGTAAGAGACCCCTTGATAGGTCCTCTGGCTCACCCCCTAACCCAGAAAAAAGGGGAAGACCTGGAACCACAGACAGAGAGTCAGAGGGTCCCAGAGTTTTCCCCGGTGAGTCTCAAAATGAGGTACTACTCTTAAGTGTTGTGTCTGACACAGGTGACACTCTCGATGATCACCAAAGAATGGACTCAGATCCCCCGGAACTAGTTTACATACTTTAACAACAATTATGAACATTACATTCTCTACTATCAATGTGAGAAGTGTGAGATCAAAGGTTAAGGCTCACAGTGTTTTATCGTTCTTAAAAACTATCAGAACAGATGTGTTTTTACTACAGGAATGCTGCATCCCCTTTCTAAAAAATTATAAACAGTGGGAAGAGATTTGGCCATATCCGTCATTATGGAGTGGCTCGAATGAAAACCGTAACGATGGGGTAGCCATTTTAATAAACAACCCTCAACTCATCATAAAGGGGAGTACTGTGATGAGAGACGGACGCGCAATCTTAGCAAGACTTTCTTATATAGGGAATGATTTTAACCTCATTAACATATACGGCCATGCCGACAGACAACTCAGGTACGAACTTTTAGAGGACATCCAGTCGCATATGCTAGGCCATCAACCACTAATCGTGGGAGGAGATTTTAATTGCATCCTAAGTAGGAAGGATAGAAAGAGGAACGATGAGGAGTTTAAAGTAGATAAAACATCAACTTTATTACAAGACATGTGCCGGACATTTAAACTGGTGGACTGTTTCAAATCCATACATCCAGGAGAGGAGGGCTTCACCTGGTTCAGTAGTGACAATGCCAGAGCCTCTCGAATAGACTACATATTTACGAGGGGTTTAGCACAGAGTGATGCAAGATTAATTCCAGTTTTTTTTTCGGATCACTTGCTACTGTCCTGCTCTTTCTCATTTCCTTCAGGTATGACTGTTGGGAAGGGTTTGTGGAAGTTAAACTGCTCCCTGCTGGAGGATGAGGCTCTAGCCGCACAATACAGGGAGCTGTACAAAGACTGGCAGACCCTTCAAGACTCGTATGATTCACGAGCACAATGGTGGGAAATGACAAAGAAACTAACACAGACCTTTTTTAAAAATGCAGGGAAAAAAAAGAAACTTAAAGAGATGAAACGCATGTCGGGACTACAAAGAAGACTCCAACGCTATTTCATCCTAACAGAAAAGGGGATGGACTTTAATGATGAAATCAAAGAGACCAAACAAGAACTAAACGCTTTGGCGGAAATAAAGAGCAAAGGCATCATAATAAGAAGCAGAGAAAGAGAAATAGAAGAAGGGGAAAAATGTACACGCTATTTTTAAAAAAAAATTATGGGCAAAAATGAGGGGCTTTTTAAACTTCAAAACGAAAACGGGCAAATAACAAAGGAAAGTAGTGAAATAACCAGATTGGTCGAAGACTACTACAAAAAATTATTTGAAAAGAAAGAAACATATGAGAATGAAATGGGGCATGTATTAGATCATATTTCAAGATCAGTGCGTCAAGACCCCTTTTTAACATCGGACTTTACCCAAGACCAACTGAATGATTGCATAAAGACTATGAAAAAAGGCAAATCACCCGGGGAGGACGGACTCAACCTCGAATTTTACCGGACTTTTTGGGATATTTTAGCACCAGATCTGTTAACTGTTTTTAACGAATTTTCCAGTCGAGACCATATGCCAGACAGTTTCAGAATAGGGATAGTTACTCTATTGCACAAAAAAGGAGACAAAATTGACTTAAAAAACTGGCGACCCATAACGCTTTTAAACGTGGACTGTAAAATTTTCAGCAAGCTTCTAGCAACACGAATGTCTGTTGTCTTGGGAGACTTGGTTGATCCAGACCAAACCTGTGCCATTGTGGGAAGGAAGATCAGCGACAGTCTCATGCTGATCCGTGACACCATTTGTTATGCAAGAGACAGAAACATGCGACTAGCGGTCCTAAACCTAGACTTTGAAAAAGCCTTTAAACGAGTCTCGCACCAATACCTCTTCAGGGTATTGCAAAAATGTGGTTTTCCCCAAAAATACATCAAGTGGGTAGGACTGCTATACCGAGACATCTACAGCAAATTCATGATTAACGGGAATTTATCGGAAGCAATCGAGATCAACTGCGGTGTACGTCAAGGTTGTCCTATGTCTCCCCTTCTCTATGTTCTTTGCATTGAACCTTTGGCACAAATGTTAAGAAAAGATAGATTTGTCGAAGGCATCAATATCCCAGGAAGTGGGGGACAAATTACCAAGTGTGTTTTGTACATGGATGATTTTAATATTTTATGTACTGACCGCGCATCTGTTGGAAGAGCCCTTGACTTGACTGACCTGTTTGGGAGGGCGTCTGGGTCAAGGCTAAATAGAGAAAAATCACAAGTGAAGTTTTATGGAATGTGGAAAGAGACAGAAAAGGCAGGACTCCCGCTGACGGTGTTAAAGACAGACCAGAAAATCCTAGGGATAAAATTCAATGCGGATGGAGGAGGCGAGACCAACTGGGATGACGTGACAAGGAAAGTTAAGCAAAAACTTGTTTTTTGGTCACTAAGAAAACTGACAATAGAGGGGAAGGTCCTAATCATCAAAGCGATCATCCTCCCAATGCTTTTGTCAATCAGTTTAATTTTTATGCCTAAAAGAAACGTGCTGTTACAACTGGACCGAGCCATCTTTCGCTTTGTCTTGGGCTCAAAGTGGGAAAGGATAAAAAGAGATACAATGAAAAAGAAAAAGGAAAAAGGGGGGAAAGGAGTGCCTGACCTCCAGCTTTTCCTGGGAAGCAAATATGTCTCTCTCCACTTCCAAAACGCTGTGGGCCCACCCAACAACCCGAAAAGTCAAGCAATGACCCGGTTTTGGATGGGCTCATATTTACGGAAGCTAAAACTTGTACCAAACAATCGTTTGATTCCAGTTTCATTTAACTTGCCACCAACACATCTCTTTATTCGGGATTTTTTGAAGAAGTTTGATTTGGAAACACAAGAATGTCACACTTTACAAAACCACAGGGCCCTTATTGCTATTGTGCAAGAGCGAGCTACAGTAAGCCCTGTGCGGGGGCTTGCGTTTGGCGAATCCACAACGGTTTGGAGCAACGTCAATCATCCTGCCCTCCCAAACAGACTACGAGACTTGTCATGGATGGTGGCTCATGAAGTTCTCCCAGTCAGAGCCGTAATGCACCACCGAGGAATGTCAGCGACTTCGACGTGCCCTTGACCTGGCTGTGGCGCCCAGGAGTCGGTGAGGCACCTTTTTTGTGAGTGCAGCGCTGCCCAGGTCTTGTGGACAATGGCCGAACAACTAGGAAAGTTCCCGGACTTGCCAGCAGGAGAGGTCCCTGATGCACAGTACGTGCTTTACGGGGTGAGTCGGTCGAGGAGGCCTCGGAACGACTTTGCCAGGGACTGGCTCACTCTCGCCGCCATCAAGGACGCCATCTGGACCTCCAGAAACCTGCTGGTATGGAGGTGCAGGCAGATCCCCCCCGTGGCTGTTCTCCAAATGGCTGCAGATACCATACAATCTGCGAGCGGCGGGCCTAGGACGCAGCCATAAAGAAGACTCGTCTGCACCCACCCGGAGGGGGAAGCCGGAGCTACACTGTGGGAGTCCCGGCAGCAACGGCCTGGGTTGTGGAACCCATAAGGGAGAGGACCCACGCAGAAGGGAGAGGACCCACACAGAGGACTGGAAGAATGCTGCTTGGAAGGGTGGGATGGCAGAGCTATGCCCTTGCACAATAGTATTGCCTTTTACACGCTGGTTAACTACTGTTAAAAGAAAATAACTCTGAAATTGTTTCATTGATGTTGAAAATGTCAGGAAAAAATGTTAAAACGTCATATCGTCACGTCATATTGTCAGATATAAAAAAATTGTGAATATGCTTGATGGCTGTGTTTTGCTGCTGTTGGTGTCGGTGGATTTGTTCAGACCGAGGACAATCGACTTTAGCCTGGACGGATCTATTGACACTAACAAAGATGTTATATAATGAAATTGTGAATATGTTTGATTGCTAATAAGATTTTCGAGAAGGTTTGTTCAAACATCACTTTGTGTTTGCTGTTAAAACGTAATATTGGAATATAATATTGTGAATGTGCTTAATTGCTGTTGAGATTGTCATGATTGTTTTCTGTTTTTAGTGTCAATAAATTTGTTCAAACCAAAAAAAAAAGAGAGCAAATGTCTCCGCCCCTTGGCTTTGTAGTGTATTATGATTTGACTGATAACGGATAATGGATAATTGATAAAGAATTTAGAACAATACACCTTACAAAATTTATGTCAACAGCAGAGCATGTGTAAGAGTAGGGAGTGAGACAAGTGAGTGGCTCCCTGTGTTTACTAGTGTGAGATTCTGATGTCACCACGGCTGTTTAATGTGCACATGGATTGTGTGGTGAGAGAAGTGAATGAAAGAGGACGGCATTAACTCAGGAGGTAGAGTGCTCGTCTTAGAGGTAGAGATTCGATTCCCGGCTCCTCCGTGTTATATGTTGAAGTGTCCTTGGCCAAGACACTGTTTGTCGAGAACCGGCTTCTTCGGCTCGGCTCACTAAAAGGAACCTGCTCTTTCGGGTCCTAAACGGCTCTTCAGGTTGTTTTTGCTTCTTTAATCCCAACATGACCAAATATTATGTAAAATTATGCACAAAATGACTTAAAGGAATGGGGTAATAGAACAAAAAAGAAAAAAGTACCAAAATGAAAAAGTAGTGAAAAGCTGAGAAAAAAAGAAAAGAAATGTAGGAAAAAAGTAATTAGAGAACAAAAAGAAAAAAGTAACAGCTCGGAAAAAATAAACACAATGAGATTTTTTTAAAGGAATTTTTTAAAAAGTAGAAAAAAAACAGAAAAAGGAAGAAAAAGTTTGTGTTGCATTCAAATACTTTCCAATTATATCAAGTGAATCTTGTTGCCAACATTGTACTTCCTCTAAAAAATGTGATTAAGTACAGTTCTGTATCTTACAACTGACTAAATAAGCCCCCAAAAATGTTATTATGCGACAAAATATATCAGGAAATAAAAAGAAATGGATATCTTGTGAAAGAATTGTAAGAACAAACGACGTTTGTAGGCCGTACAACCTTTGCAATAGTACATGGGTCAATTCATTCAAAAGAGAAAAATAATTTTGCATTGCCGGAAACTCAGCAAAATGTAACTTGATGTCAATTTTTGGACATGTTTGATAATTATCTTGCCACACTTGGGATTATGGTTGCTCACTGTTGCTTCAAGCGTTGCTCTTCAACTTTGTGTGAACGCTCAGACCCGTGGAAAATTAGAGGGAACATTGGTCCCAACAGAGATTTATGGCTCCGAAAATTTAGTGTTATCGAGGTTGAAATCATAAATCAGCGACAAATATATAATATAAATCTACAGATTCATTCAGTTTTAATCATCAAATTATTGTTGGTAATATACCGATTAAAGGGATAACCACAAACCAGTCTTTTTTTTATTTTCTCCTTTTATACATCCTTTTTTTCTTAACTTCTTTATACAATATAATTCGTAATATCTATCATCAAAGCAAGTGAGCCAGCTCTTTTTAATGAGTTGAGCCAAAAAAGCCGGTTCTCTAAAAAAAAGACGGACTTCCTTTTACTACACAACAAGATCTCGTTGGCCGAGATCGGCGTGCAGACGAAAACGCGAACCGCGAGACCAAAACAACAATGGCGGATCTGCCTGACGAAAAGTTTGGAGTGCAGTAAATCTTTGTTAAAAAAAGTCATCGGGCAATAATGACAATTTTGTGGCAAAAAGGTTACGTCTTGGGGACACACGTTGATTTGAGACGATGCGTCCCCAGCAAAAATGATGCATCTAGGACGCAGGGACGCGGGCAAACGAGAACACTGAGGTGCTGGAAGAAGTTGAAAGCTTTAGGTACTTGGGTTGTGATGTGGCTGCAGTTGGTGGAATGGAGTGTGATGTATTGCACACAGTGAATCAAGGAAGCAAGGTTTTGGGTGCTCTGAGGAGAGTGATGAGCAACAAGAGTATGAATATGGATGTTAAGAGGGGACTGTATGAGAGTGATTGTGCCGACTGTGGTGTATGATGCAGACTTGAAGCCTGAACGCAGATTTGAGAAGGAAATTAAATGTTTTTGAGATTAAGTGTTTGAGGAGTATGTTAGGAGTGACAAGATTGGATGGAATGAGAAATGAAATTGTGAGAGACAGAACTGGACTAGTAGTGGAACTGCGCAAGCGTGAGGATAGGAGAGTACTCTGTTGGTCCAGACACATGGAGAAGATGGATGAGGAGCGAATGTTGAAGAGGAATCTACAGAGCAGAAGTAAATGGAAGACCAGAAGAACGGCCGCGATTGACGTGGATTGATGGTGTTATGAGTGCACTGCAGGAAAGAGGTCGAAACGTAGTGGAAGCTAGAGCTCTTGTAGGTGATAGGAATGAGTGGAGAGCTGTCGTAAAAGGATAGTGGGATGATTAGACGTGTTTTAAGGGATGGGCAGCAGTGAAAGCTGTCGGGCCCTGCTGTAGAACAGAAGAGTGTGTTGTGTCACCCTGACCCGTTTGTGTCCCGTTTCATCTGGAGGGACGAAAGCATGACCAACTTGGGTGCCGAGGTGCTTAACTTGATTGGTGTTTGGGCATTTGGGTTGGCAATGGTCCAAAAAAAGAATTGTGTTTTTTGCTACCTTTATCCTTTTTTTTGTTTTTGTGCGTGTGTTGCTGTCGGTCAACCCTCGAGGGATATGATCAGGGTAGATAGATAGATAGAATATCAATAATATAAATGTATAAAAGGAGAGGCTTTAATAAAACATTTTATTGTGTTTGTCACAAGTCTGGTTACCAGACAAACTTACAAAAGATATCATTCAGTTCCTAAACACACACGTATACAATTTTGTGCAATTCTGTTGACAAGACAGTCGGGTCTCCAGTAAAGCAAATAATATACGACATTTATGGACCAGTAACATAATTTAACTGACATAGACCGTTAGGAGACAGAGAAGTAGCTCACTTATATACAACCGTATCAACCGGGGGTAGAAAAAAAAAGAAAACATCAACCACTGAACTACACTATCTGCTGCTTTAACTTTCGGACATAAATCTACTTAACTATTTACAGTTAATCCATGTCAACAATGCACATTTTTGAAGATCCTAAGACCTACATTTTCTGAAAGAAATAAACAGTCAAATTGAAATGTGTTGTGTGTGTATAAGATCAATTTGAGCTGGGTTTGATGACATTTGTACATTGGGGTTCGCAGAAAGGTCCAAAGCGCCCATAGATGTCTTTGGCTCGGACCGCAAAATGATACGTGGACCCAGACTGGAACTGGGTCAGTGTACAGGCCATGGGCAGAGGAAGGGCTTTCACCTCCCCGATCTTTTTCCAGTGCTGTTGACCTGAACTGCTGTTGGAGTTGTCTTGATGGTAGGCGTACAGGTGATAACTTTCGACCGCCGCGCACAACGGATCTGTTTCGGCCACGCACCAGGACAGTACTATTCCGGTTGGACTTGGCACCAACTTGAGCTGTGGTTGTTGGGGAGGCGACGTCCGCTGAGCCTCTGATGACAGGGGAGCAGGGTTTGGCGCTAAGGGGAGTGCTGGAAGGGTTATCGAGTTTCGACCTGGTGTAATGTTCGAAAGCCGGCTTTTCACCGATGAATCCTACAAAAGAGAAAAGTCTTGCTTAAGAACACTTGACCGACAGATTGATATTGAAGTGGGAGATGGGTTCAGATCAAGCTCTGGATTAGAAATAAAGAGTTCCTTGCAAAAAGAATACCCCCCCATCTGACTGATGTTAAAAAAATATGTGACTGTACTGTGTCATGACGTATTTCAGTGACATCCTGCATTCACTTATTTGTTTATCAAAAAGAACATTTAGGGGTTGAGGTACTGTGTCTTATTAAAACTCTTTCTGTTTACCGCCTTTCTTCTTAAATATCTCCTGTTTCAATGTGGGGACATGCGGCTTGTAGTCAGGTCCGGTTTATGTATGTACAAAAGGTTTTATCCTTTAAAATTTTCCTGGGTGCGGCTTATAATCAGGTGTGGCTTATAATCAGGTGCACTCTATAGTCCGAATTTTGCGGTAAAAAGAAGAAATACTTTTAAATCAATAATTTAAATGAGTGTTCGTATGCTATTTTTGTCCCTTTACAGTCTGCATGAGTTTCCCCAAGTTAAATAAACTGCAGTGCAAAATACATGTAATTGTTGATTTGCTTCTGTTTCCTTTTTTTCTTACAAATGTACAGTTGATATACAAGAGAACAACTCTTAGTGAAGGAAAACATAAAAATGAGGAAAAAAACGCCTCAATAATCGTTTAATAATCAAATCTTACATTCCTGAATGATAACTTAATTGTGAGTATCAGGAAAAAAACAACCTCCAGCTACGCCACACTTGTTATGCTATTATCTACTAGTCCGGCTCTCGTAGAATGGTTTATCCAACATGTGGCCCCCATGCAAAAATAAGTTTGACAACTCTGACATAGATGATGTCAGGATTTCTTCATACGTGACAACTTGGTAAACTAAAAGGTTTTTGAAGTTCGTAAACTGAGTATTTTCCATATAAGATTAGTTTTATAGTATCTACGTTTTTAATTATTTTATTAAAAATAACATTAAAAATTAATTTGCATGCCATTCCTCAATCAAATGCACATAACACATTTGAAAGCTATTGAAAGCATGGGAGTAATACTACAGGTTCAAGATATAAGGATATAGATCAAACAAGATTTTTAAATTCTTACCATCTGGGGGCGGTTTTGCGCCGAAGAATTACTGCTGGATGGGTTTTGGGTGCTCTGTGGGGAAGATCTGGCCCCTGAGGCTGCGGACAAAGAAAACATACAGGAATTATAATTTCTTCTTTTAAATTAAAACAGCAGTTCTTGTCTCCCTAATGAACTTTAAATAAAACTGCATGACATGCACAAACCAAACCAGGAGGTGGTACTGTAATAATATAAACTTTACGAATTTGTTGAATTAATTAACTTGAAGATGAAGAAAAGTAATAATCAAATATCTATTAACCCTTTCATAGCCGTGTGACGTCACAGTCAAAACTGGAGACAAAAGAATACTTGCTCAGGTCAGAAGTTAGAGGAAAATAAAGCTGTCGTAACTACTATTTGTCGTCAGGTTATGTGTTTGTGTGTAAAGATCGGAGAAAAAAACATTTGTGATCGTAAATTGAAATCTTACAGGATCCCGGCGGACACTTCTGATCAAAGAAAAAGAAGAGTTGTGCATTAAAGCGAAAAGATTGGACAGAGGCACTCATTACAAATAAATACATGAATGATCAAATGTATCTAATAAATAACTTGGATTGTATGCCCAACGATTGTATGCCATGTGCAGCTGTTTTTATTTTACAAGGCTACCCTTGGCATTCAGGCTACACGGCAACAGTTAGCTGAAACTGAGGAAATAACAAGATACTTTGCCGTTGCAACAAGTAACATGGACTCGACAGCAAAAATCATGAACATTTAATTTCTCTTCGTTGATATGAAGTCTGCGCTGCAAACCCAAGCATTTTTGACGAGCGCCTCGGTCCAATAGTTTCGCTTAAATGTATTTACTACAACTCCATTCCTTTTTTTGATCGGGAGTGTCTTCTGAGATCCTGTTAAATTTCCGTTTACGACCATTAATATTTTTTTCTCCGATTCTGGCACACAAACACACAAAATGATGACAACTAACAGCTACGACAGCTTTCTTTTCATCTGTCTTTTGACCAGCGCAGGGATTCTTTTGCCCACCAGTGAAGTCACAATGTTTAGAATCAAATAAAAGGGTCTTAAACAAGTATGTGCATCTGACCAATACTTATTATTTAAAACACTCAAGTACATGGGAACGGTGGCTGATGTCGATGACATGCTTGATTTTTCATGAGATATTTGTATTACTTGACGAAACAGCAGTATTTATGCTAAAATAAGAAGTTCAGGGGAGTGTAACACTTACTGCTTGGAACGCTGACTGGATGTGGACGTTGCGACAACGAGGGACTTGAAACTGGAGCAGCCTTCACTCCAGTTACTAAAAAGAAAATAAATCCGAAGATACTAAGTTTCAATATGGAAAATATTAACATAAATGGCTGCCAGAGATGCTTACCCTGCACGTCATCATCATCCTCTGTAAGATCAATTACGGCACCCTTGGGACGTGCTACCGGAGTAGAAGTTTTGGCTGGAGTGGTTACGGGTGCCGAGGCCTGGTTGTCTAAAATACAACAAAAACAGAACATTTAAAACAAAATACCAACGTACGGTGAACCGGAATTTACTTAAAAGGGACAGACAGTGCGTATTTTTAGCTTCCCTAAATGGAAAAAATAATCTTGATTAAAAATAAATAATAATCATACTGTTTTAAAGAATATGCAAAAATACACAAACTACTGTAAAAATGTGTATTCTTCTATTTAAAACACAGGCATTGTGATGAGGCACTGGGCAGTTTTTCTATGTGGAACGCTCGGCGCTAAACCTTTTTTTTTCCAGTTGCCGAGAGTTGAAAATGTTCAACTTAGGGAAACAGTGTACTCGTCAATTTCACATATTACCCAGCGGTCTAATCCCAGTGCAGGCAGCTTGGGACACACACCGCAACAACGGAATGCCACCTTTGCAAGTGAGAGTGTGCGCTTTAGCACGGGGTTAGGGGCTGAAGCATTAAGATTTCTTCTGACTGACAGAGATAGGTAGCACAAGTACAAACCGTTGTTATCATTTTTACAACGAGAAATCTTTAAATTATTTCTATAAAGTCTGGGAGGTCTAAATCTAGCGGAAGGTAGAGCTCTTGTTGGTTGATAGGAATGAGTGGAGAGGTGTTGTAAAAGGATAGTGGGATGTTTAGACGCATTCTAAGGGATGGGCAGGGCACCTGTATGATGCAGCAGGGGTAAACCAGTGAAAGCTGTCGGGCACTGCTGTTGAACAAACGAGTGTGTTGTGTCACCCTGACCCGAGTGACATGGCCGCTTTCTTGGGTCCCGTTCCATCTGGAGGGACGAAAGCATGACCGACTTAGGTGCCGAGGGGCCTAACTTGTTTGGGCATTTGGGTTGGCCATGGTCCAAAAATGTGTGTGTGTGTTTTTTTGCTATTTTTTTTCTCCCTTTTTTCTTTGTTATTGTATGTGTTTGTCTTGCTGTCAGTCACCCCTCTTGAGGGATATGACCAAGGTAGATAGATAGATAGAATAAGACAAGTTTATGAGACTATGAGGCGCTTTTCATTAAGCCCAAATCATTGATTTTGGTCTCATCTAATCAGAGCGCCTTGTGCTACATGTTATTTGTGTCTTCCATGTGGTTTCTTGCAAACGCCAAAGACGATTTTTATTGTGTTCATTTAGAAAAGGTTTTCTTATTGCAACTCTTCATAAAGGGCAGATTAATGCAGAATATGACTAATATTTGCCTTATGGACAGATTGTACCACCTCAGCTGTGTATACCTGCAAGTTATCCAATGTGATCATGGGTCTCTTGGTTGCTTCTCTGATTAGTTTTCTCCTGGTTTGGGCTGAAAGATTAGAGAGAAGGCCTGATCTTGGTAGGTTTGCAATGGTTTTATGCTCTCTCATTTTTATATTATTGCTTGCACAATGCTACGAGAGATGTGTTACATGTTGCAAAATCTTTTTGCATTCCCTTTCTGCTCCGAACCTTTGCACAACTTTACCCCAGACATGCCAGGTAAGTTCTTTAGTCTTCATAATGCTGTCTGTTCTCCAGTGTCAGCTTTTACAGCACATCAAAGAGCAGGTGCAAAAAATATCATTTTATCATTGTTAGTCATTCAGGATGATTGGATCATTCAGAAGTCATTAAGGAACTTTTGAAGTGAGTTTTTGCAACAGCTCCTTTTCAGTTTTTTCATGGTAAATATAAAATGTTTAAATAATTTGGCTCTACTTCACGATTGTGTCTTACATATTGTTGAGTCGTCGGCCTTTTTTTTTTTTCAGATTTAGAACTATAAGTTTGAAGCCTTTAATGAGGCAATATACCAAAATGTTCTTGGTGGGTAAAGGAAACAATAAGTACTGCACCTGTTTTTGATGTCAAAGACGTCCCTTGCGGAGGTCCTGGGGCTGCCGAACCTGTTGCTGCCGGACCGGACGTGGAGGATGAGGACGCAGTGGACATGCCTCCGGCGACAGACGCGGACGAAATCAGATTCCTAGCCGGGGTCACAGAAACGCCTGGGCTGAGTGTTGTTATCGCCCCAGTGCCGCCTTGGTACACGGTTCGGGTAAGCGGGAGCTGGCTCGAGGACATCTGGCTAGAAGAAGCCTGGAGCGCAGGCACAGTGATAGGGGTCGGTATAGAAGCAGCAGTGGTCATGACAGGAGCTTGCTTGATAATGAAAGTAGTTGTTGAAGCAGTGGTTTTGGGCTTGCTGAGCGCTCCCGCCGTCGGAAGGGAGGACACGGGGAAGTTGACAAGCGTTCCTGCCTGGCCATTAGTCATGGATACAGGCAGCTGAATGATGAGTGGCTGTCCAGCCATCATACTTCCCGTGGGTGCTGTCTTGAGCAACAGAGTGCCAGGCGAACTTTGAGTGGTGATGCCGGTAGCCAAGGTGGAGACGGCGTTGGACGAAGAGGTAATCAATTTAATTATGGGGGGCTGTGAAACGATGGTTGCGGTAGAAGACGTAGGCGGTGGGACAAGTGTGCTGGATTTTGCTGCAAATTAAAAGACAATCAAACTGTTGAAGCAAGTACCAATTGATTTTTGTTGATAACATCATTTTTTTTGTGAATTCTGTGCGATAACTTTTTTTATTTTAAAATGTTTGATTTGATTGCCAAAATTCATGAGGATTACGTTTTTTTTTGTCAAATGCCCCTATGTATAAGTAAAAATCACATTAATAGGAATGCAGGGCATTTACCCTACCAAAATTGCCACCAATACCACCAATCAGACATGACAGTTATCAGTTATTAAAAAAAAATGGGGAACGATTATTGGTGACTTGGCGCCACATAATAATATCGTTAATAGATGAAAGTATTGGCATTGTGTAATTTTGATCATTAAACTACTGTGTGTATTTATATATATATTAGATAGATAGATAGATAGATAGATACTTTGTTCATCCCCGAAGGGAAATTCACATTTCCAGCAGCATCCCTGAGCTGAGAACAATCGAGAACAATCGAAAATAACACGGGAGCTGCTGGAGTGGCTGCCATTCGTGACGGCGCCGGAAGAAAAGATTCAATTTGAATCATTTACAAACAAACAAACAAAATTAAGACACATATATACATATATAAATATATAAATATACATATATACATATATAAATATATAAATATACATATATACATATATATATATATATATATATATATACACACATATATACATATACGCATATATACATGTACATTTATATAGATATACATTTATGAATGACTACAGCTCGTGTATTTCTGAGGCCATTTAAATAGGGCTCATTAGATGCAAATGCCCACAAACGCTACAATGGAAAAGTCAAAGGAGCTCAGCATGGATCTGACAAAGCGAATTATTGACTTGAACAAGTCAGAAAAGTCACTTGGAGCCAATTCAAAGCAGCTGCAGGTTCCTAGAGCAACAGTGCAAACAATTGTTTGTAAGTATAAATTGCATGGCACTTATTTTCTGCCACGATCAGGATGAAAACGCATGTTTTCACCTGCTGCCGAGAGAAAATTGGCCAGAAGAGGGAAGAGTCAACTGAGAATCACCAAAAAGCAGATCTGGCAAGAATTAGAAGGTGCTGGAACACAGGTCTCAGCGTCCACAGTCAAGCGTGTTTTGCATCTCCATAGACTGAGAGGCTGCCATGCAAGAAGGAAGTGCTTGCTCCAAAAGCGGCACCTTAAGGCTCGAAAGTTTTGTGGTCAGACAGAAATAAGATCGAGCTATTTGGCCACAGTGCCCAGGAATGTGTTTGAAGGAGAAAAGGTGAGGCCTTTAACACCAAGTACACCATGCCATGCAAAAATGGTGGAGGTGTTGCTCTTATATGGCCAGTTGGCGTTGTGTAATTTTTGGTTCAGAGGGCACTTGATGTCGCTCGTGATCCAGG
Organism: Urocampus carinirostris; assembly: GCF_059441175.1. Taxonomy (NCBI): domain Eukaryota; kingdom Metazoa; phylum Chordata; class Actinopteri; order Syngnathiformes; family Syngnathidae; genus Urocampus; species Urocampus carinirostris. The sequence continues at coordinate 38,662,489 of NC_142356.1, read as the reverse complement.
GCTTGTTGTTGGCATAGCAGCGTACAGTTTTTATAGGAACAACATTGTCCATACAGAAGTTAATGTAGTCAGTAGTGCAGTTTGCCACCTCCTCAATGTCCCCACTGCTGGACCCTAGCAGGACATCCCAGTCGTATTGAGTGGCGGGGGTTTTTGTGTTGCTCACGTCGTCGCGACTACGAAATTGATTCAGATTCCTACTGTAGCAGAATTCTGGACTTAGGCTTTTTATCTCGAACAGTTGAAAAGGTAAGTGCCGCGCACAATTGTTTTACAGTCGGAAGCTGCTGCCGATCGCTGTCGAAGGGCGTCCCCTCCCACAGCTGCTAAGACGCTCTTTCGGCATCCGACTGCTCACAAGTGAGTATGGGTTGCTGTAAAGGTTGCTCCCGCTTCCGTAGGCAAGTAACCCATCTAGAGGGACGTGTCCGTGAGCTAGAGCAGTTTAAACGGAAAATGTTATGTGCGTCGGACACCACTGCTAGCGTGGGTTGTAGCGAACCTGCTAGTCCGGTTAGCACTAGCCCTAAACGGCATGCTAATCGCGGTGAGCCAATTCAGACACGTAACAAGTTCAGCCCCCTAGCTAGTCCCACTCCACTACTGGCTCCCGCACCCTAGTTATAGGTGACTCCATCACCCGTAACATAAAGCTTAGCACCCCAGCCGCGGTTATGTGTATCTCTGGGGCCAGAGCACCCGACATTGAGGCTAATTTGAGGGAGCTGACATGCAAATCTAGACACCAGGACAGGGCTAGCTACACCGATATAGTCATTCACGTCGGCTCTAATGATACTAAAATGAGGCAATCTGAGATTACAAAGAAAAAATTTGCTAGGACCTGTAATCTCGCCAGAAAGATGAATCGGCATTGAGTAATTGGCTCTGGCCCCTTGCCTGCGAGAGGCAATGATGAGAGGCTTAGCAGACCAGTCTCGCTAAACCGGTGGCTGGCAAGTTTTTGCAGTCAGCAGGGATTTAGGTTTGTGGACAACTGGCCTGCTTTCTGGGGCCAACCTGACCTACTGAGGAGAGACGGCCTTCACCCTAACTGGGAAGGCGCTCTCACTCTTTCTAAAAATACGGAGTACTGTTTAAGCCTTCCATGACAGGGGACACTAGTGCAGGCCAGGTCACAGGTGATTAATGAACCTGTAACCACGGGTGTGGAGTCTGTCACACTAGAGCTAACTAGATTCATGCAATTCACATAGTTTTTGTAGTTTAGAGCGTTCTATTGACTGCACCATACACCCTGATCTGTACTATTCTAGCATAGCATCTTACCTCCGTTTCTCCCTTGTTAGGTGAGGAGGGAGAAGAAATAACATTACTTTCTACCAATAGTCATCCAGCTACTCCACCTGTCAACAATATTTCTGTGGTATGGAATTCGGGCCGCATCTGCCGTCATGCAAGGCACAAGACCCGGGACCGGCAGTATAATCCTGTGGAAGTTACCACTAAGGTTGCCATTAAGGTTCAAAACTCGCGAAAGGTTTCAGCTCAGTCCACAGTGCTGAAGCTTGGCCTTCTAAATATTAGACCACTAGCCTCCAAAGCTTTACTTGACAATTACCTTATTAATGAACACAATCTTAACCTTATTGGCCTTTGTGAGGCCTGGTTAAAACCAAATGAGTTTGTAGTGTTAAATGAAGCTTCTCCCTCTAACTTTGTGAGTTCGCACTTGGCACGACCATGCAAAAATGGTGGAGGTGTTGCTCTTATATCGGAAGGTAAGTTGAAATTTACTCCTAATACCCCTACTGGTTTTAAAACGTTTGAAGCATTTGTTATGAGGTCCTTAATGTCAACACCAATTTATTAAGTTGTTGTGTATTGCCCACCTGGACCATACTCAAATTTTTTGGATGAATTTTCGGAACTGTTAACAGACTTAGTAACTTATGCGGACAATGTTGTAATTATTGGTGATTTTAATGTTCACATAAACTCCCCATCAAATTCACTTGCAATTGCTTTTAAGTCACTGATTGATACATTTGGTTTCAATCAAATAGTTGATGTGCCCACTCATAAAGATGGGAACACTCTAAATATCGTTCTGACCCGTGGCGTAGTAGCCTCAAATGTTACAGTGTTACCATATCCTAATGCCATCTCTGATCACTATCTTGTTAAGTGTGAGGTGCTGTTTAATGTTTACTGCGATAAGGAAAATTTAGGCTTTAGCAGTCGCAATATCCACCCTACAACGGTATTAGCCTTAAAAGAACTATTAACTACGGTAACTGCAGACTTCCCTCCGTACACGGGGTCTGTTGACTCACAAACAACTTCAATACTGCTTTGGTTAATGTTCTTGATTCTGTGGCGCCCCTAAGGCATAAATTTTGACCTAAGAAGAATACACCTTGGTTTACTGAAGAAACCAGGTTACTCAAACAAGGTTGCAGAAAACTTGAACGAAAATGGCGCACTACTAAGCTGGAGGTCTTGCGACTGGCCTGGTGTGACAGCTTGCTGAAATATAAAGTAGCTCTTGCCTCAGCTAAAGCATCGTTTTTCTCTAAGATTATAGTTAAACATAAGAATAATCCGAAATTTTTGTCTGACACAGTGGTGAAATTTACCAGACAACAACTTAACCCAAATAGTTGTACTTATTCTGCTAACGACATTATGGAATTTTTTAATAAAATGATTCAACTAATCAGGAATGACATTTTAAAAGAACGCTCTGTATCCTCCTCCTATCTCAATGATGTGGAGGTGTTAGGTAAGTACCGTATCGGCGGTTGTTCAGAAACATTCTCCAGTTTCAATGATTTGTCCCTTGACCTCTAACACAGATGGTCAATAGAGCCAAACAAACTACAAGCCTGCTTGATCCGTTTCCAGCTTTACTGGTGAAGGATCTGTTTGGGATCTTAGGACCACCAGTTTTAAATATTATTAATATATCGCTATCCTTCGGTATTGTTCCTGTAGCCTTCCTGTAACCTTCAAGTCTGCCGTCATTAAACCCACGCTTAAGCGACCTAACCTTGACCCCGAAAGCCTAGGTAATTAATTATAGGCCAGTGTCAAATCTGCCATTTTTTGCAAAATTACTTGAAAAGGTCGTTGCACAGCAGCTAAATGACTTCATGCCAGAAAATAACCTCTTTGAAACTGTCCAGTCAGCATTTAGGGCAAATCACTCTACTGAGACAGCCCTCGCTAAAGTAACCAATGATCTCCTTTTAGCAATAGATTCCGGTGCCTCATCAATGTTACTGCTGCTGGATCTCAGCGCTGCTTTTGATACTGTGGACCACAACATATTACTGGTTCGTCTAGAATGCATTGGTATCTCAGGAACTGTACTCTCGTGGTTTAGGTCCTACCTGTCAGACAGGATGCAATGTGTTAACTATGGCAATCTGACCTCTAAACAATCTAATGTCCCCTGTGGTGTTCCTCAAGGCTCTGTACTTGGCCCCATTCTTTTTAGTATTTATATGATCCCGCTTGGTGACATTATCCGCAAGTACAATATTAGTTTCCATTGCTATGCAGATGACACTCAACTGTATGTGCCACTGGAAACAACTGGACATTTAAGTTGTAGAAATCTGGAGGCTTGCCTTACTGAGATTCAAAGATGGATGTCACTTAATTTTTTACGCCTTAACCCAGAAAAAAAATGAAATGTTGATTATTGGTACAGCTCACTGTCGTCAGTTGTTTTCAAACACTACCCTGAACCTAGACAAATGTAATATCACCCATAGTGACTCGGTCAAAAATCTAGGTGTTATATTTGATCCTAATCTGTCGTTTCAGTTACACGTGAAAAATATTACTAGAATAGCTTTCTACCACCTCCGTAATATTGCGAAGATTCGTTCGATTCTGTCCCAATCAGATGCAGAGGTTTTAATTCATGCGTTTATTACTTCTCGGCTTGATTACTGTAATGTATTGCTTTCTGGTCTCCCGATGTCTAGCATTAAAAGTTTGCAGCTGGTTCAGAATGCGGCAGCTAGACTTTTGACCAAAAAGTTTGAGCATATTACTCCTGTATTGGCCAACTTGCACTGGCTCATAGTCCACTTAAGATGTGACTTTAAGGTTTTCTTACTAACATATAAATGTTTGCATGGGCTTGCACCCTCTTATCTCTCTGATTTGATTTCCCCCTATGTTCCTGCACGGAGTCTGCGCTCGGAAAATGCCGGTCTACTTGTGACTCCGAGAGCCAAGAAGTCTGCAGGCTCGAGAGCGTTCTCCATCCGGGCCCTGGTGTTATGGAACGCCCTGCCTCCGGAGATAAGATCTGCAACCTCAACGGAAGTTTTTAAATCGAGGCTTAAGACACGATTCTATTCCAAAGCTTATGATTGATGCCCACCTCATATTCTGTATTGTCCTGTCTTTTTCCGACTGCCTGCCTGGTGGTGATACGAAGGAGAAGGACAATTTGAGACTAGTCAGCGGACCAGCGTCTGACCTGAAGCATGTCAACCCCTGTATTTACCAGCTGGCAGAGATGGGAAGCTGCGTCGTGGCCGTCATAGACTTTCTGGACTATTTTACGGGCTGGGGGTGTCGTTGGTGTCATGCTCTTTCCGGAAATTTTCAACATCTTACCTAGTGTTTACTATTCTGTGTACAGTAATTGTGATTCACCCTGGTCAATCCTGGAAGGGGGATTACCACATGTGAGGTCCTTTCTAAAGGTTTCTCTTTTTTCCTCACACTGAGGTTTTTGAGCTGTTCCTTGCCTGCATGCTGGTTTAAGATCAGGTAATCATGTAATTGTAATCCTGTGCAGTCCTTTGAGACATTTTTGTGATTAAGGGCTATATAAATAAATGTGCCTTGACTTGACTTGACCCATTATAACCAAACCTCATACTCAAGAGAGACATGACATTATGTTCCTATGAAATGTAAAATTTTTGACCACAACTGTGTGTGTATATTATATATATATATATATATATATATATATATATATATATATATATATATATATATTTACTAAATGTATTGTGTTGTTTTTAGACAGGAAAAAAAATCCGGAAAATTACAAAAAGCTTCTAAAAAGACAAATACCAGATGATTTATCTCATTTTAATTTTCAATGTTTAAGAAATCATAAAAACATAATTAAATGATCAGGCTTAAATATGGGGTGTGATGTTTGAGGCGTCCTTAAAAAGTTGATAGTAGAATATTTTCTATATTGATTAAGTCTTTAAAATGCCCAACCGAGTTCAAAGAGACTTAATTTTTTCCTCCATCCGTATCTGCTTTTATCTTTCTTTTAGCAACGCAGTTTCAAGAAACACAACACATAAAAAAGAAAGTTGAGGTAGAGGTGGGGCAGGTTGGGGAGTGACTTTATACTCATTTCACAGTATTGTTAGTGTAGCATGAAAATGGTAAAAGAAAAGGCCTGTCTCAAACACAGTCCAAAAGCCAACTTAAACCCCTAAAAAACATGAAGAGTTTATTCGAGTGCATCTAAGAAATGCACGATGAATTAACAGACTGAGGCTGTGATCATGAATTGAGGCCAGAAGATGGCGGCAGAGAGTAACAGTTTCAAATTGCGAACAGGGCCTTTTACGAGCTTCAGCCTAAGAGGTATTTGCTTGTAAAAAAATGTATCAACTCATCCAATAATGCAGGTAAAAATTTATCTAAACTGATAGGGTTTCAAGATGACGTTTGAGCCAATGCTCAAAAAATGAAAACAGAAATATCACAACATGTTAAAAATGTAGTCCGAATAGAAACAAAATGATATCGTTATTGGTCCAAACGAGCAGGACGGTACCGGCTATCAGCAGGGAAAAAAAAATTGTGCATCCTAGGACTTTGCAAAAAGGTCTGTTTTAAAAAAGTGAATTGTCTGCATTTCATTTGTTCATTTCATTGAGTATCCTGTGTTTCAATTTTTGATTTTACTCCGTTTCTGTCTTTCTATTGTTCTATTGTAACACCCACAGAGGAAGAAGAGTGATAGAGAAACTCACCAGCGGTATGAGGTAAAGAAACAGCTGGTGCTGGGATCTGCTTGACTTCGATCGGTGTCCTCACTGGCCTGTTGAGAAAGAATTTAGGCATAGAGTCGATTGTCCTCAAAAATACTAAACTGCCCCACAACCACAACAACTGACCACTTTAGGGTTCATTTTAAGAGATTGACATTAAATACCTTAATTCTCACAATCAGGCCATGTGTCTGTTTCAGCTTTTAAGTGGAGCAACACTGTAATAAAGATTAAGAAATCTTCCCAAATGTTTTTTTATAAGCACAATGAGTAGATTACTTTGCTGGTCATTATCCGTTTGTAAACGGACTTTTACCAGTATTCCGATAATGTAAAACCCATGTTAATATGCGCCGAATTTCAATGAAGGTCTTAGTACAACTGAGACTATTTCGATTGCAAAGGTTGGGTTAGTCTTTTCATTTTCCGATTACTCAAGCATGTATGGATATTCCAGTAATTCGATTGCTAATCCGCACACATGGTTCCTCCCATTTAGGATATTTGTTTGCCGCAAAGTACCCTGGATTTATAGTACAAAAACAATTGATACAAGCAAACCCCAAATAACTCGCTAAAGAAACGTCATGTGTTTTGAGTTCTAAGGGACATTTCCTTTTCTTTTACTGTATCCATCCATATATAATGGTTTTCAGTTGTATCTATCCATACATAGAGAAAGTCTGTGCTTTCGGCAAACCACGATCTTGTAAACACACGGATGGCAGCAATGTAGAATTTTTATTTTATTTTTTCAATTACTGCAAGTGCCATGAACCAAATGATCCTTTACTCAATGCACAAAAGTGGAAATTGTGTCCATCTGTGTAATGACGTTACACTTGCTTCCAAGCAGCATGTATACATGGTTATTGGTTTCAGTTCAGGGATGTGAACAATACATGGCACATGATGATTGTCCCAGTACGCTTCTGTTCTTTGAACACAGCTCTTAAGATAAAAATCAATTTCTTATATCAAATTTTGGAAGGATTGCAGGCTCCTCCTCACTCACAGTATTTCATCGATAGAATCCAAGATGGATCTCCAGCAGAGACCCTGCAGGCCCGGGAATCTACGCTCTATGTCCGGGGTATCCAAAAGGCAGCCCGTGGGCCGGATTAGGCCCGCTAAAGGGTTGAATCCGGTCCGCGAGACAACGCTGAGAGAAGCGAGCTGCAGGTTGAAATATGTCCACTTGATGTTGCCAAAGCCTCTCACAAATGTTATACTTGTATCTCTCTCTCTCTCTAACTCTCTCTCTCTCTCTCTCTAACTCTCTCTAACTCTCTGTCTCTCTTTTTCCCACCCTCTCTATTTCTCTCTATAATCTACTAGTCCGACCCCCAAGAATGTTTGTTCTATCGTGTGGCCACTGGGTTAAAATGAGTTTGACACCCTTCCTCTACATGTGCATCCTCATCTTCCATCTCAAATTGTTAGGCAGTTTCCCCACGTAGTTCACATTCTTTACCGAGCTGCAATAAATCTCATAGGGGACTAAATATGGGAAGATACAGGAGGCATAACGGTCAAACCAGTGACCATTGGCGCTTCTTTCGGAGTGCTGGTACATAACTTTATCCAAGTGGGCAGGAAGTGAGCAGAAGTTAATGTCTGCAACACATTTTCCTTCAGTGTAATCAGTCAGATATTTTGCCATGAGAATTTTGCGCAGATATTTCCCCCCCTTTGCATCCCGAAAGCGAGCTCTGTTGTAGGCAAAGAGCTGGACAGCCTATCAACAGTAGCTGAGAGACGAGCACTGAAAAAGCTGAGGTCAATCATGGACAATCCATCGCATCCACTACACAGCATTATCTCCAGACAGAAGAGCAGTTTCAGCGACAGACTGCTGTCACTGTCTTGTACTACGGACAGACTGAAGAGATCTTTTCTTCCTCATGCCATGAGGCTCTTTAACTCCACCCGGCAGAGTAAAGGCCCACATTAAACCACACCACCTACATTGCATATTACCGAATCTTACTGCAATATGTATTCTGTGTAGCACTATTTAGTTACTCTATATAACACGCTACAGTGGGCATTTGCACGTCACACTGGGTATTTGTATATTGTATTTTTTGGGCTTTATTATTGTACTGTTCTCAGCTCAGGGATGCTGCTGGAAATGTGAATTTCCCTTCGGGGATGAATAAAGTATCTATCTATCTATCTATCTATGCCCATTTTCATCATTCGCCTTCTCCTTCTGTCCATTGTGTGCAGGTGTCTTCCAGTGGCTGAGCGCCACTTGCTGTCTAGCCATCTCGGGTGTGGATTCTACTGCCTGCCGGAGGAACACGATGTTGGGAGGAGAGGTGCAAATGTGACTACACTCCGCACGGCCGGGCAAAAGACTCGGGAGTGATATCGTAGAACGTCGCAAAACTCAGGACCAGGACCCAAGCAGGTAAAATAAATTGAAAGCGTAGGACATGGAATGGTAGAGACTTGGTGGATGGAGGGTTCTCTGGTGTGTCCTTTTCTTTACAAATAGGTATTTTAAAGACGAGAGCCCAGGACAATGTCAAACGTTCGCACAGTGAACAGCTCAGTCTGGTATTGTCATCTACATAGAAGGGTCTCACTCAAGCAAACACTGCAACACTGTTTAAAGTGTGACAAAATGAATCCATGATTATTCATGTGAATTAGTAGTCCCCAACTACGGCCCGCGGGCCGAATACGGCCCGCCTCCACATTTGGTCCGGCCCCCTGTAAAATAACAGAAAGCATTTTGATTTTTTTTTTTCATATACGTGTATTTGTATTTGATAATAAAGTTGGACTTTTGCAATAAAATGTTCCTTAGTTATGAACTATTTTCATTATTAACTATAAGTTAGTAACTATTTCATACGGCGCAACAAGGGTTTACATTGATAAACTAATTCCCTAAATCTCCAAACGGATACAATAAGTATTTTTAGTTTGAGCACTCTACCGTGTGACTTGTGGGGCAGTTGAAACAGCTGTTGTCTGCTTAGAGGTGGCAGTAGTGGTAACGGTGGCACTAGCAGGAGCAGCAGATGCAGCAGCAAGTGCAGCAGCAGAGGCAGCAGCAGCCAGAGCGGTAGAAGCAGCCATTGCCTACAGAAATTGGGAAATCATACATTGTGAATACTGCTACAACTAATAACTAGATCATATGATGAGCATTTTCAACTTGTATCAAAGCCATTCCTTACCTCCTGTTTCCTTTTGTTCTCGGAGGCCTGATTAGCTTCACCAAACTTTTTGGACAGTCGGGTTATCTTGGCCTGAAAAGTAGGATGTGGATCGTCAAATCCAGAAAAGTAGGTTTGCATACTAATTCTTTTTAATGTACCACTTTAAATTCAACCCAAATTGTTGATAGAGGAGTAAGGTGTGTGTGTGTATATATATTTTTTGTATATTATTTATATTTGGATAAACACAGGCAATGCAAGACTATCTTGATCTGAAAAGTAGAATGTGGATGTGCAAAATATCTTTTATACTAAATCTTTTCAGTGGATCTAGTTAAATGAAACCCAAATCTAGCAATTAGCTGGTGCTGTTAGAGGTGTGTGTGTATATCATTTTAAATCATTTTATTTATTTTCTTAATATTTTGATAAACACAGACAATGCAAGCCTTAGAGTGAAGTCTTTTATCAACATGCGACTGTACCTGGAAAGCCTTTACGTGTACACTGTAACTTTCTAAAAATGTTTACTAATCGAGAATGAAAATATTTGTATTTTGTCATCTGCTGAATTTTGTGCTAAAGTCAAGCAGCATTGAAACTGCTCTTTAAATGCCTCAAGTACCAAAAGCAAGTACAAAATGCAATTAGAGTTTGAAAAATATATAAACCGAACATTCACAACCAGATTGTGACGGGAGATTATTTGTTGAGCGGAGCTATATTGCGTCATGATTTCAAAATAAAATCCTTCACTGCCAGCCTAATTAAACAAATTTAGATTGAATGTCCTTAGCACTCAAGGAAGCGGAATGTTTTAACTGTTCACAATAGTTATTTATTTGCAATAAATAATGTACAATAGTTAACAGCATTAATGTTCAATTTTACGTAAGAATTACGACTAAGAAATTAATGAGAATGAAATCCACAACTCTAACATTTGCTGAAACCAAAGGTAGGAATTTAAGAGTTGAATATGAAATACTCAATGCTCATGCCGGTTATTGAACAATAGTTTGTTACTAATGAATTGTGGGATTCAGGCAAGTACGGGCAAAAAAAATTGCATAATAAGCGGTGTTAAATTAGCTTATAACAGATTTAAAATTAGTTATTTTTGTCTGAAAATTTTGCAAGACATCTATTTTTTAAATCAATAGAATATGTTTGAATGGTGTTTTATGGGTTTAAACCCACTATATTTGTTAACGTCCAGACTGAATGTTAATGTTTATTTGGGGCCTTATCGCCCAGCTCTATCACAAATGCACCTTTTTAAAGTTCTCCGAGTTGCACTTACAACATCTAAAATATTGTATAATTTGGACCGTAACTTATGTTTAGATTTTGGGGTAGTGAAAAACTGGAGGTCCCAGAGTGACAGTTGAAAACAGCCTGTTTTGTATTAATTTGGTATCTTGAACTTACTTGAAGAGATTGAATGGCCACTTGGTGCTTTGTGGCACATTCAATGTTGTCAACTCTGCCTTTCAACTCCTGGAATTCTTTCTCAAAAATTGTCATTTCAAATTTCTTCAACCGTTCAATCACCAGCTGCTGGACGATCTAAGAAAAACGTAGGTAAGACACGTTAATTAGTTTTAAAAAGCATTTTAAACTTTATTGAGGACAAAACAATTGAGATGCAACAGAAAGCAAACATTTGACAAATAATGTAGAGTTGTACACTTACTTTCTCAAGCTTGTGATGACTGCCAGCTTTTGCAGTCAATTTGAGTTCCAGCTGAGCTTCCAACTCTCCTGGTTCCGTCTTTGGTCTCTTATTTTCCTGTTTTATTGTCAGCCCCTCTTTGTCAAAGCCTTCAGATAAAGTGCGTTTGATTCCCGAAGTAAAACACTTCTCTTGTGACCCTGAAACAATATCAAATTAAATCAAATGACTTTGTGAGATTCTGAAGATAAACTTTGGGTTTGAATTCATCATGTTTACTCAGATCACGTTTTGTTAAAATAATATCAATACAAATTTAAATGCGTCAGACCAAAAACAAAGTATCCAATTATTTAATTCACAACAATAAAACATGTTTACAGATTCCAAATAGATTTGTATTCGAATTGTATAATAAATAATGTATGGTTGCACAAGTGTATTTTTTAATACTGGTACAAAAATGTTCACGTCATATTACAATTAAATTATTATAGAGTCTTTAATACAATCCACAAATAAATACCGTAGTTATTTTTCAGATATTAGACATAGCCTGTTGTTGATTTTTAATCCTGTGAAATGCATCATAGCAACTACCGTAAAATTTGGACTATAAACCATGAATTTATTTTTTATTTCAACCCTGCAAATTACCCAATGATGCAGCTAATTAAAGGTAAGTGTGTCGAGGAAGACGCAAGTTTAATGTAACTTTGCGCTTTGAGCATAAATAAAACTAGCACGAAGAAACCCTCATCATGGAAAAGGTGTTCATCAAAAGGGGACCGCCGACTACCATATTGATTGACATTTACAGGTCTGTTTATTCGTAAACGGAAATAATGTCGGCGAAACACAGATAACAAGAAGCAACATCCAACAAAGCAGAAATGTTCAAGGCGGATTCCTAGTTCTCTCATCTCATCTCACTATCTGTACCGCTTATCATTATTAGGGTCGCGGGGGGGCTGGAGCCCATCCCAGCCATCTCCGGGCAGTGGGCAGGGGACACCCTAAACTGGTTGCCAGCCAATCGCAGGATTCCTAGTTATCTGTGGGCATTATCAGGTGTTTTGTAGTAAATATTTGACACAGTTGGATTCTATGGATTGTCCTTGATGTACCAAAGCCATTTTCGCGAACATTTAAAAAAGGTTGAAGACGGCCAGGGGACGTACTTGAGAGTTACACCAGCTTTAGTGTTTTTGGGTATCTTATTTCATACTGATCGTGATGTTTCTCTGATGAGTATACTTTATATCTTGAATCCCAAGAGTTTAAGCTTTCCAATGATATGTGGCATGACATATTTCAGTGACTAGTGACATTGAACAGTAACATATTTGTTTATCACAAGTCCAGCGACTAACCGTCGGGCCGTCTGAACGTTAAAAGGGTTAAGGTACCTTATATTAATAAAACTCTTTGATAAAACTCTTTCTACCGTCTTTCTTTGTAACTATCTCATGTTTCAATGTGGATATATGCGGATTATGTATGTAGGGAATAGTTTTTCCTTTGAAAATTTACTGGGTGCGGCTTATAATCAAGTGGGGCTTGTAGTCCGAATTTTACAGTATATAACAGAGATAGGGAAAATTAAGCAGGATAAAATTGTTTTGACAAGAGAACAGTTCAACATCATATCATACGTTGCAGTGGATGTAAAACCACATGACTATGCGAAGAAAGACAAACCTGATGTAACACAATAATAATAATAATAATAATTTCCTTTGTATTGTCATTCTTTGTAACAATGTACACAGAACGAAATGTCGATACACCTGACCCGTTGTAGCGAGCCGATGCAGCCGCAGCCAACAGAGGGCGCCGCCATTTTACCAATGTTATAAGTCTTAGGTATGTCAAGGGTGTAAGGATGAAAGATGGGTGTAAGGATAAAAGATGACTAAAATCACTAGCCTTGGTTATTTTAGCTACTAGTTTTCTATATTATTATGAAGACTGACTTCCCGCTGCCTGAATTCAATATTTTTTGGACAGCATAATTTTTTGGGCTGACAAAGTGCAGTTTGAGACAGAAAATGAATAATTGCGATTTAAATACACAATTTAACAGCGGAAGTGAATCAGTGCCTCTTACCTGTGTTCGATGGAGGAGTTGATGATGGACGTGATGGCTTTGAACTGTCAGTCACAATGTCGTTTTTTTCGTTTTCTGCCTCCACTTTGAGAATGGTGCCCTCCAACTTGTCTGGTTTGAGCAAGTCTTTATTCATCTGCTCTTTGTCATCACCTTTATCAATGTCCATTTCCAATTTGTTTTCCACAGAAGAAGAGGGCGAAGGAATGGAAGAATTTAAAGTACAAGAATTTGTTTGTGCCATGTCCTTGGCCTCTGTACTGTCTGTTTCCATTGGGATTGTGTCTTCAGACACTGGGACCAAAGAAGAAACTGATTCGTTTGCAGCGTCCTTAATGGGCTCTTCAACATTGTTGTCTGCTGTGGTTTGGTGCGCCTAAAAAAGAGAATTTAGGTTATTCTCATGTTAAGGTTACTTGCTTCAACTAGCTGAACATTGCCTCTGGTCATTACCTCAGGCTTTGCCAACACATTGGTGCTCTCCGGCGGGTCTTTGGATTCCTTTGCTACTTCTTGAGAGGTCTCGTTTAACGACAATGAGGGAAAGCTAGTCTTTTCCTCCTCCTTTTTCTGGTCAAAGTTTGTATCGTGGAATGGTGACGAGGGGGCTGAAAGAGATCCTTCTTTTTCTTTCGGACTTTGCGAAGGTACAGGTGAAGGGGACAGATTGAGTGAGAGAAATGGCGCAGGAGAGCTTGGCGAGGTCATAGACGCAGGGGAAGTAGCGATGGGGGAGTTTGAGTCCTGGTGGCTGTTTTGCTCCGCGTCCTTTTCCCCGTCCTCTCTATGCGAGCCGTTCATTAGAGGTGCCATCAAAGACGGCTCAGACAAATTTGACGCTGCTGTCAGCGTGCCGTGAAGACTTTCGAGTTGCTGGCGATCGCTAATCTTCATGGTTTTCCGGGCACGGAAAATTTTCTTCTTTTCCTCCGTCACAACGACTTCCATTGCTGCCTGTGGAGTGACAAGTAGATATTAGAGGCCATAGGGAGTATATGATGGTTTATTATAGGGTACATAAAAGGGTTAGTGCATAATCTTTCGCCTTTAACAGCTGTGGTCACCATTCCTCGGTGTTTGAATTTGTTAATTGTAGTTTCTGAAAAGAAACACTAGAGGGAACTATATATCCTGCCGATGCCATGGTTCTCTTTTTCCAGAAAGTTCTGTCTGCATTATGACAACCCACTGAAAGCAGACCAAACAAACCCGCTACAATTTGCTCAAAAACATTCTGAAATTAATAAATGTTTTATCTCATAAGTGCCACATACACACAAAACTACATATACATTTACGGTGTTATATCGCCACAGTTAATGCGAGCTCAATGAACCAGAAATATCCTTTTTTATCAAATCACCCCTACTTAAAACCAGAATTTAGGCTTGCTCTACTATGTCTATGTTTACCTTTGGCCTACCAACCGACAAAAACAGGCAATGAAGCTAACAACAAGCTGCAGCAACCTAACCGTCCACCCATCCCCCTCACTTTACTATTGGTTCAATGCTTACCCAATCGGAGGCTATGAATTGAGGTGGGCAGCAGCAGTACAGGGGTTTATCAAAATATAGAATATTTTTTGTAGTTTGAATAGTTGTGTGCAGTTTATCTTTGAAGGATTGTCGAAAACTTAAACAGCATTCAATTATATGTGCCTTAATATACACACAATGGCTCTCTTTGCCTTTTTCAGGTCACATTTGTGTATTTGGTATGTATAATTAACTAAAATTCAGAGTAGTAAGGAATTACAGTATACGCATAATAAAACCATAAAAAACAAAACACAAAGGCAAAAGTACAGCAAGCTAGTCAAACGCTCTACCAACTTCATGCTAAAGAGAGAGAGTAAAACAGCTTATGACATTGACAATCAGATATGTAACTATATAATCATACCAGTCGTTTAATGAAGACTGCAAGGAAATTACAGTTATCATTAAAATGATTTTTCGATTGATCAGATTTTTCACAATTTAACATGTTAGTGCAGACGCATAATTTCTCTGAAAGAAGAAGATCTTAACTAATACAAGGTAAACCTCAGTTAAGTATTAAATATAGAAAAACGAGAAAGGCGTGGTGTGAACTACAAACATGATTACCGTCACATTCCAACGTCGGTGCACACTGCGCAGAGCTCAATATCCGTCCCTCCCCCACGCGAACAGCTTCATTTTATGAGCCAGGATTCAGTGCAGTTACTCAAAATGGCCGTTGGCTCTGCTGTTTGCTGCCAGGCACAACTCTCACTAGCTAGCCGAAAAAAGGTTGCATGTCTGCATCAGGTTACAGCAAGTCCTTAAGTTAACAAAATTGTTTACGTCAATGAACATAAAAATCATGTATACTTATTTCAAAGTCTATTGCAAGGTGACAAAAAAGATGGTCATTTAAATGCAGCTTGTACCACTGAGAGGGTTTAATCGAGCAACAGCAGCTAGCTACGTACCCAAATGTATGTAAGAGATTTATATAAGCCTTTTCCAGACAAAATAATGCAATATTCAGGAACTGACAAATTCAGTAATGTAGTGGTAGTGTTAAACTACATAGAAAGCCACAGCTACCCTGGGGCAGTCAGATGGAAGTGAGGATGCCAGTACATGCCTTGTGCCCTTCTGACCACCAAAAAGCATCCATACTCCATTGTGTGTGATATTTAAGGCAGAGGAGGTTAATTCTCATAATTCTCTCCAAAGATACAAAACACAACTTGCAGGGAAAAAGATTCGAACAGGCGACCAGTCGGTTACTGTATGACCCACTTTTCCTCCTGATCCACAGGCACCACTTACTTATTACAAATCTTAATTAACATGAGACAGATGACTCAAATAATAGCATGCGGAAAGCAAAACCACTATCTGTGTTATATGGCAAAGACTGCTGATAGCCTGACAACAAAATCATACGTATGTTGTGTTTATGTCATCAATCTGATTAGCTAAAATGCTACACAAAGGCGAGAACATGTGATTTCAATGCTAATTTTTGAACAGGCTAAGAAACAAAGAATAACATTGACTAATTGTAAAGCTTTAATAAAGAGTGGCTAACATATGTGTAAAATATATTTACAATCAAAAGCTGTATGAGGAAAAGTAACCCAAATTTTTTTTAACCTTGAGCAGGATGTTTGACATTGAGGCAGGCTTATGTTGGTTAGAAATAATGGGGGAAGGGAAAAGCTAGTCAGGCCAGCTGCAGTACATAAAAGGATAGGAGAAGGAGGAGCTCTTTTCAGACTAGTCCATTAAATTTTCACAGGTAGGGGGTGACTCATGAGATAGGCACATAATGCAGCATGGCACACACCCTTCCGTTTATTTGTAGTGATTCAAAACAAAACATAAAAAGGACGTGAAAATCAATTAAGCTGAAATAACCACTAATTCCATTTTCTGAAAAACAGAGTGCAGTGCTCTCCAACTCTCTAAACACCTCCGCTACCCACAAGAATGTATCATGTGTCAGTCACACAGAGTTGGCAATTTTAAAAAATATAATAGATCTGTGTGGAAGAGCTTCCGTTGTTGATTGCAGGTCTTAGAAAATATAATAGCATAAAAGAATACCTTGAGCCGAAACAAAAAGGGAAGATAACACAGTAGACTTCGAACTTATTAAAAGATCACAAGCATTTTAAGTTAAAAATGTGTGTACAGTATACTGAATTTTTTTTAAAAAGTGCAAAATGATCGGACGGTCCTTATAAGGAAACATGATTGAGGCCTTTCTGGGCAAATGGGGGAAGGGCATTTCTGTAAAGAACTGCAGGAAAACAGAAGGAAGAAGGAGGAGCTCTTTAGGACTAGTCCACTTTGTTGTAAATCGGGGCTGTATCCTGCATTACACCTCCTGCTTTGGGTTAAGTATCTGATTCACCCTGTAACCTGTGCTAAAATTGAAACAAGTTTTAAGTTTATATGTTGAATTCTTATTTCTAAATCGATTAAATGTTTAAACATCATTATTTCTGAAAACACAAAATATACTTTGTATATAAGTGTACAGATATGTTGATAGCGTACTAGGGCATCACATGCTAATTGTCAAAATCTATAGTTATTTGTGCAGACATACATAATGAGCAGGGTTGGGTAGGGTTACTTTAACTTGATTACTTTCAATTACTTTTGGATTACTCTAATACCAAGTATGCTAATAAAAGACAAAAGAAACTAAATATGAATACAATTATGACTCACAACACATGGTAAGCTTTCTCTCCTGGCTTTGATCTCTTTGATCTCCGGCAAAACTAACATAAAATGCGACAGAAACAAAATGAAAATAAATCCAAAAAGCTTGCCAACATAATTTTTGCCGTTCCATGTATTCCGTTACTCCCCAAGCCTGCACAAAATGTTGTAATTTTATTCATATTTAGTTTATGTTGTCGTTTTTTAGCATATTTGGTATTGGAGTAATCCGAAAGTAATTGAAAGTAATCAAGTTAAAGTAACCCTACCTAACCCTGATAATGAGAGTAAATGGCACAAGCAGTTGCCAAGCAACACCCCTCCCCCAACTCTAGCACGACTAGGACCGGATGGAAAACTACAGCAAGTTCAGACCAAACCAATTGAAAAGAGGGCAGGGGGGCGAAAAAGAAAGGGCTCTTGTCAAACGGGAGACATAATCAAAGTCAAATATTGTAGTAGATCAAACAAAGTTTATAGTTGGATTAAGTTTCTAACTCACTAGCACTTGAAGAGGTGTTCTGTCATGCAGACTGGTAACCGAGACTATTTATGTGGTTTGGATTAGTTTTGGGTTGGGTTTTACAGTGGAATCACCTGTATTTCTTAAACATATCGATATATTGAGATGCACATTGATTATATGAATAGATTCCCCCTGTTTACTCAGAGGACACAGCGAAGGAAAGGTAAAAAGGAAAGGGGAGGAGCTTATTTCAAAATTGTTTATCAAAGCCAGAAAGACACTGTTTTATATCCACAAAAGCAAATTAAAAAATGGTGCACAAAATTTACTTTTAAAAATGGCACAGAGGCACAGCGCAGACTGCTCTAAATTGCACTCAAAACCATGTGCAGCAGCAACCCTGCTCCTCCGGCCAACACAATTGCACTCCCCTCCCCCATACGAGCCTACCTTAATTTTCTCACATGGACTGAACCATTGATGTCATGGTGGGGGGATTATAAGCTTGTTGAAAAATACAAAGGGAAATAAAATACTTAATTACAAATTGACTGAAAAAGGCGCCGAAATAAGGTTATAGTAAATGAAATTTCATTTTTGCTCACGGCGCGTATAAAATGAGGCCGAATAAGTATTTCACAGGTAAGCATCTCAGTATATGCCATTAGGGTAACCCGAAAAAGTCTACTATTAAATGTTAATGTGAAATTGCAGAAGGACAAATGCAGTTTGCTTGGTAGCCTTGCAGCACAAGAAAGCAGAGCGCAGTTGGAGACTCTACAACAGGGGTCGGGAACCTTTTTGACTCAAAGAGCCATAAAAGCAAAATATATCAATTTTATTTTGGGAAAGAGCCACACTATATATTATGAGACAAATTTACTAAATTGCTAAACCCGCGCCCCAGAAAAAAGCTTAGTCTTCAGCACATTTATTTTTGATGATTTGATAAAAATTATGAAAAGAGAATAATGCCAGAGCCCGTGTCCCAAAATCAACAATCATAACACTTTCAACTTGTCTCTTTCTTGCAATTACTCAAGATCGGTAAAACTCATTTTGACCCTCTTTTTCATACATATTGGTTTCAAAACCAGATGTAAGCAGTTATTTTGTAAAAACGTCACAACATTCTGCAAACAGGGAGCCTGATGTGCTTATCAATGGCGCAGTCGGGGTAGGGCGAGAGATGGGAGGGAGTGCTTGCACTTTTTGCATAGCTCCACCTATCCCTCCCACTCACCCAATCAAAAAACTTTAAGTTCTCTTCCGGTGTTTTGGCGTATTTACAGTTTGTTCTGTGGATTCATCATAAGGTATCTGAACACTGAAGACAGATAATATAGTGATGTTTTATATAACGGATTATTTAGCGTTGTACAGCCAGAACGAGGTTTTTTTTTTTTTTTGTGACACCTTGACTGTAAATTGTAGTGAAAAACGTGCCCTATATATACTGCGAAGTACTGCTATTTTGTTACCTTTGGTTTGGCTCTGCGTGTATCTGAACAGGATTAGAAGCTTATGTTTTGGACGAGATGGAGAAAATTTGCATGCAATCAAATTTGTCTCTGAGCCACAGGTACTCAAAGAAAGAGCCATATATGGCTCGCGAGCCATAGGTTCCCGACCCCTGCTCTACAAGCTCCGTCTGCCCTCTCTACCGACACAGACAGGATAATTGTTGAATGGGCGGACCCATTACGTGACAAGGGTAGCACCTTAAAATAGGCAGAACCAATACTTATATTTCACCTGGAGCACACAAAATAATAATCACCTCAGGAAAGTTGAAGTTATCCCCAAAAAAAGAGTTAAAGACAGATTTATTCCTTTAGCTAAAAAAATGAATGAATTGCATTTTGAACAATGAAAAAGTTAAGGAAGAGTGATATGTGATACAAATCACCTTTCTTTGGCAACGAAAGTCAGTGTTCTTTAAAACAGCATGTCGGTTCTTTGCCCATCCCCCACCCTGTGGTAGTGCAGAAGCACAAAATGGCCACCAGTTCTCCTGCGAGCAGCATGCTCTGCTGAGACACGTGCGGAGTCCCAAACAGGCTCCGCCTACCAGCCAGGAAGGAAAAAAACATCAAGGGAAATCTATCCATAGAAAACTGAATTGTCGGGAGAAAACAAGTATAACTGTCATAAACAAAATTAAAGTTGCATGGTATTTGCCTTGCTAATGTTGTTACTAAAATACCATGTTATGAGATCACTGCTAACTATACAAATGAAGCGGACAAAAAACATCAAAATTTAATGTTGTGGTTTTCAATTTCACCATTTATCATATCTAAATTGAAAGGCAAGTCTGTGAGAGCTCAGAGTCTGCATTCCAATAATACTGCGCACGGTGAATACGAGTACCCTCCCCCACCCTCGCTGTGCTCATCTGGATTCAGTGAAACTCAAAATGGCCACCAGGTCTGCTAGTGCACTGATCCTGCAACCTCCAGCTCGTCTTCTGCTACAGCACTAATTTGTTTCCGGGGTTCTCGCAATGATATCCAATGAATATTCTAAGACGTTGTGATGATAGGTCTTTAGTATACTGTATTTCGCACAATACTCAAATTATGCTTCTCCTTCGCATAAGCATTTTAAAAAATCCGATAGAGTTGACACCTCTTCATATGGGCTGAATTCGTTCGAGGATTGTGCTCATCGGCAGAATTGTTCGTATAACGGGCAAATTTTCCCGAAAGGAAATAACTCAGAACTAATTGGTCTGTTCCCGCTCTCCAAAAGGCATCCAAGTGAAACCTAAATAGCTATAAAACGCATCTTACGGCTCACTAAAAACACATTTAAGAGGTAATTTAAACCTAAAAATGCAATAACAAGATAGATGAGATGAAATTAACAAAATAAAATGCGAGATTATTATGAATTTTTATCATGAATGCAGGCAAAGGCGTACGGGGCTCATTTCAAATTGTGTGCGGCTTATTATAATTTATATAAGGTACTTTTTAAAAGGACAAAATCTCATCTTGCCTATTTCTCCTTATCCGGATCGTCTCGGTCACTGGTCAACTTCATCGTTGTCGCAATATTCTACATAGTCTGATTTGCTGTGAGAAAATTGCCATGTTGATTTTGTAAGGTTTATTAGGGCTTAGTTAATGTTGTAGCCAAAATCGATAATAGAAATTGAATTCGATTGTCGACTTTTTTCCCCAAAATCGTTTTTGCCAACAGTAAGGCATTTCTACATGAATATAATCTCTGTTGAGAGTCACATTTGCAATCATGTCTGTCTTAAGTGGTAACATACAGAAATGATGGCATCAACATCAAGGATGTGTACAAAAGCCTTTCGGACCGCAGATACGGCGAATAAAAACCTGCATATCACGGCAGTACCTCGGTGATGGACGAACATCTAAAGAGAACTGTTGGACAGTTAAACGAAGCGGAGTCTGACTCGCAACAAAGGAATTGAAGTGACATTTAAGCCACTATGGTTATATTATGAATTTTAGATTTTGTACGTGTATAATATGCTATGAAACAGAGCTTGAGAGTTATGCCAGATTTTAAATTCATAATAAGTAGAAAAACTGTCATGTGTGCCTGTGATTTGTCTCCATTTCATACCTGATCACATGAAAATTGAAGTACTAATCTACAAATAAGAATGTTGATGTATTAAAAACGATAGTTGTGCAAATTGACAAATAAAAGAACACCTGGTCAAACATTGCTCAGGTGGACATTAAAACAGAAGTATAATTTAAAAGCAAAAAAACTTAAATTTGCAATCACTTGCATGGCAAAAAGGAGTTGGCATAATTTGCTCCCCTTTTTATACAGGCTAGCACAGGCCAAGTAGAAGGAAAAAGGGAAGAAAAAGTGGGGGAGGGTAAAAGCGCCAGTTTTCACTCACTCATTTTGAGTATCCTTTAGCATAATGCTATTGCACAACGTACTCATTTGTGCAAATTAAAAGGAAAACAACTGAAAATACACTTTGGTCTACAACGCAAGAAAATAAACAAAACTAATAACAAGCAGAACAACCGTCTCCAATCTCCTCAAAAATGTTTATTTTTTTCTTTACAGTTATAACATGTTGCGCTGTTATTGAATATTTTATAATGTATGACAACCTTTTAAAGTTTTACGATTGGACTATAGCTAGCACAAAACACAGGGGGCAGAAAGTGCGGCAACACCCATCCCCCACACCAGCAGTTTGCCTGCTCCAGTGCTAGGTTTTTACAGCCCAACCCGGACTAAACCACTGCAGCAGAAAAGGGGGTTTCAACACACATTCCGAGGACAAGTTCAGCTAGAGCAAGTCTGTTTGAGCTTTATGTATGTTCACAATACTGCGTTCCATGTCCTTTAAGGTTATCTATAAGAGACCAAGAAAGTGTTTTTGGAAAAGTTTACGTGCTCGTGCCTGCAGCTAGAAATGTGGCACAGCTAATTTTTTTTGCATCAAAGGCAAATATAACATTTTCCATTTATTGTCACGAGTGGAGAGCGCGATCTGTGCTACGAAAATAGCACTACAAATCGCACACATTCCACGATCTTTAAGACTTAGACCAATATAATCACCGGTACACATGGGAGCAACATGGCACTTCCCCTCCCCCACTCTCTGCCTTCCCTTGATTGCAGTCAACACATTCTAAAATGGCTCCTACAGTTGTATGTTGTCACTGCAAAAGAGCTCCTACACCTACTTCGGTACATTTTTGGTGTAATCGTAAAATTTTAGTAAGAAACAAATAAGAAACGACAACTTTTCATTATACTCTTACACAACAGTGTATAACAAAGAGAATTTTGAAAGTAAGGATTTTCTTTTGAATGTTTGTACTAGGTTATTCAGCAAAAACAATAGTTTTTACCAGAAACACATGTTTTTAAGTAATACTTTGAAGTGATACTGCATTTTAGTAAGACATTTTAACAATCGCGATAAATCATATTTTGCTCTTTTAATCAAAGATTATAAAGGAAATTTAATACACATAAACACATTAACAAAGAATATTGAAGTAACTTTCTTTGACCTTTGAAGATGAAGCAAATAACCAAAAAGGCCATCTTGGCATTTGTTGTAGTCTCACAGAACCAATCCCCAAGATTTTTCACTTTTTGAGGGTTAGTACTTCCAACTAGCATCACACTCGCGGGGACCTTTAAAACCCTGCCCTAAAGGAGCGGAGAAGGTATTGCGTACCCGGCAGCTAGATTTGGTTTGTAAAGGTGGCCGGACTACAATGGCACCGAGGAGGGACACCCAAGCTTGGACAAAGGGTGGGAATGATGAGGCTGTGAACAAGACCTTGCAGGGTTCGGAGTCGGGAACAGACATGGACAGACTAGGGTGCCGAGTCTGTCAAGAGGACGGGACCCCGGCCACCCTGGTCCTCTTAGGCCCAAGGGACGCGCAGCAGCAAAAGCGGGTAACTTGTGAGTTGGGCAACTGGTACCGTCTGGGTGGGTGCATCTGTGACGGAGGTCCGCACCCCCTTGCTTTCGTCACGCCCGCGACCTCACCCCGGCTGCATTCTTCGAAACCCTAGAGTCCCCTAAGAGGACGATTCTGAACCGTCCGGAGAAGGAGTGGGATGCCGCTGTGACACGTCCCAGAGGTCAGATGGGCGACCCAGCGTTGGATGTTCAGACCCATCTGCTTCCGTTACCCTGCCGCAGCCGTAGTACCCCTTACAGCCCTGAAGCCCCTTAAGACCCCATTCCGCTACGTGAAGGCAGGTGACTACACAGAACAGCCCGGTGTGGCGGAGCGGGACGCCACTCTGATGGGTTCTGGACGTCACCTGGGTGATACGGACGTCCGCGCCCAACTGCAGAAGTTACCCTGCCACGCCTGACGCCGCAGCGACGTTCTGGACGTCAGCTGGGCAAGCGTGCGACGTGCGACCTGCGTGGATGTACATCCTATAAGGGCTTTAAATTTGTCAACTTTTTGTAATACAGTGTGCTGCAGATTTTTGTATACAGAGACCCCTCGCTATTTTGCACTTCGGTTATAGCTGGTTCACTCCTCCCAGATTTCTAAAATGAACTAATTTTGTCTTTGTTTTCATGAATATCATTGTATCATAAATTGTGCTCAGTGGAAACAAGATTAAGGAGGGCGCTCTGTGTTGGAGGGTGTGACTGAGTGCACTGCCGTGATAGGCTGATTTGACTCTGAAAGGCTAGTGTTAGCTGTCAGTCAAACAGGGGAGGGCATGCGCAGTCTACGTCTCCAAATCAAAACAAACTCGCCACAGGGCTACACCTACAGCTAGCTTTTAAAGACTTGTTACATTTTAACTAAATTCATCAATTAAATCAAGAGTATGGGAAAGTCAGAAGAGCGCAGCAAAATTGTGATCACCAGCGGGTGCTTTGTGGGATTATAGAGTTCCAGAAACGACTCGGGCGGTGTCTGCGAGAAGGCAAGTGTAGTGCAGCTGGTCCTACTGTTAACGGCTAGGCTAACAATTGTTCGAAGCCACCACTGCAGCCCCTGTGTCTTGCCTATGCCAGGTCTATTAGCCATGAAATGGATGCCATAAATCCACAACTTGTATAAAACCGCTTTGTATGGGACTGTTTTATTTCAATCATTGCAGAGATGCGTGTCTATTCGAAGACACCCGATGCTAGAGCGCTAGCCGCATGGCTACAGCTACAGCTTGCTTTTAGAGGCTCGTTACAAATACAGTCTTGCACTTAAGGAAACCCTTTAATTTTGTCTTACTTTTGTACAATGACATTTCATTTTCATTTCAAAACCGTTCACTCAACATCAATTAGGTGTTGTGTGTGATCTTTATACATTGTGGAATTTTAGCGTGACTTTAGGAGCACCGGTACACTCAAACCAATCGGACAACTGACTTCTGTTTCTTAGCAGCTTATTTTCACGTCTGGTGAAACATGGCTCACATCTAGCATCCCGGATGCTAACGTGTAGCTACCCTGAGCTACCAGAGCTATCCGGAGCTACCCGGCTTTAGCGCTGTTAGACAAAGACACGAAAGCCTGTGGGAAGCGGAGAGGAGGTGGACTCGCTAACACGAGGTGGTGTATCCCTGGGCCCTCCATCTGCTGCAGGGACGTTGAACTTTTGGACTATCGTGTGACGTCATACACTCCGCTGTGGCTAAACTACAACAAAGCAGCCCGAGGGCATCCTGTTAATCTGTTAATAAACAACAAAGGAGACTGTTGGAAGTGTGAATTTCCCTGCGGGGATGAATAAAGTATCTATCTAAAAGAAATAACAACAAATGCATGTCGCTCGGAAGTAATTAGAACATGGTCAAGTGGTCGTCCTTACACTAATTGATGTTGTTTCCAAATGTACTGTGAAGTACTTTATTACCTTCAGTGTTCATCTGATCATAAGCTGCATGTTCATATTTAAGAAAGAAATTAGATGTTGTGTGTGTGTGTGTGTGTGTGTGTATGAACCGCATCAGATTTTAAGACGCCTGCTTAAGCCCCGCCATACATGGCGCCAACCGTGTGGCGAATTTGGTGTTGACAGCTTTGGTTGCGGAACTCCAAGAGTCCGTGCTCCCACACACTTGATGCCATTTTCAGATCTCCTGCAAGTTGTTTACATCAAGGGTTTTTGAATCATCTGACCATTCAAGATGGAAACTACCAGAGCAATTGCAAAGATGAGCACAGAGTTACTACTATGCCAAAAGAAAACGCGAATGAGGGCTGCGTCACGTAACATGTGAGCCCCAGAGTTCTAGACATCAGCACCAGGGCAGCAACACAGTGAAGAATAGTGCCAAATTGCAAAACAGACGTACAGTAGCTTGCGAAACTATTTGGCACCCTTGAACTTTGTGACCTTTTGGCACATTTCATACTACATAAAATATAAGATAAAGCTATAAATCTGTAATTTCTTGTGAAAAATTAACAATTAGTGGGACAAAATCATAAAATGGAACAAACTTTTTTAACAAATAAAAAACAAAAAAGTGGGTGTGCAAAATTATTCAGCCCCATTGAGTTGATACTTTGTAGCGTCACCTTTTGCTGCGATTACAGCGGCAAGTCGCTCGGGGTGTGTCCCAAACAGTTTTGCACATCGAGAAACTGATATTTTTGCCCATTCCTCCTTGCATAACAGCTCGAGCTTAGTGAGGTTGGATGGAAAGAGTCTGAACAGCAGTTTGCAGTTCTTTCCACAAATTTTCAATTGCATTGAGGTCTGGACTTTTACTTGGCCATTCTAACACCTTGATATGTTTTTTTGGTGAACCATTCCATTGTAACCTTTGCTATATGTTTTGGATCATTGTCTTGTTGGAAGAAAAATCTCTGTCCCAGTCTCAGGGCTTTTGCGGTCCTGTATTCGGCTCCATCCATCTTCCCATCAATTTTAACCATCTTCACTGTTCCTGCTGAAGAAAATCAGGCCCAAACCATGATGCTGCCACCACCATATTTGACTGTGGGGAATGTGTGTTGAGGGTGATGAGCTGTGCTGCTTTTCGCCAAACATAACGTCTCGCATTGTTGCCAAAAAGTTCGATTTTGGTCTCATCTGCTGACCGGAGCACCTTCCACATGTTTTGTGTGTCCCTCTGGTGGCCAGCGGCAAACTTTAAACAACACTTTTTATGGATATGTTTAAGAAATGGCTTCCTTCTTGCCACTCTTCCAAATAGGCCAGTTTTGTGCAGTATACGACTGATTGTTGTCCTACGGACAGATTCTCCCACCTCAGCTGTAGACCTCTGGAGGGGGGAGCGCTGTGCCATCGACACTGTGTATAGTGGCGATGGGGCGCTGCTGACCTCGACCCGGGACGTTGTGAATCGGTGGGCGGAGTACTTCGAAGACCTCCTCTATCCCACCGACACGTCTTCCTCTGGGGAAGCAGAGCCGGAGGACTCTAGGCTGGGCTCTCGTATCTCTGGGGTTGAAGTCACAGAGGTGGTCAAAAAGCTCCGCGGTGGCAGGGCCCTGGGGGTCAAGAGATCTGCCCGGAGTTCATTAAGGCTATGAATGTTGTGGGCGTAACATGGTTGACACGGCTCTGCAACATCGCGTGGACATCGGGGACAGTGCCTCTGGACTGGCAGACTGGGGTGGTAGTTCCCCTCTTTAAGAAGGGGGACCGGAAAGTGTGTTCCAACTACAGGGGAATCACACTTCTCAGCCTCCCTGGTAAGGTCTATTTAAGGGTCCTGGAGAGGAGGGTCCGCCAGGAGGTCGAATCTCGGATTCAGGGGGAACAGTGTGGTTTTAGTCCTGGCCGTGGAACACTGGACCAGCTCTACACACTCTGCAGGGTCCTTGAGGGTGCATGGCGACTTTGCCTGTCTGGTCTACATGTGTTTTGTGGACTTGGAGAAGGCATTTGACCGTGTTCCTCGGGA
Organism: Urocampus carinirostris; assembly: GCF_059441175.1. NCBI lineage: Eukaryota > Metazoa > Chordata > Actinopteri > Syngnathiformes > Syngnathidae > Urocampus > Urocampus carinirostris. Next base: position 38,635,448 of record NC_142356.1, on the reverse strand, counting down.
GGCCCTGTGGGGGGTGCTTCGGGAGTATGGGGTACCGCACAGTCTTATCTGGAATGTGCGGTCCCTGTATGCCCAGTGCCAGAGTCTGGTCCGCATTGCCGGCAGTAAGTCATATTTGTTCCCGGTGAGGGTTGGACTCCGCCAGGGCTGCCCTTTGTCACCGATTCTGGACAGAATTTCTAGGCGCAGCCTTGGTGGACATAAGAGTCCGGTTTGGGGGCCTCAGCATTGCGTCACCTCTTTTTCCAGATGACGTGGTGCTGTTGGCTTCCTCAGGCCGTGATCTTCAGCTCTTGCTGGAGCGATTCGCAGCCGAGTGTGAAGCGGCCGGGATGAGGATCAGCACCTCTAAGTCCGAGACCATGGTACTCAGCCGGAAAAAGGTGGCATGCTCCCTCCGGGTTGGGGATGAGATCTTGCCCCAAGTGGAGGAGTTCAAGTATCTTGGGGTCTTGTTCACAAGTGAGGGTAGGATGGAACGGGAGATAAACAGACGGGTCGGTGCAGCGTCAGCCGTCATTCGGGCCCTGTACCGGTCCGTCGTGGTGAAGAGGGAGCTGAGCTGAAAGGCAAAGCTCTCGATCTACCCGTCGATCTACGTTCCTACCCTCACCTATGGTCATGAACTTTGGGTTATGACCGAAAGAACACGATCCTGGATACAAGTGGCCGAAATGAGTTTCCTCCGCACTGTGTCTGGGTTTTCCCTTAGAGATAAGGTGAGAAGCTCAGTCATCCGTGGAGGGACTCTGTGTAGAGCCACTGCTCCTCCGCATTGAGAAGAGCCAGTTGAGGTGGCTCGGGCATCCGATAAGGATGCCTCCTGGACGACTCCCTCGGGAGGTGTTCCGGGCATGTCCCACCGGCAGGATGCCCTGAGGGCGACCCAGGACACGCTGGAGAGACTATGTCTCTAGGCTGGCTGTGGAACGACTCGGGATCCCGTCGGATGAGCTGGAGGAGGTGCCTGGGGATAGGGACGTCTGGGCTTCCCTTTTAAGGCTGCTGCCCCCGCACCCAACCCCGAGTAAGCGGAAGATAATGGAGGGATGGAAAGAACATCTCAACCTTAAACCCGCTTCATTTTGCAAAAAATTACCATAAACATTTGTACATACAATGTTTCTCTGGACTGAGGATCATGATTTTGTCTTTCTTCTTGCAGATAAAAAAAAAGCATCACCATTGAAAGGATTGTCGTCAGACTGTTAATAAGCAAATATGTGTCTGTACAATGTCACCAGTTACTGAAATAGGTGGTGCTACATATCATTGGAAGACTTCAACTCTTGAGATTCAAGATGTGATGACCATTTCAAAATGTACTAATCACAGAAACATTACAATCAGTCTGAAACAAGATACCCAAAAACTATAAAGCAGGCTCACCAATCATCCCCTGGTAGTCAGCTCATGAGTTGATTGTCTGCAAATATAGACTTGTTACATCCAGGACCATCCAGTGAATCAAACCATGTAAAATATTGACTCCAAGACAAACAATAATGCCAACAGCTAAAATATATCCGACATAAAGCATTTCTGCATGGTTGGACATTTCTTGATGTAATAAGTTCGTTTCGCCACACAATTCCCGTTTACTAATAAACAGATTTTTTTTTCCAAAACTGCCCAATAGCCTACAACTTTATGATTGACCCCACTCTTGGGCCAAGAGCTGGCATTTTTTCATGTTACACAGCACGCATTAGCCTAAGAGGCCCTGAATTGATAAACATCGCCTCCTTTGGCTTTGAATATTGTTAGCCAATAGAGACCACATCAAATGATATTTGAGACATTGGTTAGCCATTGAAATTATGAAAAGATCAATATGCAGTTCTACAAAGTGTATTCAAATTAGTCCCCAAACTAAACGTGCGTAAGTAACGCCCCTCATAATCCATCTTTATGCAGCATTACTATGCGCAAGTGTGCGCAATAGTCATAGACTTGGAAAGAGAGGTCAAACATTTTCAACTCTATTAAAATGTCTAAAAACATCGGCCAAAGTACTATACACAGTTGCAAAGGTTTTGGTCCTGTAAAGTGGTCGTCTACAATTCGCCAACTTTGGAAACGCCTAGACCTACCCATATAAAAATGTGTACATTACAATGTTTAGGTTTTGAGATTGTGATAAAATTTGTCAAGGTACTTGGTAAGGCTTCAAGCTATTGTCTCACCCCTTTTCCAGCTAAGATCCCCATGCTACACTCAACTGCAGGGAGACTCTTCGTGATTTAGGGCTATACAAATAAAGATGACTTGACTTGACTTGACATTTGATTGCAATTTTTTTCAAATTAACGATTTCTGTGTGTTCCAACTCAAGATTCCTCAATATTAGTAGCACTTCCAATGGTTATTTCAGTTTGAAAAAAAAACTGCAGTATTTGTTACCTTTCAAAAGAGAACAAAACTATCCATACTGTTCAAGAGCAGCATTCAATTTACTTTGGATATGTCTTGGGATTTTAGACAATTTCTTCAGTAACGTTAAGGGATTCACCTCATAAGACCTTAGCTTCTTATTTGATTTGCATTAATGTCTACGCCATTTCTTAGGTTAAGTGATGTACCTGTAGAATATTTTTACAACAAGTTACGGAAATATGGTATGAAACAGATTTCGCAATCTTGAATGGTCACGTGATTCCAAACACCTGATCAACAAAACTTAAAGCTTCCCTGAAAATGGATTTTAGTCCCGGGCCAGCGCCACCTGTCAACGCCGCTGTTCATAAACAGTATTACGTAAAAGGCGGCTGGTGTATGCAAGGTTTTACCCGAGGTATCCCAACACCTTCAGCTGCTGCGGAGCGTTTCTAGGAGATTTGGCCTTTCAGACTCCAAGCCACAAAAGGAACAAAAAATAAGAATAAAAAATCTGATCTATAGCAGATAGTAAAGCTATGTGAGTGTATATTTATTGGGATTTTTGAATTCCTACCTGAATTGCGTTAAACTGGATTGTTTAAGGTAATTGGAGGTCAGCAGTTAATATCATTGTTTAACGGATTCAAACATTTTTACTTGCATTCCAACATACCGTCATTTGCTGCGAGACAACACTGCACTGTTTTTGTTTGCCGTGGTTACCACTAAGTCAAAATGGCTGCCGCAGCCCAGAATCCAACACAGCACCATGAGTATATACACAGTGTTCGTCGTGTGCAAACATACAAAGTAACTACACAATAATGTGCAAGCAAGCATTATCAATTTGTCATAAAAATTGTTTTTCCTTACTTATAATTGGAGTACTTATTTGGAGTTACAAAATTATATTCAAAAAACATATTGGATTAATTGTACCTCCATTATCATTGATGAGAAAAAAACTTTGGAACATTGAGTCATGATAATAGTTCAATTGATGAACCGATCTTAAACTGTGTTGTATATATATATTTGTATCACATCATCAAAGCGGCGCTGCCACGAGCGGTTGCCTTTTCCAGCAGCTGCCCTGTTGTTTTATTGTCTGCTCCTATCTTCGGTGTTTTTTCTTCTCGTTTTGACAACTACACTATGGATTACTTCTATCCTATGGACATGGGTTTTAACGCACAAGAAATACGTTTATTCAAGGAATTTCAACTCCTTGCCCTGAAGATTTCTCGTGCCGGCGTGATGAAGGGGCCTATGGTGGAGGAAAAGCCGGAGCTAGCGAAGCGGCTAGCGGCGTTATAAGTCTTCGGTACCATCCGTAATCATGGTAAATGCGAACTCACGACCAAATAAGATCATCGAGTGCTGGTGGAAAACATCGAAGCGCACAGGGAGCGCAGTTGCTGTGTTTTGCGGAAACGTGGCTCACGTTTAGCATTCCGGACGCTAACGTGTAGCCACCCGGAGCTACCCGGAGCAATCCGGCTTCAACGCCGCTAAACAGAGACACGAAAACCGGGGAGAATCGGAGAGGAGGCGGACTTGCTAACACGAGGTGGTGTATCCCTGGATTTTCACAAAGAAAAGTTTTCCATCTGCCGCAGGGATGTCGAAATTTTGGACTGGCGTGACGTCATCCACTTCGCTACAAGCACCCCTAGGGCATCATGTTCATCTGTTAATAAACAACATGGTAGACTGCTGGAAGTGTGAATTTCCCTACGGGGATGAATAAAGTATCTATCTATCTATCTATCTATCTATCTAAACAGCGTACATTGCTGTATATGTTTATAGCATACATTGTGGTATGACATAACAGTGGCAACACTTGTGGGGGGGGGGGGTTAACATTGTTGACTTGTGTAGTTTTTGAAACTGAAATCGGTTTTGATTTCCAACAACCACATGACAATAGTCCAGGAAAAAACTTTCACATCCAGAGATATAGATATACAGAAGATCTCTGTGTACGACATTAGTACATTCTTAAGTAACATCACAAAGAGAAATTTCTGTATAGTGGGAATAGAAACCCATCGCAATGCGTAGCTAATGCGTTACAAACCCCTAGTAACACAGATAAAAAAATATTAAAATGGTAACTCTTTGTGTATCATGTGCGAGCTTATTTTAAATAACGTTAAAGTATAGATAAATATTCAAGTAAAAGAAATCATGTTGTGGGCAGCACGGGGGCGCAGTGGTTAGAACGTGTGCGGCACAGTTCTGAGGTCATGAGATCAAACCTCCTGTGCTTGCGTGGGTTTCCACCCACATTCCAAAAACATGCATAACAGGTTAATTGGCCGGTTCAAATTGTCCCTAGGTGTGAATGAGCAAGCTGGCTGGCAACCGGTTCAAGGTGTCCCCTGCCCACTGCTCAAAGATAGCTGGGATGGGATCCAGCACCCCCGCAACCCTACTGAGGATAAGAGGTGCAATGAAATGATCTGCATATAGCGCTTTTCAAGTCAAGACTTCCCAAAGCGCTTTACAGTGTGCTTCACATTTCCCAATAGCGGCTGTGCAGCCATGTAAGGCGCTAACCTGCTCATTGGGGGCATTAGGGATTCAGTGTCTTATCCACGGACACTTCAACATGTAACACGGAGGAGCCGGGATTCGAACTGCGATCTCTTGATCCCAAGGCGAGCGCTCTACCTCCTGAGCCACTGCCGCCCCAGATAATGGATGGATGGAAATCATGTTTACCATTGGTAAACGTAGAAAGTCGGGAACGCTGTATCCTGGAGATCTACTGTAATCACAACACATCTTGAATTGATAAGTTTGAGTTTAAGAAAAGTCAACATGCAATTTTATTTCTATATCATGTGTTGGCCTAGAGATGGATGGGTGCCACCAGGCTGTACTTGCCTAAGACACACCACAGGAAGTGGTGCTCCTACAACCCTAGTGGTTAAGGGAACCAACCAACCCCCCAACTGATCACTTGCTTGAATTGATATTCCAGCCATCAGTTGGGTCTTCAAAACAACTTACTAGCAGAACATGCTTGATCATCTTTGTCATTAGTTGCCAACATACTATAGCATTGACATTACAGTGGGTTTTCATATAAGCCATTTGCTACAGTTCCGCAACCCTTAAACAAAGTTATGTGCCAAACTATGATTACTAATCGCCATTGCACCATCTCAAATACAGGGTACGAGCCAGGTAACAGATGTGCTTCAAAAATTATAATTCTGTACTTTTTAAACGGCAGACACTTTGCTAAATTTGTAGCCATTCTTTTAGGAATAATACATTCTTCCCTTATGCAAGAATACATAACATTTGACCAATATGTCAGTTTGGTATGTGTTTTTGAGTTGACAAAATAATGTTGATTTTGAAAATATGCTCCTGTAAAATACTGTACGCTTACAATGCGTCACACAAATTATTCTTTTATTAGAAATGCGAGTCAATGGACATACTTTCCCTGATTAGTGCAAAATGCATTGGCTTGCCTTACTTTTTCTCTGTGATTTAAATGGCAGAAATAACGCTTTGATTCTCATGTATGAATTCCTGCATCTTTGTCAACTATCAAGTATATTTGATACATTTTTAAAGAACTGTTCCTAACTGCTCAAATCAGCCCAGCTACTGAAGTTAAGCCACGCCCACATGCAAGGCCAGGGTGGTGTATGGAAAATTACTGGCCTGTACCATTTTAAACCTAAAGGGGGGGTTTCAAGTAGCACAATTACCAGGAATGCAGCAGCTTGATACTCACCTGTAACAAAATGTAATTGCCAGAAGCCTTGGGATGATGATAAATCCTATTCCATTGAAATCCAAAACTATGCAAATTGCTTATCATTATTGCAAACTAAAATGTCACACTTAGTGTGAAGTGAGTTAATATGTTTTTTTTTTTTTTGCTTAAACGCTCTTTAAAACTCAAAAGATTGGCAACTTCTACAAAAACCTGCTCCCCTCAAACGGCCGTCTCTGCTGTCTGCTGGGCATGAAGCCCACTGTAGCACTAACCCATTTTGTTTAATCGAATGGTCTAATATGAAAGAAATCTAGTACACATTTATTGACGCAAACATCTGATGTCGGATTAAAAAAAAAACTTGTAAAATCAAAACAAAATGTGTCTGTCCTGATTTAACACAAAAGTCCGCATTGAAAAGCAGTGCCGGGCATAACAATTACAAAACCAATGAAATATCAGAACACGAACAATGGTGTGATGCAACCCATTTTAATTCCTCAGCCTGTAGAGGGTGTAATTGCAATACACCATTTTCATTTCTAATTGAATTATTTTGGAATTCCTCTGTTTCTATCAGTTCTGTTTGTCAATGAAGAAGATTTGAGCCAAAATGAAGCAAAATTGATTCAAATGTAGGACATGGAAAACGTATGAACATGCTCATTTCATAGAAATAAACTGACAAGTGATGACATGCTAACAGTTATATGATAAAATTGCTTTGTTTAGTGTTTTCACAAAAAACAAAAAAACATTTGCAGCACCGGCAGCCTGCAGCCAATAGAAACCCAACCCGTGTGCGGTAAAGATTCCCCTCCCCCATTTTCAAACACTTCATGTAACAGACCATAAGGTACTTCATTGTATGTTAGCATTTTCTTCGATGTTAACACTTGCAGCCCGTGACTGGATAAATATGTGGCGGTATGATCAGGATTGGTTGGCCTCGCTCTTTGAAGATTGGTACTTAACGCATAAAACTATTTTTGGAATTGCCATGCAAAATGAATTATGAATTAGCATTATTAGGCGTTGAAAGATTTCAGTTGCGAAAAAAGTCGAGATACTTTTTTTTTCCCACGTGACTGCTATAATTTATATAAGTCGTACACGAACAAGGGAAGATTATAAAAATGTGTGCCCTAAGTAGAAAATTTGTAAACTGGAATGATTAATAAAGGCCCAAGTAATTGTATATTTTAACAACGTAATGATCAAATTTAGTTGAGAACCGTTGTACAACGTCTAATTTGCTTTAAAAGGATACGGTATATGATTTAGCACCTCCTAGTGGTGAGAATGCTTTTGTCATGCAAAGAGCAACATTGCTTTGAATAATAAGCAGAAATACATATGTATGTTATAAACATGCTTTTTATTTTAAACACTCGTGTGTCAAGAAACTTTCGGTTGTTTTGCAATACATGATTTTCCGCCATCTTGTGGCTAACGGTACATACCCTTTGTGAAAAGCTAGGCAAAAAATATTAAGGAACATTGAGTATCTGTAGTTTGTAATCTCCGTTGAGCTATGTAGCACTCATTGTTGTGGTTCTAATTACGAAAAGCTATCAGTGACCAAACGTATACATGCCAACTTTTTGAATATTAAATGGCTGTAGGCATTATAACGCAGTCTAGTTTTAAACGCGAAACACACTGTGTGTCCAGAATATTCACATAAAAAAGAACAACAACAAAAGAAAACAATGTGTTTTTGTTTAAAACCACAATCGGCAAACCTTTACCAGTTCAGAAATCGAATGCGATCACTGGAGCGGTTAATATAAAATTTAGTTTAGTTAAAAAAAAAAAAAAAACAGTAATTTGTATTTTATTTTTAACAGCAGGCGTTTTTAAGGGCCGAAAAGCAATAGTTTAACGCGTGCAACTTTATTGTTGCCAGACTATTTGAAAAGAAAAAGTCAACTTTTACCAAAACGGAAATCTAACGCTATTGGTTGGCCGGCTTATTCACGCACAAAGACTTTATCTTGCTTCAAAATAAAGCAGCTTTAAACTTTAAGACTGGTCTCGAGTCAAGATTTTATTGATGTTGACATTTAAAAAAGCGGTAGGTGTTTCAAAGAAGCGTAACGAGGTAGTGTTGGCAGGTTTGCAGACGCTTGTTTTAAGTTTTAACTTTAAAAAAATAACACATCCAAAATATGTAACAGGTAAATAAGGGTTTGAATTGAGTCAACCGTGTAAAAGTGTCAATAATTTGTGATCAAACGCCCATAAACGAGATATAAATGCTAGCTTTAGCTGCAGTTCCATCACTCACCGACAGAGGCGCCGTCAAGCGATGTTGCCGTGAATTTTCCGCGTTTCGCGAGAAGTAACACAAGTGCGTCCGCTTCTTTTTCACGCCACCGGATGCTTAAAAGTCCGCTGGCCCTGGACACGGAGGTCGGGGGAAAGCCGGTGAACTCTTCTCCAAAGCTAGCAGTGCTGTTGTGCTTTGGTTTGCTTTAACGCCCGCGAACCGAGTCCGGTTCTCTTTTCTGAGTCGCTCCTCCTCTTTTCCAACGCGCACAAAAACCGTCTGTGGCGCGGAGGCGGGAAGAGAGGACGACTCGCGGAGGAGGAGAAGTGGGAGGGGAAGATGGTGGACTCTACCAACTCCCGAGTTCCTCACTTGGCTCCAGTCTATACGTGTGTAAGAGCTCAACGGCAACAGCAACCCAGCTACGGGAAAAGGTAAGGGACCTAAGTCCACGCTCTAAAAGCTCCCGGTGAAATTGGAGCAGAAGCTGGGCTAAAAAAAGGAAAAAACGGAAGAGAATGTCAAGGTCCGGACTGTATCGACACAGATTGCTAACATGGCGGATTGGCAGTAGGGGGCTGGGCTAGTTTGAACCTGGGGGAGGGATTTAAACGTAGGGGGAGGAGTTAACTCGAAAAACAACTCCAAGCTATGATGAACTATCGAAAAACAGTGTCATGTGATTGCAGAATGGGCTAATCCAGAATATCCAACGTCCGGCCCGGGGGCCAATTACAGCCCATGATCAAATGTTTACTAGCTTGTGGCCTCTGTCATAAAAATTCTCATTTGTGGCCCTGCAGTAAAGTTGACCACAGTATAAAATGAACTTGTACCAAAATCACATTTTTAAAAACCACATGCATTATCACCAGAACCCCGCTCTCGCCTCCCACATAACCCCTGACCTTTAGCAACTACACTGGCTCCCTGTCAACCAAAGAATCACACAGAAAATATTTCTGAACATTTGCTCGGCCATTCATAACCTACTTCTCTGACCTCCTTCACATTTCCACGCCATCCCAGAAATTTCTGGCCGTGATTAGCCATGATCATTGATTTTTGCAATCCGGAGATGGAATGGGAGCTTGCTCTGTCCACTCCACGCATCGGCCCGGTATTGCAGTACCTCCGGGACCGCTGCATTCGCAATGATCGCAGCAAGGCTTTAAGGCTAGGACCTTAGCTTGGCCTTTTGGCTGGGAGTGAGAGTCCCGGCTCCTAGGCTTTGTAGCGTATTATGAACTGACCGATGACGGATAATGAATAAAGAAGATAGATCAATAACCCTTAAAAAAATGTATTGGGATTTTGTCAACTTGGTTAGATTCCCGGGTCCTCCGAGATAATTGTCAAAGTGTCATTGGGCAAGACACTGAACTAATGTCTAATTTTAAAAATTATTGTTTGCAGCGATGCAGCTCATTTTTCTCTTGTGCTCCTTTTAGCATTATCTCGTGGGCCACTCAAAATGATCTGGTGCGCCACCTTTGGCCCGTAGGCCATGAGTTTGACACTTGTGCCCTAGAAAATAAAGGACATTGGGTATTTTGGGGTGTTTTAGACATTTTACATTTTAGGGGATAGGTTTTGAGGTCTGATTTACTAATCTCAGAAGAAGAACCAGCTAAAATATGTGAAACAATAGTGACTACGGAACTCTGTTTGGCCAGGTCTAAGAATGGAATGAGTAGTATGAGGCCTGGAGGCAGTATTTTGTAATGGACACTGTTTGGTCAAAAATGGACTTAACTTTGCGGTGCTGGATTTCAGTGGATGTCGCTGATTATTTAAGTAGACCTTCCACAAGATACATATCTGACAATTTGTTAACATACCTCGAACACATGATAATGCCAGCTATTAAAATGTATATAATCAATTATACAAGTTCAAAATGAAAAGCTCCTGATGGAATCACTTTTAAACGCACGTAAAAAAGGTATAACAATATTAAATATGTGTATGTGTATTCTGTTGACCTCATCATGGAGGAGTTAGCCATTTCATGGACGAACCGGAAAGGTGCAATACCGCAACCAGCCACAACAGGAAAAGTTCCACTTTTAAATAACAAAACACAAAGATTATTTGTCATTCTAACATTTCAGGAGTAGGTTACTCTTGCTAAATGTGTTCCAGTTTTGAATAAAAAACACTGTGAAAAGCAAGAATTGAATTCTGTGACGATATTGTGTGTTTTCCTAAACACACATTGTACACCACTTCACAAAACACGACCAGTCGAGTAAAAAATTGTATATACATCACTCGATAATCCTGACACTCTTTTTGTCAAACAGGTAGTTTCCTTTTCTGGACTTTCCTAACACTCAAATTCTTTAAAAACAAACGTACATATGGACAATAGAAAAAAAACAGAGGGCCTTGGTTTAGTGACATCTACTGGATTTGGAGGGAAAATCCATTAAAACTTTGCCAAACTAAAAATAATAAGAAATCTTTATATTTTATGAAAAGTAAGGGAATTTATGTATGGCATTGATGGCACCGTCCATCTGCGTGGAATTATAATGGTACGGACAACCTCCCTGAACTAGGAAGTAGCGTGCTAACTAAGCCATAGTTTGTTAACTGCCCTCAAAACGTACATGCATTTTTTATAGAATTGGAAAATAATAAATATTTATCTTGGATAAAAGCGCTAAACCATATAGAGTTACAATACATTTGTCAGATATATTTACAGTATATTGTAGCCATGAATCGGAACAATTACATATATTTTCAATCCCTGTATTCCAAAACAAAATATTAGTTTAAATTTTCTCTTTTTTTTAAACAAACACAATGTGCTGCCGCTCATGAACAGTACACAATCTTTCCTAAACAGGCTTTGAAAAATGGCTGACAACTGTTTTCAGAGGAAAGATATGTCGATTGACAAAGAATTAACCTTAACCAAGATGGGATGTTCAAGTCCAACTAAGGGACATCTTCACAAAGAAACTTATGTTAACCTATGGTATGTGATGGTAAAACTGAACACGCCAAAAACCCACATCATAGTCAAAAAGGGTGTAGGGCCTAAAATGGCAGTATCCTGAACCATCCCCCCCACCCATCCAATTCCCAAGGCCTCGGTATAACCCAGAGGCATGCCAATAGGTTTTGGAATGTGAGAGGAAACCGGAGTGCCCGGGGAGACCCATGCAAACTCTACACGGGGAGGCTTCAGTAGCTGGACACGAGCCCTGAACCTCTGCACAGTAGAGACGCGCGTTACAATCATAACTATTTACATTTTCTTTTCGTGCTGACCTCATCATGGAGAAGTCGGCCATTTTGTGGATACTCAGGATAAGTGCAGTACTCTAGCCAGCCACAAGGAAAAAGGCCATACCGTGTTTAACAAGGTTTCAAAGGGTGCACTCTCCTTGGTTCGGACTATTATTTTGTCGGCTGATATGGCGCACTGGCCTATTAGATGCAAGTCTCTTGCGACCGGCTTTTATACCACAACAAGTGCATCGGGAACAAAACTGGGTTTGATTGCAGTTTATTAAGTATCTGTCACAAAGTAAAACACCAGAATACAACAAAATTGTAAAAAAAAAAGACCAAGCATTTTGGTACTCACGTTTTCCGCCGGGAGTTGATGTACCACCGTAGTCCTGGCCCAAATGGAAAACTGGCAACCATTCATGAAGCAAAAGCACCAAGACGGTCCCCCTTCAAAATCTTCAATCTTCATCCCCTCCGCTAGCATCGTTGCTTTAAGTCGAATGGAGACAGTGGAAACACTTCTGCCACTTGATCGTTGCTCGAAGATCCAGTGTTGGAGTTTCTCTTCCATTTCAGACCACCTAGCCTTATTTCCACGAAAGGTAAGTTGCGTTTTCTTTACCTGTTGGAGCTCGTTTTTCAAATTCCTCCATTTTCCAACCATCGATTCGTTAAGTTTGAGTTCCCTCGCGGCTGCCCGATTTCCATGTTCCTCAGCGTAGTCAATAGCCGCCATTTTAAACTGGGCTTTATAAGCGTGCCTCTTGGCCATTTTTTAGCGTACTGGGAATCTAAACAACACTAGCACAATTTGCAAACAGTACACACGTTTGTTAGCATACGATAGCGGCAATGCCCACGATTCAAACGATTGCGGCGAAACCCACAATTCAAATATTCTCGGAGATTCCCACACTACTGTCCTCTGTCACGTCCGTGAAAAAGGCGCGCTGTGTTATAGGGCGCAGCTCACATTTTGAATGAAATCTGACACTTTGTTGCGCCTTGTGGGTGTGGAAATACTTTTTGTAGCGAAGCACAAAAATGGTTTGTCCTTTTAGTATTTGTGCAATAGGCTACACTTGCTAAATTAGCTTTAAACATGAACATGGTTAAAAAAACTATAATTTAATTCCATGAAGTGATCGTGTGTTTTCTAAAGACAACGTGTAAACTGCTAGGCACGACCAGTCGGCATGTTAAAAGTTGTTTTTTTTAGCCCGAATTAGTGCTGTTGTTCCACCGAAGCAGTTAAATGCCAAATGCCGAATTATGTCACGTTAGAAAGATAAATAGAAACTTAAAGTTAGCTCCAATATCTAACAAAATCTTTTTAAATACTGTATGTTTTCAAGAATGAATTTCACATCTCACGATATTCCTCACACTCTTTCAAATACTAGACTAGGAATTACCTAACCTTTTAGTTATTTTTCCCAAGTTTTGAGTCTGTTTGGACGATAGAAAGAAACAGATGGCTTTGGCTTAGTGACATCTACTAGATTTTGTTCTTTCGTGACCTAATTCCCCTTTTTCCTGGAGTGATGAATACAGTAGTCACATTAGAACTTGCTTCTTCCAATCAAAAATAATAGGAAATCTTTATGTTTAATGAAAATTGAGGGAACTCATTTAAGGTATTGATGGTATTATCCGTTTGCGTGGAGTGATAATGGTACTGCTCACCTCGGAAACCAGGAAGTAACTTGCTGACACAGAAACCCAAATTCAACAAGCCCTATTTTGTGAAGAGCAGTGGTTCCCAAAGTGGGTGATACCGCCCCCATGGGGCGGTGGAAAGATCTGGGGGAGTGGTGAGGGAGAAGTAGACCTAAGATTTATGGCCCGAACCCGAACCCGAGGCAATTTCGGGCCGGGTCGGGCCTGAAATGTCAGTCATACGGTCGGGTCGGGTTCGGTCCTGCTTTTTTTTTTTTTTTTTTTTTTTTTTTTTTTTTTTTTTTTTAAATTAATTAATAATTATAAATATATGTTCATTAAAAATATATACTTAAACTATGTATGGATACTAGACCAAGGAATACTTGTTATAAAATAAATAATTTGGATAAAACGGAGAAGGAGCTGTAATTGCTTTTAACGGAGCCAGAGCATGCTCTGCTCTGTGCACGTGACGTGACGTGAATGCTGTCCTCTTAATAATCTTCCCCTCCGCAAATTCGCGTGATTTTGGCCTGGTATCCCCGATATGGAGTCGGACCAACAAGAAGTTAAGGATAAACTCAAGAGAGGAGAACTGACGAGGAAAACGCACTCTGGTAAGAGTGAAGTGTTATAATTAGCTCGCTTTATTGTTTTAATAAGCGTTTTATATAGAATACGATCGCTTTTGTCGGAAGCGTACATTGACGTTGGTGACATTTTCATCCGCGTTAAAAAACGCAATTTGCAGAATAAAATCACGCTTTATTGTTTAAATAAACGCGTTATATAGACTAGGATCTCCCAATTATTATAATTAGCTCGCTTTATTGTTTTAATAAGCGTTTTATATAGAATACGATCAGGGGGGGGGGGGAATTTGCATAGGAGTCGGAAAAGGGCACAACACGTCAACACCCCCTCAATGAAAGTGCTGCGCTAAAATCTTAAGGACGTACTACTACTGCTGCTGTGGATTATGGCCCAATGATCAAGTCGTCAAAATGACGGACGCCCTTAAATGTTTTCGCTACCTCAAAAAAAAAAACGTCAATGACAGATTGTCGCTTAATGTAACATCTGCAGTGCAGACACAGAAATATAAAAGATGTAAATGTTTATACAGTTTTATTTAACTTAGGCCTAGATGTTGTAACAAAAGGCAGAGTTTAATTTGTTATCATAAATCACCCCTCCTTATAAATAAAATATGTAATTTCGGGCCCCTTTCGGGCCGGGCCAGCAAATCCAGTTAATTAGTCGGGCTCGGTCCGGGTCGGGTTTAATACCCCTCGGGCCTGCGTCTGGCTCGGGTGCTTTTTTTTGGCCCGATCTTACCTCTAGGGAGAAGAGGGCGGTAGGGTGGCGGCAGTCCGAAGTCAGAAGTTTGAACGTTTGTTTGACGATTTGTACACAACACGTTAGCGCTGCACGATTAACCTAAATTGAATCGACATCGCGATGTGACGTAGTGCGGTTGTAAAACTGCAAAGCACTTTTTTTCAAGGTTTTGTAGTGAGTGATGGAGTTTGGGCCAACCACAATTGTTACTGTTCGAGTTTTAAGAGCGCGAGTAATCAGAGGCAAGTTATAATAGTAGCATAAGCCAATAAACGCGATTCAAAGTTTGCAAGCACCACACAATGCCACACCCACCGTGTGTGCTCATTGAGTGTTATGGCGGACTCCGTAAACATAGTCCCAGAGTCAAGAAATGTGAAGGAAACGAAGCTCGCTCTGAAAAAGGCCGGTACATTACTTGTTTGGACCTATTTTGGTTTTGACGAAGCCAACGTGGAACAGATGAAAACACCCGTTGCAGAATTTGCTTTCGGATAGTCGCTAGGTCCAGAGGAAACACAAGTCATTTGTACCAGCACCTTAAAAATGATCATATATTAAAATACATGGCATGTCAAAAAGGATTATAAGTAGAGGCTGAACGGGCAGGCAGGCATCGCAGGTTGGAAGACTGGCGTCGTGTCAGGCGGGCCGACGAGCAGGCAGTCGGGCGATTCAGGCAGGTGGGCAGGCAGACGGGCGAGATGGGCAGGCGGACGGGCGAGTCAGGCAGGCGGATGGACGAGTCAGGCAGACAGGCAGGCATATCAGGCGGACGGGCAGGTGAATCAGGCAGGCGGACGGACGAGTCAGGCAAGACAGGCAGGCATATCAGGTGTACGGGCAGGTGAATCAGACAGACGGACGAGTCGGGCAGGTAGACGGACGAGTCAGGCAGGCGGAACAGGCAGGCAAATTAGGCAGGCGGACGGACGTGGCAGATAGGCTGACGGGTGTGGCAGACAGGCCGACGGGTGCGGCAGACAGGCTGACGGGAACCTTGGACAGATCGGTGCAAAGTTTTTACGGAAAACCCATTCGAGGCACAGCAATTCCCATGGAGGTCGAGTCCGTGGGCCGAATGGGCAAGGAACGCGACAGCACGGCAGGAGGAGAGGGGCCGATGAGTTATGCTAATTGCTCCTGCTAACGCTGCATGAGTTGTTGTTGCTGGAACAGCAGCAGAGCAGGACAAAGACTAGGAGCCTTCCCGTGGTGTCCTGCGAAGGGCTCTGTCCCGGGGGAGCCTTACGAATCCAACTCAATCCACTCAGACTCGCTCTCTCTTTCTTTCTTGGTCCTCTCTCCTTTTTTGTCTCTCCTTTTCTCTCTTCCTCCTTTACACTCTTGTCGCTCATTTTCTCTATCCCTCTTTCCTACTCTCTCCCCACCTCTCTCACTCTCTTTTCCCCTTTTTGCGTTTTACTCTGTCTGTCTTTCTCTTTCTATCTGTCCCTCTCTTTCCCTCTCTTCTACTCTCCTCTCTCTGTTCTTCTTAGGGCGGGCGACATCGAGAGAAACCCTGGCCCCCAGTCCAAATGCCAGGGGTGCTTTCGAACCATTCGCTGCGACCACACCCCAATCACCTGTACTACCTGCCCACGGGGCTTCCGTAAATCATGCACCAGCCTGTCCGAACGTACTAAGGACTTCAGAGGCTTAGTATGCTTGGTTTGCACCCCGTCAGGCCTGGCGGCACAGGACAGTCGCAGCCCCCTCTCCTTCGGAGAATACGGAGCCTCCCACAAGCGAGTCTAGCGCTACTAAGGATTACCTTAGGTGCCTTGAGTGACTCAACAACAACAACAACAACAACAGCAGCAGGACAAGGAACGCAACCTCCATGTGGTGTCCTGTGGACGGCCACATGGCCGACAAATGCGTCTCCCACCCGCTACACGAACGCTTCGGTAAAATTACCCAAAGCTGAACGCACAGACCTCATCCGCTTTCGGAGCGGCCACCATCAGCTGCTTCGACGCTGGCAATTCCTCCTCCGCAAGTCGGCCACCGACATCTGTCGACTTTGTGGGGAGAGCGAGGAATCGGCCGAACACCTATGGGTCGATTGCCCCGCCTTCATCGCGGACCGTCAACGATGGGCAGTTGGATCCGAATTTGCGGAACTCGTAACACAACCGAAGCGTTCCATGTCGTTCCTAAAGATCATCTTTAGACGACTTGAAGCGATCTAACAACAACAACAACAACAGCAGCAGAAGGGCGGTGACGTCACTTGACAGTTGCCGGACCTCACATTCAGTCCAGTGCAACTGCTGCAGGCCGGAGGGAGTTTCCAGCTCTCCCCAATCCTCGTGTGAACGTTCGCTGGTTCCATTTATGGTCAGTCCGTACTGTCAGGACCCAGATTTGTAACGTTTTCACACAAGCTTTATTTCATGGGAATGGAGCAGTCATGCGCATGAAAACAATCGCCAGTGATTCGGCGATCGCTGGGCGGAAGTAGTGAGGCAGAGAAGTCAGGCGCAGGAAAACAGAAAGCCAGAGGCAGACGAGATCGAAACCGGACAGGACAGACGGGATTGACACCATATACTGGAGCAAGATAACGGACAGGACTGGACAGAAGGGATCAATACCGGATACTGGATACAACAACAAGATACCGGAAAGGACAGGAAAGACTGGATCGTTACCGGAAACTGGATACATGAGCAGGATACCGGACAGAGTCAAAATACAAGTCTTGCAAGTGCAGAGTTTCATTGACTGACTGAGAAGGAGTGAATGAGAGCACGGAGTTAAGATAGGAAGGAAGCCAATCAGGCAACGAACAGCAGCTGGCGCCAAATGGGCGGGCCCAAGTGAGGGCAATGGGCAACTGTGACAAGATGATTAGTGAAAGAAAAGTCTATAAATCCAAGAGTGTGTGTGTCTTGATTAAAATATATTAAACTATCAAAACGGTGAAAATAATTCGCCTCAATTGTGTGTAGCCATCTTTCAGAATAACTTTCATCTGTTTTCCTGACATAATGATCTAAAAACGTATGTGGTGCTCCAAAAAGGCTAAACGAATTTGAAAAGAATAAACTCGGCTCTGTAATTCAATTGGTCAATGAATTGTTTCTTAGAATAATTTTTTACCACCCGTATTCGCTACATCTGTTAACTGCCCTCAAAACCATAATTATTTTCACAGATCTTTGAGATAAGCGCTAAGCTATATGGAGTTGCAAAAAAGTATTGAGTCAAGTCAAGTTTATCTGCATGGCCCTTATTACAGTATAGAAATATTTGTTTACTCTGTCAAATATTTGAAATAATTCTAAAACGGACCAACTTAAAATGTTATCATTTCAATCCATGTATTTCATTTAAAAACAAAGTATTAGTTTAAATTAACATGACAAAATATCCCTTAAAACAAGGACCTTCCTTAAAAGGGCTACATAAAAGGGTCAAGGGCCATCACCACCCTAAACAAGCACACAAGAATATGGAAAGAATAATTTGCCTTTTGTAAGATTATAAAAATTTGTCACTGAACATGTAGTCATGTTTTTATGAGTTTTCTAGTTATGCATCATCACATCACTCCTTTTAAAATAACAAAATTTAGTTGTTGTAAAGGCACTTTATGCCTTCCCACATATTTGAATGAAGTACAGTAAGCCCTCGGTTATCGCGGTTAATGGGGACCAAAACCACCCGCGAAAAGTGAAAATCCGCGAAGTAGCGACGCCCCTTCAAACATGCTTAAAAAATAATAATTAAAATATATATATATATATATATATATATATATATATATATATATATTTTCTTTTTTTTTTAAATTATTTTATTTTATTACTTTTTAGACCTGCGAAGCTCTGAACCCGCGAACGTGGAACGAGAAAGTAGCGACGCCCCTTCAAAAATGCTTAAAAAAAAGAATATATATATATTTTTTTTTTAATTTATTTTTTTTAATCATTTTATTATTATTTTTTAGACCCGCGAAGCTCTGAACCCACGAACGTGGAATCGCGAAGTAGCGAGGTCCCACTGTATTTACTTACTGTATTCATTTGATTTTTCAATGTATTTCTTTATTCAGTACTTACCCTGCAATGTTTCTAAGTTGTGTTCTGATAAGCCTGCCCTCAAGCCTTCTATACTCTTATCACAACTCCTGCATGAAAGGGGCTCTTGTGAAGATACGATTTCCTTACTTTGCATGGTTACGTTTTATTCCCCAGCAAAGTTTCTCTTTTGTCAATCCGCGCCTCTTACCTATAAGACCATGGTGACCCATTTTCTCAATGCTTGTTTTAGGGATGACTTTGTCCTGATCGCCAGCTGAGAATATTCTAATTGGGTTTTATTTAGTTCCTTTGAGACTCTTTGTGGTTATGGGTTTACAAATAAAAATGACTTGACTTAAAAGTCCTCAACTGAACTCCTCTCTTAAGGTTTCGTTTCTTCATCTAAATAATTGGTCAGAATCCCAGAAGTTGAACACGCTGCGGGACAGATTATCTACACCATTTGCTGACCTCAACGCTTGAACTTTGTATAGAGAAAAACATATTCATCATTTATTTTCCTACTTCTATTTGGGAAATAGATTGCACTATTTTCTCCTGTACATACACATGCCTTGAAAATATTAGCCTACCTATCCTAACATTATTTTACATACTCACCAACACTACTACAGCACGGGTTAGATTGATTTTTTGCCCCTTACAAAAGCCCACCGATAAAAACTAAAAATCAATAGTTTTTTTTTTAATTCAAACAAAACCTTTACTCAAAACAAGTTTTTTAGTCTACACCTGTTTTATTTTGAAGCGAGACTAAGTCTTTGTGTGAGTGAATAAATCGTTCGAACGATCCCATTAGATTTCTGCTTTGGTAAAAGTTTGCCACTTCCGGTTTAAAACGGGCACATGTTGTTGTTGTTTTTTTTATTCATTTATATAACATTCAAATATCATCTACCACTTTTTAATGTCAAAAGGTTGGCATGTATGAGGATGCATTTCTGACATCTATTTGTTAACATACATCGAACACATGAAGATACTGGAAATTAAAATGCATATAATCAAGTGTGCAAGTACCTCTTCAAGTGACCACTTGTTAAACTAACTAGGTAAAGGGACAGTGTTTTATATTCAGTGCCTCCTAGTGGTACAACTTTCAATCAGTAAATCAGTAATTTGAATATCAGGCAAAAATACCTGAACTATCATACCAATGATATTTTTCATAAAAAAAAAAAAAAGTAGTTTTATAAAAAAATATCATTGCCGCCATGTTTGTCTGGCATCTAGCTACTAAATAGTGATCATTTGGCACTGACTTTCCTTTGTATTGGAAAACAGTGCCCTCTAGCGGTAAAAAAAATGTAAACTGTGGCTTAAAACGTGTCACACACATCACGACCCTTCCTAACCCCTATTTTTAATAGCATTACACACACTAGGGCACACATAGTGGGATGGGTTACTTCCCGGTTTCGGTTAGGGCTTGCCAGTTGCAGACTTGGTGAGCCTATAGGAACAGGGTTAGTTCTTGTCCACTAAGTGTTGGTGTGACAACTGGGTCTTGCCTAGTCAGGCTCGGGGGTCGGGAGGTTGCAGTCTACTCAGTGTGTCCTTCTCCGCATGGTCTCCTTACATCCTTCCCTCAGAAGGGAAGGGCCTGGATGAGCCCCGGGTGCCTCCACGGGGCCATTTCCCTCTGTCCTGTGCTGTGCTCCAGTATTTGGGCAGCCTGGGGAAACTCTTTGGCAAGTTGGGCTTTGGATGGTTACGGGGGGTTGGGTGGGTGCGTGTGCATGGGTTTGGGGGTGGTGGTCCGCTGGTCATCCTGGTGGCGTTGCTCCGGGCCCTTGGGCCAGCTCTCCAGCAGGTGCTGCTGCTGGGGGTGGGATTGGCAGGCCTCTGGGTTATACCGGGGCCTCAGGGAATTGGATGGGTAGGGGGGTGGGAGGGGAGACTGTCATTGTAGGCCCCACACACTTTATTAACTACGATGTGTTTTTTTTTTGCGTGTTCAGCTTTACCATCACATACCATGATTCGGTAAAATAAGCCCCTTTAAGATTGTTCAGATGATACTGATATCTGTGGCTAACTATCTGCCTATACTAATTTAAATCTTGTTCCTCCTTTTATTTTCCTTTGGAAGTTAGGCACTGGTCTCAGTGAAACTGCAGCTGGTGAAGTGAAAATTAGATTGTAAATCAGGGGAAGACCATGTTCTTGTCACACTCACCACCCCAGCCAACGCTTTTCCCCTCCACCAGTTCTTTTGCATTTTCTGTTTCAGAATGCTGAGTTCATGAGGATGAAGTCAGGTATCATAATGCTACATTGACAATTCACCTCTGTTGTTTCCTGACTGCTTGAATCAGCTAGGAGTCAAAGATGCACGGGAGTGGCCAGAGTATTATGAAGAGATGTACTGAAGAGCACAAGTACATGCACTCACGCACATAAAAAGGAGCAATAAGGCTATAATGTACATATCTCAGAACAGATACACTGAGCTAAAAAAACACAATCACAATCTTAACTATGTAAATCTCCTCATTCTGCTGATCAAGGAGTCAGCCATTTTGTGGATCGGGCGGAAAGGTGCAGTGCCACAGCCAGCCACAAGGGGAGAAATCGTACTTTTTTTTCACAAAACACACTTGAGATTGTTATTTTAGTATTTCCGCTTCTCTTGCTAAATTTGTTCTAGCCTTAAAAAAACCTGGTGAATAGCATGAATTGGATATTGTGAGTTTTTCTAAAGATGAATTGTAAACCACCTAACACAACACGATCAGTCGGTGAGTTAAAAGTTGTGTTTTATACCTCCAAATAGTTAGTTTATGATGTGTTATTCTATCGAATCACTCAAACTGCCAAACTGTATTGTGTTTCTAGAAGACAAGTAATGTTTATTTGTAAAGCATTTTATCACAAGAAATCTCAAAGGGGTGCCCAGACTACATACTATTTTTACACCATCCCCTGATCTAAAACCTACATGAGGAAGGAAGAACTGAAAACCTCTGCATGTAGAAATTAAGAAACATTGAGAAGAGGCTGCACATGAGGTAATCCCCCTTCGAGGATGACCAGGCTGCAATGGATGTTTCAAGGGCATCAAGAAACAATACACAGACATCATCAACATGAAGTACAGGTCAATCTATCGTAAACCACTAAAACATTGTGCAGTTTTATCTTTGCAATGCATGTATGTAATGCAAAAGAGCACAGTTTTAAACGGTGTCATTGTATTGTGATGTTGTTCTGAAGGTTCTAGAAGACTCCAAAGTAATCCTGGTCCAGGCCAACACGGAGCCCTTCCCTCTGGACAATAAAATCAAAGAAGGTGTGAATTTTATTTTGAGGCGGGTAAGGCATAGACTCTCATCATGCAAAACTCAAATTAAAAATACCCTAGTTTCCTGACAATAAGGCATAGCCAAAAAAACTAAAATTAACCAGAAATTTGAACATGTGCCTTATAATCCAGTGCGGCGTGTA
This sequence comes from Urocampus carinirostris, assembly GCF_059441175.1. Taxonomy (NCBI): domain Eukaryota; kingdom Metazoa; phylum Chordata; class Actinopteri; order Syngnathiformes; family Syngnathidae; genus Urocampus; species Urocampus carinirostris. Next base: position 38,613,298 of record NC_142356.1, on the reverse strand, counting down.
TGAGGACAAAATTTGTTAATGATCAATCAACAAATTTTATCGTTCACACCAATTGCATATACAGTAATCGTAAAAAGAGTGCTCCAACCGCATAGCAGGTTAGCCCCAAACAACATCCAACTAAAAGTTGTTAAAACGTACATTTTTGAGAATTTATTTCACATCACTCGTTAATCCTGACACTCTTTTGGTCAAAAAGCCAGTTTCCATTTCTGGAATTTCCCAACATTCAAATTCTTTAAAAACAGTCTGTTTGGACACTAGAAAGAAACAGATGGCCTTGGTTTAGTGACATCTTGTGGATTTTGGAGGGAAAATCCCTTTTGTTCTTTTCGATCTCATTCCCCGTTTTCCCGCAATTATGACCATAATAGTCACATTGAAACTTTCTTTGCCCAATCAAAAATAATAGTAAATAGTTATATTTAATGAAAAGTGAGGGAATTTATTTGTCGATGGTACTGTTCATTTGGGTGGAATTCGGTAAACCAGGAAGTAGTTTATCCCTGTAGTGAGGGGGCCTCTCCTCGTGAGAGGTAAGAGAATTCTCCCACCGTGGTCCGCTGCGTGTCGTAAGAGGCGACTAAAGTGGAGGGAGCGAGGGGACTGGGGATCCTTTCCTCTCTATCTCTATTCCCTAAGAGACAGCAAGGCAAAGAAAGGGGGGCGGGAGACCGACAAGTCTCGCAAACCATAGTTATAGGGTCACTAAATGTGAGAGGATGTGGAAGTAAGGCGACTGAGTGGAAGAAAGAGGAGATCGGAAGGATGATGACTAAAGGTTGGTTGATGTGTTAGCCTTGAGTTAAACAAAGATGAAAGAAAAGGGGGAAATACAGCTTGGAGGTATGTATGGTAGAAAGTCTGGAGTTACGGGTGGACATGCTAGAGAAGGAGTGGCTGTGCTTGTGAGTGAGAAAGCAAAGGAAAAACTGGTGGAGTGGAAAGAAATATCTTCCTGATTGATGTGGGTGAGGTTAAAGTATGGATGTTTATAAGTACATATGGGCCTGGTTCAGAAAGAAGTGCTGAGGAGAGAGAGGAGTTCTGGAAGGATTTGTCCGACTGTGTGGCAAGTGCGAAAGAAGGGTGGAAAGTGGTAATACCAGGTGACCTGAATGCTAGAGTGGGTGATGGAACGGTTGAAAATGTTATTGGTAGATATGGAGTACCAGGAAGAAATGAGAGTGGGAAGAAATTGATTGAGTTATGTGTGGAAAATGAGTTGGTAATTGGAAATACATTGTTTAAAAAGAGGGACGTGAATAAGTATACTTTTGTCAGAGTGGATGGTGGTGAGCTGGTGGACAGAGCACTGATGGATTATGTAGTAGTTAGGAAAGGGATGCTAAGTAGATTGTTGGATGTGCATGTTTACAGAGGTGAAATCAGATCATTTTTATGTGGAAAGAAAACTGACAATAGAGGGATCGAGGAGTTCTAGTTATAAGAAGAGTGTGAGGGAAGAGTTGAAAATGTCAGAGTTGAATAAGGCAGAAAAGGAAAGAGAATTTAAAGAGAGGATAGGGGAAGAGTATGAACCGATTAGTAGAAGAGAAGTGGAGAGTGTGGAAATGGAATGGAAGTGGTTTAAAGAAGCAGTTTTGAGGAGTGCAAAAGAAGTGTGTGGAATGAGAAAAGTTGGTCGAGGTATTAGGAAAGGAAGTGAATGGTGGAATGATGAGGTATCAGAGGCTGTGACAGAAAAGAGACGTGCATTTGAGGAGTGGCTGCAAGATAGGAGTGGTGATGCCTATGAAAGGTATAAAGCGAAGAAAAGGTTGGTAAAAGCGCCAGTGGAAGCAGCGAAAAGGAAAGCAAATGATGAATGGTGACGGAAGATAGGAGTGAACTTTGAGGAAAGGAGAAAAGTGTTCTGGAAAGAAGTGAAAAGAGTAAGAAAGAGCGAGTCTGGAAAGGAAGATAAAGTGAAAGATAAGGATGGTAGATTGCTGGTTAGCGGTAGTGCATTCTGGACGAGGTTGGCAGAGTATTTTGAGGAGTTGCTAAATGTGGAGGATGGGAGAGAAGTGAGAGTCGAGGCGATCGGTGGTATGGTGAGAATGCCCGTTTTGGGTGATTTAAATGTGAAGCCTGTGGAAACGTGGGAGGTGCAAGAGGCAGTAAAAGAAATGAAATTGGGGAAGGCACCTGGGTTGGATGGTTGTACTGCTGAATGCTTGAAAATAGGTGGCACAGCCATGATGGACTGGTTAGTACGCTTGCTGATTGTATGCTTTTTAAGTGGTGTGGTTCCTGTTGATTGGTGCATGTGTGGTGCCATTGTATAAGGGTAAAGGTGATAAGTATGAATGTAGCAATTCGAGAGGTATCAGTTTGTTGTCTGTATGGAAGAGTCTTGATTAAGATAGTGAGAGAAAAAACGATTGAGGTGGTGATTGAGGAGCAGAGTGGTTTCAGGAAAGGAAGAGGATGTGTGGATCAGGTGTTTGCAGTACGACAGGTGTGTGAGAAATCTTTAGCAAAAGGTAAGGATGTTCATTTGGCTTTCATGGACTTGCTAAAGGCGTATGACAGAGTTGATAGAGAGGCGTTGTGGCATGTGATGATAATGTATGGAGTGGGTGGAAAGTTGTTGGAAGCATTGAAGAGTTTTTATGTGAACAGCTGAGCATGTGTAAGAGTAGGGAGTGAGTCAAGTGAGTGGTTCCCTGTTTTGACTGGTGTGAGACAGGGGTGTGTGATGTCACCATGGCTGTTTAATGTATACATGGATGGCGTGGTGAGAGAGGTGAATGCAAGAGTATTTGGCAGAGGTGTAGAGATGATGGATAACAGTTGAACACTGTGAAAGGTAAGTCAGTTGTTGTTTGCAGATGACACAGCGCTTGTGGCTGATTCTGAGGAAACATTGAGAAGGTTGGTAATGGAGTTTGGAAGAGTATGTGATAGGCGTAATTTATGTGTGAATGTTGCGAAGAGTAAGGTGATGACGTTTTCACGTGATGGAGTGGGCATGGCGTTAGAAATAAGGTTGCATGGACAGGTGCTGGAAGAAGTTGAAAGCTTTAGGTACTTGGGTTGTGATGTCGCTGCAGTTGGTGAATGGAGTGTGAGGTATTGCACAGAGTGAATCAAGCAAGCAAGGTTTTGGGTGCTTTGAGGAGAGTGATGAGCAACAAGAGTTTGAGTATGGATGTTAAGAGGGGACTGTATGAGAGTGTGATTGTGCCGACTGTGACTGTGTAGGTGCAGAGACTTGGAGCCTGAACACAGATTTGAGAAGGAAATTAAATATTTTGGAGATGAAGTGTTTGAGGAGTATGTTAGGAGTGGCAAGATTGGATAGATTGATAAATTAAATTGTGAGAGACAGAACGGGAGTAGTAGTGGAACTGAGTAAGCATGTGAATAAGAGAGTACTCGGTTGGTTTGGACACATGGAGAGGATGGATAAGGAGCGAATGTTGAAGAAGATCTACAGAGCAGAAGTAAATGGAAAGAAACCAAGAGGAGGGCCACGATTGACGTGGATGGATGAGTCCACTGCAGGAGAGAGGTCTAAATCTAGTGGAAGCTAGAGCTCTTGCTGGTGATAGGAATGAGTGGAGAGGTGTTGTAAAAGTATAGTGGGATGTTTGGACGCGTTCTAAGGGATGGGCAGGGCACCTGTATGATGCGGCAGGGGTAAACCAGTGAAAGCTGTTGGGCCCTGCTGTTGAACAAAAGAGTGTGTTGTGTCACCCTGATCCGAGTGACACGGCCAATTTCTTGTGCCCCCTTTCATCTCGAGGGACGAAAGCATGACCAACTTGGGTGCCGTGGTAATTAACTTGTTTGGGTGTTTGGGCATTTGGGTTGGCCATGGTCCAAAAAAATTTGTGTGTGTATTTTTTTTTTTTTTGCTACTTTCCCTTTTTTAATTTCTTTGTTTTTGTGTATGTGTTTGTCTTGCTGTCGGTCACCCCAATCGAGGGATATGATCAGGGTAGCTAGATGGGAAGTAGTTTGCTAACAAAGAAACCCAAATTCAAGAAGCCATATTTTGTTCACTGCTCTCAAAACGTATATGTATTTTCATAGAAATGGGAAACAGGAATCTGAAATCTCTATTTTGGAGATAAGCGCTAATCCATATAGAGTTGCAAATATGTTTCATGTTAATATTTGGTAAATCGATCATGGATTTTTAATATCTGTGAATTTGATCGACTGGAAATGTAACTTTTTCAATCGCTGTATTTCAAAACAAAATATAATTTTAAATTAACATTGTTGAAAAAAAAGTGTATTGATATTTTATCTCGCTACTCCTACTTTGGAAATATATAACCATTGTCTTTCTCTAGCCGAGTATCTTTAAAAAACAAATATAATTCAATGAGTAAAATTCCATTACTGGCTTGATTTGTTTTGTCCACAAAGTTTTGGCGCGATGTTTTCCTCATGTTGAGGTTTTTGAGTTTTTCCTTGCACTCGTGTATGTTTTAGATCAGGAGATGGTGTAATAATAGTCTGTAGTTTGCAATAATCTGTGGTCTGTGCACCCCTTTGAGACTCCTTGTGATTAAGGGCTATACAAATAGACATGACTTGACGTGACTTGACTTGTTACATTTATGAAATGCTGGAGTGGCTAATCTGGAATAATGGAAGATTTCCTGAAAATCTCATGTCAATGTCAAATTTAGATATCAGGCCACATTGAGTGCAACCCCAACATCTTGCAGGACAAGGAACGCAACCTCCACGTGGTGTCCTGTGGACGGCCTCATGGCCGACGAATGCGTCTCCCACCCGCTACACGAACGCTTCGGTACAAGTTACCCAAAGCTGACCTCATCCGCTTTCGGAGCGGCCAATTCGCGGAACTCGTAACACAACCGAAGCGTTCCATGTCGTTCCTAAAGATCATCTTTAGACGACTTGAAGCGATCTAACAACAACAACAACCCCAACATCTTAGCAAATGAGGTGAGTTTTACGATGTAGGGAAATTCTAAAAAAAATTGGAAGGTTTAGCCCACCTATACTGTTCTTTTATTTAGCAGTAAACTGAACACAGAACAGGGCGAATGATATGACCCAGGTACGATGAATGGCAGGAAGGTGAAGGTGGATCTGGAAAAGCCAGGAAAAGAAAACAAAACACATTCAAATAGGACTGTTATCATTCCTTTCACTCCTCTTGCACTTTTTGCCTGTCATCTGTGTGTCTGCGGTTGTGTGCTGTGCTACGTGTTTGCAGAATTTAGAAGTTAACTGCATTTAACAAGTAGCTCCTCACACTTAATTAAGCTAAGTGATGGGAATTCCGTCTCCTTTTTGAGAGCAGACTCTTTCGGCTCGATTCACTGAAATAAAAAAGGGGACTCTGTCAGCTCCCAAAAGCCTCTTCAGATTTGTTTTGCTTCTATACCATATATTAAAAATCATTACGTAACATTATGTACAAAATTACTTTTTGAGGACAGTAAAGTTAAAAGAGAAAAAAATCAGAAGAAGAAAAAGAAGAAAAAAAAAGGTGAAAAGAGAGAAAAAAAGAAACAATAACAGATGAAGAAAAAAGAAGTAAAAATCTAGAAGACTCAAAACAAAATGAGAAAGGGAAGAAAAGGCAGGACGGATAAGTAAAAAATACAAAAAAATAAGAAAAAATGTCAGGGAAAAAGAGAAATGGAAAAATAATAAAAAAGCAGGTCCTCTGACAAAATAAGCTCTTCACAGATGTTTACCATGGAATTGGGCTGGCATATACAGTGGCTTGCGAAACTATTTAGCCCCATTGAACTTTGTGACCTTTTGCCACATTTCAGACTTCAAACATCAAGATATAATTATTATTATTTATTGTGAAGCATCAACTATAAGTGGGACACAATCATGAAGTGGAACACACTTTAATGTATATTTAATTTATATTTTTAACTTCTTAACAAATAAAAAACAAAAAGGTCGGTGTGCAAAATTATTCAACCCCTTTGCAGCAAACTCTGTCCAGAAGTTCAGTGAGGATCTCTAAATGATTCAATGTTGAACTAAATGACTAACGATGATAAATGGAATCTACCTTTGTATAATCAAGTCTCTGTATAAATGCACCTGCACTGTGATAGTCTCAGAGGTCTGTTTAAAGCGCAGAGAGCATCATGAAGAACGAGGAACACACCAGGCAGGTCTGAGATACTGTTGTGAAGAAGCTTAAAGCTGGATTTTGGATCCAAAAAGATTTTCCAAGCTTTAAACTTCCCAAGGAGCAATGTGCAAGCAATAATATTGAAATGGAAGGAGTATCTGACCACTGCAAATATACCATGATCGGGCCGTCCCTCAAAACTTTCAGCTCATACAAGGAGAAAACTGATCACAGATTGAGCCGAGAGACTCATGATCACTCTGGATGAACTCCAGAGGTCTACAGCTGAGGTGGGAGAATCTGTCCGTAGGACAACAATCAGTCGTATACTGCACAAAACTGGCCTTTTTTGGAAGGGTGGCAAGAAGGAAGCCATTTCTTAAACATATCCATAAAAAGTGTTGTTTAAAGTTTGCCACTAGCCACCAGGGAGACACACAATACATGTGGAAGGTACTCCGTTCAGATGAGACCAAAATCGAACTTTTTGGCAACAATGCTGTCGTTATGTTTGGCGTAAAAGCAGCACAGCTTATCACCCTCAACACACCATCCCCACAGTCAAACATGGTGGTGGCAGCATCATGGTTTGGGCCTGCTTTTCTTCAACAGGGACAGTGAAGATGGTTGAAATTGATGGGAAGATGGATGGAGCCAACTACTGGACCATTCTGGAAGAAAACCTGATGGAGTCCGCAATAGACCTGAGACTGGAATAGAGATTTGTCTGCCAACAAGACAATGATCCAAAACATATAGCAAAAGCTACAATGGAATGGTTCACCAAAAAACATATCAAGGTGTTAGAATGGCAAAGTCAAAGTCCAGACCAAAGTCCAATTGAGAATCTGTGGAGAGAACTGAAAACTGCTGTTCACAAACGCTTTCCATCCAATCTCACTGAGCTCGAGCTGTTTTGCAAGGAGGAATGGGCAAAAATATTAGTATCTCCCTCTTGATTGAAGATTTTTGCCACCTCAAGACCCCCTCTCAAATTTCCCTCTGAAGGGATTATAAAAGAAAATTGTTCTTTTGATTACCCACAGAACGTATAGTGTTCCTCCATGCAATCATGCAGATGTGTTGCAAAATATTCCGTGCGTTGAGGGACACGAAAATTTTTGTCTCAAAGTCGACCGATTTGGCTCGTATCCTGTAGAGCTGTGATGTCGCCAGAAGAAAACAAAGACTCCTAATAATGGCGGGACCCGTTAAAAAACAGACGGTGATTGTAGTAAACAGAGTTTGCGTAGCGCTCATTTCTCCTTGGGGAAATAAGAACTTTGCTTACCGTGTCACTGGGACTTCTGACTGTTCTGTCAGTGTTGCGTGCGTTGATCATCAAAAGGTGCGTACGGTAAGTTATTGGTCCATCTAAATGCCGTGACTTGTTCTCAAAAACGGCTCTGAACATTGACAAATGTAATATCACCCAGAGTGACTCAGTCAAAAATGTAGGTGTCATATTTGACCCCGATCTGTCCTTTCAAACACACATTAAGAATATTACTACAACAGCTTTTTTCCATCTTCGCAACATTGCTAAAATTCACCCTATGCTGTCTCGGTCGGATGCGGAGATTATCATTCATGCGTTTGTTACCTCTCGCCTCGATTACTGTAATGCACTACTCTCCGGTTTCCCGAAGTTCAAAATCGAGAGCCTTATCCTGGTACAAAATGCTGCAGCGAAGCTTTTAACTGAGACAAGAAAGTTTGATCACATTACCCCGATTTTAGCTAACCTACATTGGCTCCCTGTTAGCTTAAGATGTGATTTTAAGGTTCTGTTGGTATTATACAAAATCATGCATGGACTTGCTCCCTCATATCTTTCAGATTTAATTTCCCCCTATGTTCCGATCCGCACCCTTCGCTATGAAAATGCTGGTCTACTAGTGATGCCAAGAGCCAAGAAGATATCCACAGGTTCGAGAGAGTTCTCCATTCGGGCCCCAGTGCTGTGGAATGCTCTTCCCCCAGAGATTCGATCTGCAACATCAGCTGAAATGTTTAAATCTAAGCTTAAAACACACTTCTATTCTATAGCATATGAATAACCTAAACTGCTTATGTGTAATAACCTGTGAAGCCCTTTGAGACTCTTTGTGATTAAGGGCTGTACAAATAAAAATGACTTGACTTGACTTGACTTCTATTCTATAGCATATGAATAACCTATATTTTATATTGACCCTATCTGTGTATCTCGGTATTATTTGCCCTCATGTAGGTTTTAGATCAGGGAAAGGTGTAATAAAAGTCTGTGGTTTGCAATAATCTGTGGTCTGTGGAGACCTTTGAGAATCTTTGTGATTAAGGGCTATACAAATAAACATGACTTGACTTGTCTAAGTTTACCTGCTCTCATGGACAGCTTGTGTTCCTTATTTGCACTCGCTTCCTTTTAGATTGGCGATTGAGTTATCCTTGTTTTTTTTTCGTCGCATGTCTTGTAATTAATATCATATTTTCCAGATAGCTCCCCGTTAGCATTTGGGCTTAGGCTTCTGTCAGGTTCAAAACAATGTCAGAGACTTTTGAGTTACAAACGAACTTATTCATTAATGAAAAACAATCACTTTACAGTATAGATAAAGTAAAGGACTCTTATATTGGCATGCAATGAATTCCACGGACTGAAGCATGAGCGGCCTGCTTATACTGTTTCATGGATTCTGATTGGAGGATAGAATAAACCACGTGAACGTAGGAGTATTCTGATTGGACCATTTCTTTGGTTACATGGTGTGATATACACTGCTGGCCACTGAAGGGCTTTCTAACCTAACAATAAACATGGAAAGAAGAGAGGACACTCTTCCACTAGGGTGGTAAGCTCACATAGCAATATACTTGAAGGCCATACCATTTTTTAACAAATTCCTTTGAATAATTCATGTAATGCATCACAGCAATTCATTGTTTGAAAATAGATAGGAGTCAAGAGAAAATTGTCATTGGCCTTCAATTTGTAGCTTTATGTGATAGGTTAGCAAAAGAAGTTATGCGCACCTGTTTGATAACAGACAGGGAGCTTACCAGTGGCCTCTAAGTTGTAGCTTTTAATTAGAGACAAACTCTTTTGGAGACAAACTCTTTTGGCGTGGGAAAGTTGTTCTCTTGACTTTCAAGGCGCTCGCCCCTGAAAACAACTCAAAAACATAACTACACACTTATTGAGTATACTATAAAAATATATAATCATATAAAGATATAGAGTAAAAGTATATATTGGGTATAAGAGTATAGAATATAGTATAAAAGGCATATTTAAATCATAGTTTCCCTTACAGCTTCCAGTTTTTTTGATCCAGGTTAGCCTCGTTAGCTGACTAGCCGGACTGCTTACTGCATGTTTTTAGTCAGCCGTCCTCCTGTTTTTCCGCCGATCAGTCCCGGTTCGCCCTCCATAGCATCCTGCTAGCCTGCTGTGATCATTTGGTACATTTACAGCTGGGTTTTTGTTTGTTGACATAATCAGTTTTTGGTTTTGACTCATGGTTATCCTGGCTACGTACTGCATGCTTTTGGTCAGCCAAGTTCCCGTTTTTCCACCGATCGGTCCCGGGTTGCCCTCTATAGCATCCGGCTAGCCTGCTGTGATTATTTGATATGTTAACAGCTGGGTCCGTGTTTATTGATATAATTGTTTTTGTTGTTGAGTCCCGGTGGTCCTGGCTGCGTACTGCATGCTTTTGGCTGGCCAGCCTCCTGTTTTCCACCAATTGGTCCCGGTTAGCCCTTTTTAGCAGCCCCTGTTTGCTCTCCCTATGTTATTTTTTCCAGTTCGCCCCATTTTGGCTGCTTGCCATTTGCTGTACCATTTCTGTATCCTTTTGCGACAAGACGCGTAGGCATTCTCCACAAACACTACCAAAACTTGGTTTAAAATACTCAAAAAAATTGGACTACCTCATATTTAAACTGACTGGTGACTGGCTTGCTATGGTGCTGCTTTGCTTCATATGACACCAGAGCTCAGGAAGTCAAAGACAAAACAAACTTTCTTCAAAATACATTACTTCTGAAAAAATCGGAACGTACCAATATCGTATATAAAGATATTATAGATAGATACTTTATTCATCCCCGAAGGGAAATTCACATTTCCAGCAGCATCCCTGAGCTGAGAACAATACAATAATAAAGCAAAAATAATACAATATACAAATACCCAGTGTGACGTGCAAATGCCCACTGTAGCGTGTTATATACAAGTAGAATAACTAAATAGTGCTACACAGAATACATATTGCAATAAGATTTGGTAATATGCAATGTAGGGGGTGTGGTTTACTGTGGGCTTTTACTCTGCCGGGTAGAGTTAAAGAGCCTCATGGCATGAAGAAGAAAAGATCTCTTCAGTCTGTCCGTAGTACAAGACAGTGACAGCAGTCTGTCGCTGAAACTGCTCTTCTGTCTGGAGATAATGCTGTGTAGTGGATGCGATGGATTGTCCATGACTGACCGCAGCTTTTCCAGTGCCCGTCTCTCAGCTACTGTTGTTAGGCTGTCCAGCTCTTTGCCCACAACAGAGCTCGCTTTCCTAGCCAGTTTTTTGAGACGAGAGGCATCCTTCTTCTTGACGCTGCCTCCCCAACACGCTGCTGCATAGAAGAGGGCGCTTGCCACTACTGTCTCATAGAATATTTTCAGGAGCTTTTTGCAGATTTTGAAGGAGGCCAGCCTTCTGAAGAAGTAAAGTCAGCTTTGCCCTTTCCTACATAGAGCTTCTGTGTTGGCAGTCCAGTCCAGTTTGTTGTCCAGCTGCACACCCAGGTATTTGTAGGTCTGGACAAATTCTACACATTCTCCCTTGATGGTTACAGGAACCGGGTGAGTTCTGGTTCTCCTGAAGTCCACCACCATCTCCCTGGTCTTGGTGGTGTTCAGGTGCAGGTGGTTTGCGTCGCTCCATCGGTCCTGAATCAATTTCCTGTACTCCTCCTCCTGCCCATTTCTGATACATCCCACGATCACAGTGTCGTCGGCAAACTTTTGCACATGGCAAAACATGCAAGAACATGTACTAATTTCTCACATATTGTATGTTTGTATTGTATGTTTTAGAATTTTGGTATCCCTTTACGTCTTTCTCTCAGTGTCCCTCCTCAGCAGTTTCAGTACCACTCTTTTTTTTTCCTCTAGCTGAGTTTTTTCGTGTCTTGAATAAACGGCCCTAATTGGGGTTTGATCACATCCCTTGTTTTACGTATCCTGCATTTGGGTCTGTCCGACATTCTGTGACATGATCTGTTAACACATTCAATGCCGGACATGAAAATATTTTTTTCATTGTTTTGAATAGACGTGTTGTGCTAAGGAAATGTCCCTTTTCATTTGTGATTGTAATTTGTACGGCAGGATGCAAACGATAAAGCACAGTACAGAAAAATCAAGCTAAGTATTTGGTGTTTACAATATTTTACTGAAAGTCTAGATCCCGTGCCAAACCGTTTAAAATGACAGGCCTAATGGGACAGATATGTTAAAGGGTTAAAAAAATCAAATTGTTTGTGAAATGTATTCAATATATACTTATATAACCAGCTCAGTAGCCTAGATGGTAGGGCGCCCGCTTTGAGACTGGGAGGTCGCTGGTTCATACCTAAGACTTATAACATTGGTAAAATGGCGGCGCCCTCTGTTGGCTGCGGCTGCATCGGCTCGCTACAACGGGTCAGGTGTATCGACATTTCGTTCTGTGTACATTGTTAAAAAGAATGACAATACAAAGGAAATTATTATTATTATTATTATACCGATCGATTCGAGCTTTTTTCTTCATCCTTTGTGTAAGTTGGACCTCTAGCGGTCAAACTAATACATGGCACATTTGTGTTTGGAGGATTAAAGCTTGTAATACTCGATTGGTATTGTTAAAAACACGCAAATGTCCTTTTTTGCCTTCATATAATTATTCAAGTCATTCATAATCTCTCGTTTAAGTTTAAGGATGATAAATATATAAATAAAGCAATTAAAAAAAAAAAGACTAGGCCTATATTTCAATTTACGAACTCATCAAGTTTAGATCCTCCTCCTGAAAACAAAGATACAATGAAATACATTGTTTAAACACATTTATTAAATAAATCCCAACAAAGATGACAAATATAAGTGTTGCATCGATATTGACTATGGTGTATTGCAAATATTCACAACAACTTCGAGACTTTATGAATGGCTTACATATGAAATAACAAGAAAACAGTCAGTCGTAGGGTTCTTTATGTTTATTGTCCTTAGCAAAAAAAAAGGAAAAAAAAATACATTAAGCACAGAGCTTATTTCGATTCTGGCATGCACATGTAAGCAGACAAAGAAGTACAGTAATGTCACACTGTATAACACTTTCTCAGGCTGAATTAATATCACCGACATACAGTATGTATGTAGTTTACATCAAACAAATCAACTTTGATGAAATAAAAGTGCACGATTGAAAAAAAAACGAATTATAAAAACAAATGATAAAGGTGCCTTTAGTTTTGACATACCTGTGCATATATTGTACTGAGAAAACGCTGTACCCGTTGTGGAATAGTCTGTATTACTTTTTTAACCTCAGGGGACTAATCCCGTTTTATAACTCATTAATACATGTTTTGGGACATATTTTTAAATAATGAGTCCCACAAAAAAAAACGTGACGATTAAGGTACGAAAGTGATGCCACTAAGTGGTAGAATGGAATACGGCAGTCACTTTGTCTCGGTTTTATACAAGTTAAAAATATTGCCGTAAACATTTTTTTTTATCTTGGCACATGTAAGAGCTCTGAGTTCTACCTCAGGATTTGTTTGTGAATCTTAAACCGCGGTTTTGTAAACTGTTTTGACGTAAATTCAGTGTTTGTGCAAGACACAAAAGAATGACAGTCGAGACTATAGTATAGTAGACCCTCGGGATACGCCGACCCCGTCTTGCGACGTTTTTACATTGCGGTGTGGGATAAGATGTTTTTGGCCCCTCTTTACAGTATTTTCCAACTCTACGACAGCGAATACAAAGTATATTCGGTGTTCATGCGTATGACGAGTTACTTGTCTCAGATGCCTGTTTGCTATTGGTTGACGTCATACCAAATACTGGTCTGCCATTAGTTTGGTTCACGGCATCATGATAATGCAGATATGCGATTGAATAAATCACCCCCCACAATGCTTTTCTCTTTATTTAGTTCAGACTTTGAGAGTTGGCGATACAATTTTTTTTTGTACTGACTTTATTTGCAATGCGTCCCAAGACTTGCAGTGGTTCTAAAGGAAAAAGCAAATATGTAATAACCATGGAAACAAAGCTTGCGATTATCAAGGCATGCGAAGAAGGAACAGGCATTGATACCCTCGCTAAGGCAGATGGCCATGACTAATCGATGATCAGGACAATGAAAGTGATTACGGTAGGTCTCTTAAAGGAGTCCTCGCAAGTAAGCGGTTTTTAATCAGTTTAATTTTAATCCGCTGTCTCCTCCCCCATCTACATCCACACACTGACTCCACTGTACCAGCTCAAATCAGGTCACACTAAACCTCAAGAAAATTTCATTTTCCTTTCCTTGTACAAGTATTCCTTACTGTGTACTATTTGGTTGTTTTTATGGTTCTTTTCTAGGCCAACAGGGATAATTACCGTAGGTTTCTATACCTCGGTATAAGGCTATTTCATTTTGCAATCATGTTGTATCCCGGGGGTCTACTCCAGATGAAATATTCTATCATTCACAAAATCTACAGCATTTCTTGAACCAAATCTAATGACAAACTATCTTAAAAACGCCTAAAAACTATCAAATCATGGCACCAAAGGACTGGGTGGCACACCCAAACATTTACCTACCGTAAATTCCAGGCTACATCACCTGAATTTAAGGAAGAAACTCTTTGTTTTTGTACAAGGCGCACTGGATTTTAAACCTCAGGCTTAAACAGCCATACAAATGAACTCATTCACGTCCATTTTTTGCATTGAAATAAAATCAGTGGGGAAATGTCTAGTACAGAAAAGTAACACATTGTGCCACGACTAGGATATCCGTTTGCAGACTGTGTCCGCAGCTGTCAATCTTGATCAACTGGTGCAGCAGTCAATTTGAATTAAGTTGGCATTAACAAATACGCAGAAGTAGACAAAACATTCAAAACTCAATGTAATGCAGAGGTCCAGCTTATCTATGAAAAGCGGGATGATGCTTTACACCGAAAAACAACGGCGTCCAGAAGATGAAGGTGCGGTATCTGAGTCAGATCAGGAGGATTCTTCTGCTACCGGAATAGATAGAACCAGTACCTCCTGTTTCAAGTGGAGGAGCAGACCTCTACCCCCAAAAAATGGCCTGGAGAGGGATGGGTGGGGCGAGGCTATACTTGCCCATGACACAGCACAGGAAGTGGTGCCCCAACAACCCTGTAGGTTAAGGGAACTGTAAACTGTACTGACTAAAATTCAGAAGCCCGTACAATCACAACAACCTGTACAGACGCTAAACCATGCTACTACTCCTAAGCTCTCCCATCCCATGTGCACATGACAAAGTAATAGAGGGGAGACCAAGTATTGCTACCACTACATAAAAAAATCTTTATACATAAATATTTTGACTCCTTCCAACAAGTAGTGTCAGCTAAGTGAATATTTTAATGGGGCAGCAGGAGACTAGTTATCAGGGATATTTTTCCTAACGGCACGAAAAACTATGAAGTCATAACGGGCTGTGATCAGCCTGTTATTTATCTTGTACTCCCCACTAGTTATTAACTAGTGTCGTGATTTAGAATTATTTGTTTATGTAGTGGTACCATTACTTGGTATATCAATGGAGTGGTGCATGTTAATTTGTAGGTGTATAAAGGTAGGAATATTTGTGTTGTCTGTCTGGTAGAGGTAAGAACTTAAACTTGAGCCCGGTCCAAAATTTGAGTCAGGCCTAAAAAATTGTTACATTTGGGTTCGGGCAGGGCTTCTCTCTCTCTCGCTCAATTATCCACCCGTCATTTTTCTTTGTTTCATTTTTTTGTGGAGGATCCGCGCAATGGATTCCGTCTCCCTCTCACACAACGCACCCCGCATTCACGAACTTGTCCGCATGCTCGAAGGAGCACCCCTCCTCCGCCTCCTACCGAATTCAGATTTGCTTCGGGCTCGGTTGTGGGATCAAAGTCGATCTCTTACATGTTGTGGGAGAGCTATTTTAAAAGTTGGCTAAAGCTAAAAGATACACCAGGCATTTTGACTTATTTTACAACTGGCCAGTTGGAGTGGGGGAGGGGCCAGAAGAGGAGGAAAACTTGCATCCATCTCCATGGTCGCGCTCTCAACTCTAGGGGGGGCCTTCCCGACCAAACTGCATTTATTTAGGCAGAACCAAGACAGAGAAAGAAAGAAAAACCCCTATGGGCGGTACCAATATTTGAAACAGAAACATGATAACATCTGGTTTAGAGATACACATTTTTCTGGGGAAGTCCACCTTACATCGGTCCATCAAATCAAGTTTATTTTTCAGACCCAGAATACCCACTGGCTGGGTTAGGTTGGGCTGGATTTTTTAAGCCTAATCTTACCTCTCCGTCAGGTACTCTACCCAAAAGCGCGAAAGGTTTTGACCGATATGCTAACTCAGAAGCTGGCCTATTGTTGTCTCTTTGGCTCATGAGTGTCTTTTGCAATTGGCGTATTTTAACGGACTCTGAAGTAAAATTAAGAGGATCGTTTTAGCCTAAAGATCGCTCTAAGCGTTGTTACATTAGATACCATTAAGATCAACAGTAATTAGCTCAAGCCACTTCAGGGAACTACTAGCGTGCCTGCTTAGCTCAACCCTTTTTATAGATATTTTAGTAGTTCTGCATTTGACAGAATTTCTTGAACGCTTGGTCTTCTTTCTATCACTTTTTCACGTGCTCAAGGGATGGGAGAGTTTAAGATCAGTCGCATGACCCAACATGTGTACAAGCTGTTGTGAATGAATGGGCATCTGAATTTTAGTTTGGACAGTAGACTGAGTTGCGTTTTTCAGAATTTTTTTGTCGCACTTCGGCTTATATGTTAATGCCGTTTTAATTAAGATCAACTGCTGCGCACACAGTCTTCAAGCAAGTGTCTTAATCGTGGTACAAAGTAACACAAGCCGCAGTGTTTCGATGGAGAAAAAAAGTAGCGGCTTGTATTCGGAAATTTAGAGTACATTGACAAGCAAAGGGCAGGTTATAAAAAAAGAAATAACATTAATATCATGTATATGTATGCATTGAAGTGTGTTTCAAGCATGCAGGGATGCTGTTTGCGATCCTATCATGTCAAGCGCATCAGTCGGCATCACTGAAGTTGTACGGATGATTACAGGTTGCTTCCCTGGCCGTCCACAGGGTGCAGGCCTCCATTCTCGTGCAGTCTCTTTGCGCGGAACGTTTCATAGTGAATATTGTGAGTCACCTCTTTCAGGTCCTGCAGGTGAGACCTGCGCAAGCAACGGTGAGGTTTAACTAAGCACTTTTAAAGGACTTTCAAAACCAATTTTCCAATTTATCTAGTACCATTGAAAGAAGAAATCCATTATACACATATTTTGCAAATTCATAAATATATCTGCAATTTACACACTAGTTTTTCAAGTCCTGAAATATGTCCACAATCTTTGCATGTGTTTTCAGGGCCACAAATATATCTGCGATTTACGTATGCGATTTTTGATCTTGCGTGCAAACCCTTACCCAATAAACCGGCCAGGAGAGGGATTGGCGCGACCAAACTGTACTCGCCCAAAACTCACCCCAGGAAGTGGTTTCCCGACAACTCTGGCGGTTAAGGGATCCTTAAACAGTAAACCCTGAACATTTATAGAGACATATGATTTTTAGATCTTGAGTAAATCCCAATTATATTTATAGATCTGAACAATTATTTTTGAAATAAATCTCTTCTCCTATCAGTGTCAGGTAAAAATGACGGTAATATGTAGCTTACATTTTCATTTGCGGCAGGTTCTTCCCATTATAATTTTCTATGGGGGAATGCTACCTTATTTTTTTTCATGTCCCATAATAAATGTCCACAATTAAAAAATACGAAAAAACTAGGTTAAGCATGTAGCAAACAGCAAAAAACAAATCATAAGTTAACCCAGTCATAACCTTTCATATGACTACAAATACACATTTGTAAAGAATACAAATGAGGATGTTTTACCTGATAATGAAGTCTCTCAGCTGGGAAAACTCACAGTGATTCATATTTTCAACTGCAAATTAAATAACAGAATAATATAAATACTTTGTCTATGACTATGGTGGGAAACATAAACCCAAAAAGTTCCCACCTTCAACAACTCCCCACGCAGTCTTCCTCCCCAAAACCCGCTTGCCGTTGACCTGATACTCTTTGTCGCTTCCAACCACAGCGAAAGGCATCGCCTCCTGTGGCCGCCAGAAATTTCCATTAGGTTTGATGAAGTCCCGAAAAAAGATCGTGTGCTTAACTCACTCGGATCTTGTCGTTGTCGCTCTTGTCCTCCATGTCATCATCAAACTCTTTCTGTGGGTAAAACTCAATGCCGTTCATCTCCAGCTCTTTCTTCACCTGTGTAGGGAACACCACAGCCACAAATACATTTCCCCTAAACTTTTTCAACCACTAAATGCCAACACGAATAAAGACTCACAATCTGTCACACAAGCCCCTTTTCCTTTCCCTTTTTCTTAATTTGGTGCACCCTGAACTGCACACAAGGGCTCATGTCGACATTTCCTCCATTTTCAGGAAGTGACCAGAGTCTCCAGCTGTATAATAAAGTTTCAAACCCCCAAAGGGCTCATTTGTAATCAAAGATTGAAATTAATTACGAGCCAATGTATGTCCTTAAGATTCATGCCCGAGATTTTATATGTTGCGTGTCCGAATGAAATTCGCCTATTTTTCAATCAGTCAAATGGAGAATTATATTTTTGAGAAACTTTGACCGGGCACAGGAGACGCTTCCTTATCGGCATTTAAAAAGGCAGGCGCGAGCGCCTATTCTTCCTCTTTCTTCGCTCTTATTTCCAGGACAGCCCCCTTGGACAATAGGGACAAAGAAGGCCAAAGACCAGGGCCTTGGCCCCTCGATGAGGAAGCCTGTCACACTTCAACCAGGAGGCTTGGATGGTCTGTGGTTCTTTCTCTCTCTCTCAATCGGCGGAAAACAGCAGCTGACGGAGTTTACATGGGACATACCAGTAAATCTTGTTTTTCTTCAAAGTTGGCCCTTGCGGCACCACCTGCTGGTCAATTCGGTGACCACCGAATTAGATTTTGAACCGAATAAATATAATTTAAAGCAATCCTCCCTACACCTGCATTGCAAAACCACAGTTTTGAGCATAATGTGAACACTCGGAAAAGGTTTGCGTTCGGAGCAGAGAGAAACTCACCCTCTGTTTGAACTCGTGCCTCTCCTCGGGGGTCATGGTGTCGGCCTTGGCTATCACCGGAATGATGTTGACTGAGTGACTCAAGCGCTTCATGAACTCCACGTCGAGCTGCCGCAGCCTGCCACCAATACACCAGAGACCATATTTGGGAATAATGTGTTACAACGGAACGCGCTCCATACAACGTATTACTTTTTTCAGATTGTTTTTTGGCTACTTGTTAAACGAAGATCGTTTATTACAATGTCCTCTCGGTGCTGAACAACACTCCTGCAGATTAATTTTAATTAAATTTGCATTAACATACGCACAGAAGTGTGACAAAAGCATTCTAAAAACAAAACTCGATGTACTGTACAGACTAAAGCCCAAACTATCACAACATCCTGCACACATGCGGAGCTATGCGACTGATCTTAAGCTCTCCCCTCCCTTGTGCACATGAAAGTGATAGAAAAGAGACCAGGTATGGCGACTCCTACATAAAAAATCATTATAGATGCCAAAACTAGTTTCTATCTAAGGAGTGGTACAAGATAATTAACGGGCTGACAACTAGCGGACCGATCACAGCCAAATATTACTGCAGTTTTCGGCCAGATAGGAAAAATATACCTAATAATTAGATAGATAGATAGATACTTTGTTCATCCCCGAAGGGAAATTCACATTTCCAGCAGCATCCCTGAGCTGAGAACAATCGAGAACAATCGAAAATAACACGGGAGGTGCTGGAATTAGTCACTTATTGCCACACTAAAATATTCAATCAGCCATTACTACTTCCAAGCACGCTAACCCTAACCCAGTAGTTCTCAAATAGCAGGGCGGGCACTCCTGGATGGGCGGGGGTCTCCGTCAAGGGGGGCACGGCCGCGTTTGACATTGGGGAACTTTTTTTTGACTTTCCCAGAATAAATTGCAATTAGAACTGCACTACACTAGGTAGTAGTGGTGTTTTCTTTGGCAGAGTGTTCTGTTTAAGCACAGAGTAAGTAAGCATTAAGTGAAGTGTAGACACGAAGTGTAATAGACACTCAAGTGACCCCATGAAAAAAACATTTTACAAGGATGCGGAGACAAACAAAGAGAGACGGGTAAAGAGACAAACAAAAATCTCCACACGAAACCTAATTTGAGGAAGTTTGATGAAGTGTATGTAGCGCTTCACTGCGACCATGGAGAGAGACGAGCAAAAACCTTGCAATGTTATAAATGTTGGCATCGGACACTGCAAAGCCAAATTAAGCTGTCACCCCGGGATATTACAACTCAATCCCACTGATGAGACACGTGAGTTATTTTGTGCTAAATTGTGTTGAAAAGCGTAAATTTGGCATGGACAGGGGGGACGTGTTACCACCAATATCGAGCAATCGTTGTTTTGTTCCCACCAATAGTATGTGATCAGTTTTGTGTATGGGCTTCTGAGTTTTGGTCTGTACAGTACACTGAGTTGTGTTTTTTTCACTCTTGTCAATTTAATTAATATTGTCTACTGCGCTAGTTCATTGAGATTGACATTCGACAAAAGATTGTCATAAGCTAGGTGCACACAGCAGAGCTTAATGTTTAGTTTAGATTTTATGGTAAAATCAGATGTTTTGTGAGCTCCTTTACATTTGAAAAGTAAATGCAACTTGTATGTGATGAACGCTTCATGAATGGCATGAGTGTCCTGCATGTGTTTGCGGAAGTACTCATGGATGGTAACGGGAGAGCGTATCTAGCAAAGTTAATGCGATTTTGCATTTCTCTGCCTTCTCCCGCCTCGTTGAATGCAGATTAGTGACACCTGTGGCCTATTGGTGACGTGATATAACATACTCTTACCTTAATATGCGAGAGCCTCCAAAGACTCAATGCCACAAGTGACACCAGCGGAGAAAATAAGGCGCAGGAAAGGGGAGCGAGTACAGTGTTAGGAACAAAATGGACTGAACCAATTCAAGGCATTAGAGTATTTTAAACGCTGTGATATTCACATTTTTGTTTTGTTTCATTTTTTAATTTGTAACTAGTTTTTTTTTTAAAATATTTAAGCTTATCCTTTTTTTTTTAAGGAAAAGACAATTTTAAAAGCGCTCTAATTTTGTGGGGTGCTTGTGTTTAATTTTGGGAGGGTGCTTTTCAAGCACCCATATGAACCCTGAGCAGATGAATGGAATGTGAAGTCAAGGCTGCAGATTGACTTACGAGTGTCCGGTCGGTGGGATGAAATAGAGACAGCAATGCACTCGGGTATCCGGAATGCGTTTCTTTCTGGTAATGTTCACCTCCTCTTTGAGGAACTTCTCATACTGCTCGTTGATGTACTTGGAAATTGGCTCCCAGCTGAGGGCACACAAACAAAGGCTTACCGGAAAAAACTGTGGGTTGGAGGTCTCATTATTATCTATTTATCTTTTTATTTTATTTTTCTTTAAAATAATTAGATGGGTTAGTAGTGTTGACCTGCAAGCATTAAGTTAAATAAATATGGTGAAATAACTATATAATTGTATTTTCCTTAGAATTATTTGGTGTTGTTAAGATTTTTAACTGATCTTTAAAAAGTTTTTTTTTAAACTTTTGTTTTTTAATTTTCTTATTTTACTTTTTTCTTGTGATTTATTTCACTCTATTTTTAAAGCCTCAACACTTAAAATTACTAACTAGAAAAGTTGTATTTTTATTAATTTAACATGTTTTTCTTACACCTTATTTAATTATACTCATAAAAATTTAACTGCACTTTGAGAAATTTTGAAAACCAAATATATGGTAGAGTTCTTACTTTACTATATTTTTTTCTTACTATCTATTTCACTTTATTTTTACATTTTTTAACTCATTCAATTGCAGACGTTTGCCTCAAATGGGAAGTGCGGGTGCCAGATTTTTTTGCCAAATGTAGTTCTGCAGCTACTGTAGCTAGGGATAGGACTTATCAAAAGAAAGCTTCAACCCTCATCTTCCATCAGAAAAAAAAAATTAAGTTTCTAGCTTTTACCATTGCTATGTTTCTTGAAAATACTCACTTCCAAGAAATCTTCTGTGAAAAAAAGTTTTTTTGTGAAAGGATGCATTTCAAGCAGAACTTTTACTTCGGTGTGTACAATGGCACCTTGCTGGGAAAATAGCATTTTATTGCAAGAACTCTGAAATTATGCGTGAATAATGCAAGCACTCTGTAAGAACTTTTCAACGACCAAAGTTCCCGGTGACGTGATCGCACGATTTTGATCACCATGGTAATCGCATTCCTGCGGACATGCACAAAACATCATTCCTCTCTGCTTTGACGGTAAAAATGGGACTTCTTCATCATTTTTTTGAAGGAAAAACAAAAGCTCTCTTTCTAACTATCCATATATTTGCTTCTCTCAGACACTACTTCACTACTCACTCTCCATATGGGCCACCCACTTACTTCAATCACTGGATAAAGGAAGCAACACTAGGAAATGGGGACTCCCTTGATGTGTGGACAAAGATCTGATCAAATCCACTCCTGCCATATAATGGGGATTTTTCATACTGAAATTATTCCTAGAGGCTTGATACTGATGAGCTGCGCCAATCTCTCAGGAAGAGTTTTAAATTTATATATAATATATATATATATATATATATATATATATATATATATATATTTATATATATATTTAAGTTTTTTCACTCTCGGACAAAACTTCAGACAACATATTTATAAGTCACGGCACTGAATGAGTTAACTGGACTTTGAGAAGTTTGGAAAAGTAGAGAACTAGTATTTTTCTTACTTTACCATATTTTTTTCTTACGTTTGTTTTACTTTAGTCATAAAAATCTAACTGCACTTTGAGAAGTTTTGAAAAGAAAAACAAAAACAATGATGACACTCACCAGTTGTCATTATTGATGAGGTCCCCAAAGCCGGGAGTGTCGACAACAGTCAGCTTCATCTTTACACCGCCCTCTTCAATAACTGCACACAAAGACCCCAAAACTCAAACATATTATTGCGTCGATATTTAAGGGAAGGAATATATATATAATATATAAATGTGGGTACTATAATCCCACAACAATCATAGATTCTGGATAGTTTTTGTTTACGTATAAACCTGTTATTGGTTGGTGTCTTAGTTGTATCCTGCCTCCCCCAAAACTCAACAAGGAGGAAAGCCTTGTCTAATAAGGACAAGGCAACGGTCTAGAAAATGGGTGCTTGAATTAATGAATGTTTTAATTGACTGCAATACAAGTAAGTGTCTTTGCTGTTCCAGACATGGCCATGAAAATGACCATCCAAGCAGCTTTTCACCGATTTATCACCGTTAACTCCCTGGTGCTCTTAATCATGAAGCGAGGCTTCAAATGTATCTGTATGCCAATCCAGTGGCTTTACACAAACCACAAGCTTATGGGAATGACTAAAAACAGGCTTCATGTATGGCAGCTTCAGTTAGCTTTGATGCAAATTCCAAGTGTCGGGAAGGTAACATTCTGCGTTTGGTTCTGGAGCCATATTGATTGATTGATTGACATTTTTATTTTTTCCACTGTTCATCAAATACAAGGTAACAATGAATTCAAAATCAACAACTTTTATAAACAATTGAAAAAAAGGCTGATGGAAAACAGCTGAAGCTTATTTTGGTCCCATTGACAGTCCAAACACTTTTCACATTAATCAAGTCATGTAAACAGTTATTATAATATTTATACAAGTCTCAAAACCCACCATTTTAGACTTGCCTCGCCATCATAAACTGCCTAACATGCCACCCGTCCTTTTTACTGTACCACTGTACCGTGTTTTTATTTTTTGTATTTATTGTATGTCTTCATTGACATCAGATTTATATTCTGTGTACAGCAACCTTGGGTGTCCTGAAAGGCGCTTCAAAATAAAATCTACTGTTATCACTCGCGCGGAAAGCGAGGGTTGTGAGGTTTTCGTTTGGAACCATGTGTAGATATCTGTTTGTTTGTTGGTTGGTATATTTTTTTTTTTACCTCATCATCTCGAGTTTTGTTTCCATGGTTATCGAGCTTTTGCTTCTCGCTTTACCATCACTGCAAGTTTTAGGACCCATAGCAAAACCAATTAAAAACACAATTCTGAACAGAACAAGAAGAGAGAAATGTAGCATTGTGGGAGGGAGTTCAGCCAATTGCACATCGACATCTTAATGGTACCATGACGCAAACCAATAGCATACCAGCATTTTATATAATGTCGTCTAATAGCAGACAGGCTACTTAAAGAGATAGTTTGTTATATTTAGTGCCTTTTAGTGGTACCCAAAAAAACCCTGTCATTCAGTAAAAAAAAAAAATTGTTTGAATAATAGGCAAAAATACATGAACTATCATACCAGTGTTATTTCTTTATAAATACACATAGGTAAAGAAATTTGTGTTTCTTTTACATAGCGGAATCTATACCTATCAGTCGCCACCAGGTTTGTCTGGCATAGTACCATCTAGTGGTCGAATATTGCACACTGGGGCTTTAAAGACATAACTTGTCATACGCAGGGACACCACAAAGTTTGAATTCTTTAGTTTTTTGGCACGCAAAACAATTTGTTGTTGATGTGTTGTAGAGGGGCAGCACGGCGGGGCAGTGGTTAGCGCTTGTGCGGCACAGTTCATGTCATGGGAACCTGTCGTGGGTTCAAATCGAGCTCCGGACTTCCTGTGCAGAGTTTGTATGTTCTCCCCGTGCTTACGTGGGTTTCCTCCGGGCACTCCGGTTTCCTCCCACGTTCCAAAAACATGCATTTCAGGTGAATTGGCCGGTCCAAAAATTGTCCCTAGGTGTGAATGAGCGAATGAGTTGTCTGTCTCTGTGTGCCCTGCGACTGGCTGACAACCAGTTCAGGGTGTCCCCTGCCCACTGCCCGGAGATGGCTGGGATGGGCTCCAGCCCCCCCGCGACCCTAATGAGGATAAGCGGTGCGGCTAATGAGATGAGATGAGGTGTTGTAGAGGGGAAAATACCGTAATGAGGGGCTGGAATATCGATTTATTTCACTCCGTACATGAAAACATCATAAAGTGGGGATGCCGTAACACAAAGGTCTACTGTATCACCATTAACATGTTTGTTTCTGATTTTACCCAAAAGGATACAGACACGAAAGCCTCCCATGTAAACAGGCAGCTAAAATGAGCTGGCAAGTGCTTTGTTCGATTTCTAAAAATAAAAATGCTGGCAGTGCACCGGCGTGCAAACTCACCGTGTGACACGGATTTGATCTCGACGGTTTTTGGGATTTTGTCGTCACGAGACCATCCGGCGCTCCTTCTGCTCACCTGCGACTTGAACAAAGTGTTCACCAGAGTCGACTTGCCCAGGCCGCTGTGACCTGGCGGTCAAAAACAGAAAAGGAATTTATGAAGTCAGTTAAATTTAAGAACAAAACATGATAGATAACAGGTCACCCCAGAGTCCCAGTGTCATGTCAAGTCAAGGGGCAAGTCCTTGCATCATTTGGTATAATACGAACAGATCCTTAAAATCACATCTTAAGCTGACAGTGACCCAATGTAGGTTAGCTAAAGTCGGAGTAGTGTGATTAAACTTTCTTGTCTTAGTTAAAAGCCTCGCTGCAGCATTTTGTACCAGCTGCAGGCTCTTGATGCTAGAGTAGTACATTACAGTCTTCGAGACGGGAGGTAAGAAACGCTTGGATTTTAATCTTGGCATCAGACTGGGACAGCACACTGCAAATTTAAGCATTGTTGTGAAGATGGAAAAAAGATTTTCTAGTTATATTCTTAACGTGTATCAGTAGACATGATCTTTCTGACACGCCAGCTCCAATTGAAATGCTGGAAGCAGCACAAGGACTTGTTCATTTCCTTTGTCGACCTTTCAAAGGCAATTTACTACTGGAACCTACTGTGGCCAGTCCTGATGATATTTGAGTGTCCATCCAAGTTCCTCAACCTCCTTGCACAGTTTTATTCTGGAATGATGGCCAGAGTGGTAAATGGAAGGCACAGCCCATCTTCCTCATCTGTGTTGCAACACCGCCTCAAAGAAGGATGGAGAAGCAGGCTGGAGTTGCCATCGGCAGGCTTAATGATAAATTGTTTAAAATCAGGAGGCTACAAGCAACTACCAAGTTGACCTCAGGGACCATCTTTGAGCTTCAATACGCCGATAACTGTGTTCTGGTTGCCCATACCCCAGAGGCCCTGAAAACCATCCTCTCAGTATCTGTAACTGCATGCACTAGAATTGGACTGATGCTCAACACAAAGAAGACAGAAATACTCTGTCAGTCCAGTGCTGACCTTCCATCAAACCCAATAACACTCACAGCAGCACGACAATAGCTGGTCATATTGCCCACCTTCAAATATCTGGGGAGCATAATGTCTAACACCTGCTTATAATTTGAAGAGATCCAGAACCGCCTCAAGCAAGCATCAGTATCTTTTGGTTGGCTAAGGAAAAGTCTTTTCCAGAACAGCAACCTCAGACTCCACATAAAAATGCTGGTCAACAGAGCAGTATGGCTTACTACATTAATGTATGGATGTAAGGCATGGACTATCTAGAGCAGGGGTGTCCAAACTGCGGTCGGTTTTAATTGGCCCGCAGCAAATTCTGAAAATATAGTTGAATATGGCCCCCACATGGCGCTTGAGCTCAACTCTGTTGCACTTCTCAGTTTTAACACTAGATGGAGCCAGTAACGGAAAAGGTGCTTCCTCCACCAATGCATTTTGGATCCCCTGAACTGGAAAACATTGGAATTGTGTTTTCTTTGCTTATTTAATGAACCCTCTTGTCATTCATTTGAACCGTCATTGAAATTCAAAGTGTATTACTGTGTAACTTATTCTGACACAAAATCGGGTTTAGAATTAACAATCAATTTATCAGTGCACATAAACCTAAATTTTGCTACTAAAAATAGGTTAACAACGAAATTAGAGTAGATGAACGGCTATCAAACTGAAAGATAAATAAAACATCCATTCATCCATCCATCCATTATCTGCACCGCTTATCTTCAGTAAGGTCGCGGGGGTCCTGGAGCCCATCCCATCTGTCTTCGGGCACTGGGCAGAGGACACCCTGAACTGGTTGCCAGACAGTCGCAGGGCACACCAGGACAGACAGGTCACTCGTTCATTCACACCTAGGGACAATTTTGACCGGCCAAATAACCTGACATGCATGTTTTTGGAATGTGGGAGGAAGCCGGAGTGCCTGGAGGAATCCCACGCAACCTACGGGGAGAACGTGCAAACCCCACACAGGTTCGATCTTATGACCTCAGAACTGTGCCGCACACGCGCTAACCACTGCCCCGCCATGCTGCCGGAAATTAAAAATATTTAACAAAATAAATATTACCACTCCTCAAACCTAGAACAAGTCCAGTAGCTTTTCTTTCCTCTGTCTAACAGCATAGGAGCTACACTCAGGTATTGCTGAGGTTTGTATTCGAGACTGTTTCGCTATATACAAAAAATGTAATCAACATTTTTTTCTCCTCCTGGCCCTTTCAAAAAATGTTTAAGCCAATGCGGCCCGCGACTTAAAAAGTTTGCCCACCCTTGATCTAGAGGCACCACTGGAGACCTTTC
Source organism: Urocampus carinirostris (assembly GCF_059441175.1). Lineage (NCBI taxonomy): Eukaryota > Metazoa > Chordata > Actinopteri > Syngnathiformes > Syngnathidae > Urocampus > Urocampus carinirostris. The sequence goes on along the minus strand of NC_142356.1, from coordinate 38,586,208 downwards.
ATGTAAGATGTCTTCAAAAGATCCTTGTCATAACATGGATGTACAAACTGCCACACACAGGTGGCAGCTGCAGCATGGAGTCCATCATGACACATCGATTTAGGTGGCTGGGGTATGTCATTCAAATGCACAGCCACAGTCTATCACGCCGAATCCCCTATGGTCAGTTACACCTCAGCCAACGCTGTGCTGGTGGGCAGAAGAAGCGGTTTGAAGACCCCAAAAAGAACTCCCTGAAAAAAATGGCATATGAACTTCTCTTTATTCGTGGAACTTGCTTCCTGCCGAGACCTCTGGCGTTCTTACTGATCGCAGGGAGTGCACTATATAAAGGAACAGTGCATGCAACCATTTATTTTAGATCCATGTTTTATGTTTATGGGTGTATTTTATTTCTCTATTTTTGTCAATGATGAAACCAATGAATTCATTATCATTTGTTTATTCAAGTCAGCTAGCAGCGACCGCTACAATTCGGCTGACCGCTAATGCTAGTGGCAGCGTTAACAAAGCTAACTGTTTATGCTTGTAACAGTGTCCCGAAGAAAAAAAAGAAAAAGCAAAAAAAAAAACAATTGATTTCAAAGTGGGGTCTTCAACGTAGTGCCCCTGAGTCACCTACGTACTGGTTCTGAAAATGATCATGGGTAATTGTGATTGTCTGGGAAATATGGTTTCTAACTGGCAAAATGTTTAGTGGTTGGCTGAGCCTATTTTAACCTCTATTAATTAAACTGGTAATAACATAGTAAGAACATAGTATTAAGATGTTTTTTTAGAAATGCATATTAAACTGGTAGCCCTTTGCACCAATCAGAAGCAAAAAAAATAGCTCTCGGCTTTAAACAGGTTGGCGACCTGATAAATGTCTTACTATTGGATGAGTGCAAAGGAGATTCCACGAAATGCCAGTTTCTTAGTTTGGTTCACTGTTTTTTGTAGTTTTGACTATTGTATCAGTATCGCTATAGACCAAACGTGTAGCTATTCTTTGATTTTTACACCCTTGAGAGCTGTATTTTGTAAAGATTTAATAAAAGGAGGGGGCTTGGAGGTGGGTTTTAAGAAGGGATGAAATTTCTTATCTGAAAGCTCTACTTATGGTCCTTGCAAGTTCAAAATCCATTGAGGTCTTGCAACCTTATTTTGAATGTCTAAAGTTTAAACTTAATACAACGCCTGATTGTAAAGGTCGACACACATACTATATGTCCAAGGTGTATATTTACGACTATTCACCATCAATATTTGGTCCGCTTTAAGTAATTTGTGGGCCAAATTTGGTACTCAACAGATAAAAGGCAGTCACTCACCGACAACCATAATGTTGAAATCGAAGCCTGTCTTCATGGTCTTTTTCCTCATCTGTTCGATGATGGTATCGATACCGATGTAGCCCAGCAAAGTAGACCCCCCACCGGCGCTGTTTGAGATGCTGTGACCGTGGCCCGCAGCTTGGCCCAAGTTGTGGCCCACATTGTGGCCCGGCACGTGCCCAACACCATGAGAACCCCCATGGATGGAGCCGTGGCCCCCAATGGGCACCGGGATGGCACTGGGCGGTGCCGCAGACATGCCCACACCTCCAATGCCGGGACCTTGAGGCGGGAAGGGTCCAGAAGGCGACGGAGCACCCACATTGGGGGGTTTGGCCGGGACAGCCGGTTTGGGTCTGACTTCTGGAGGAACTATGTCCGACATGTCTGTAGAGCAGAAAGGAGTAGCAATCTCAATTTTCATTCTAAAAATCGGGTAAAAGAAGTAGGCGAGTAGAGAAGCTGGAACTGGGTCGCCAACTCCTTCATTTCTAGGTCAACACTTCCAAAACAGTCTGTAGCTCTTGGGTCAGAACTGGTCTTTGTTCTTTAATTCAACCCCCTACAGGCACAGGAACTAATTTGTGAATTCATGAATAGAATAGAATAGAATAGAATAGAATAGTCTATATTTTGATTTATAACAATGTAATGAACATATTTTGCAACAAGATTAGACATGCAACTCCATCTCCAATATTTACAAGATACAATTAATTAATTTTCAAATTTATCTCGTATTCTTTTTTTATATTCAATTAAATATTAAAGTACTGTACCTTTTGGATGAGACAATCTTCAACTTTAGTTTCTCAACTGTAAATTCTTGCTGCAAATGTCCTAAACTTTGGAAACCTGATTATATTTATGTTGAATCAAAAGTAAACTATGATAAATTCACAGTCACAATTTTGTTTTTTATCTGTATAATTGCCCAGTCTACACGTATGGATGTTACTTGATTATTTATGTAAATAAAATATATTGACCAATCTTAAGTGTTGGATTACATTTTCAGTTTTCAGGCTCTAATAAAAAATAGCAGTATGGCGGTAGGAGTTCCCGATATTAGTATTTACTTTTCTGAGGGGAAAATCATAATTTTCCTTGTATTTCTTCGCTGTCACGTAAAAAAACCCACATATATATATATATTTTTTTTTTTTTTTTCTCGAAAATGTATTGTTATGACTGTAAACATTCCATACAGTTACCCCCCCTTCAGAATTACACAAATTTATGGAAAATGTACAGTGTAAACACAGCAAAACTCCCCCAAATTTCCGAAAACTGAGCTAGATTATTTTTCTTGCAACAACGATTTGCATAGTTTATGACATTATGTGCCAAATTCTTACCTAAACTATATATATTTTCTACAATATATTTTGACATGGATTGAAATTAAAGTTTTTTCCTAAATCCGATTAATCAGTTAATCGACAAAATGTTTGACAGAATAATTGAAATATATGTTGGTTGCACTAAGCATTTACTTTTTTTAAAACCCTTTTTAAAAAAAATCCTAAACACTCTTGATATTTTGCCAATTATATTTAGGTATTAAAATAAAAAATTAAATATGAAAAAGTACTCAAAACTAGATAAAGCAAGTAAAAAAACATACATTTAAAAAGGGCAGAAGTATAGGATTACTCATTGCACTCACCTATGCCCGCTTGTTTGGCGCCAGCTGCTGCTAGTTGCCTGATTGGTTCCCCCTCCTATTTAAGCTCAGTGCTCTCACTCACCCTTGGTCAGTCCGTCAGCGAACCTCTGTATACGCAAGGCAAGCACTTTGACACTGGCTCCCGTCCGTCTCGTTTTTCATCCATATACAACTCGTCTGTTCCTGATTCCCCGTTTGTCTCCGGCTACGACCCGTTTTCGACCACCGACCACGTTCTGATCTCTTGTTCTGGCTACGACCCGTTTTTTGACCACAGACCACGTTCTGATCTTCCGTCCCAGCTGAGGACCCAATCTTGACCATCGACCACGTTCTGATCCCCCGCTCCGGCTATCGACACATTTTTCCCTTTTGACCATGCTACGATCTCCCGCTCCGGGAGATCCACTTCCGCATTCCGATCCCGCTCCGATCCCGTGAGCAGCTGGCTTCCCTCGTCCGGCAAGCACCTGATTGCTGGCATTTGTTTTTCCTCTATATCTCAAGAAACTTGTGAGTAAAACTTAAACATGTGGGCCCTCCTCCTGTTGTGGTTCTGACATGGCTTGCGCTGTTCAGAGGGGTGCTATACAATTGTAATCCATTTTATTTTAATTTTTCCTAAAACATTTCTGTACAATCGTATTTAGAAATTCAGACAATTTTCGCTTAACGCAATGCCTACCTTAAGTGAAGATTATTTTATTCCGTTTAACGTCAGGAACATGCAATCGAGACCGGCAGAGCACACTTTTGTCGGGCCTGGCACTTTTTTTTTTGCGGTTACCCTATTTCTGCTTAAAATGAACTGCATTCGTGCGGCCGCAATCCATTATTCCTAATCCAATATTGCTGCGAGCGAGCACTGTCAGCAGGTACTTTTGTCAGAGGGCTTGCTGTTCTTGCCCACATACAGGGTCTGTATACTGTACCCTTTTCCTGGCCAAATTCAAGCCCTTTTTCAGGATTTTCAAAGCCAATTTTCCAATTTCTCCAGTACCGATAAAAGAAGAAATCCGGTGTGAATAAATCTATAGCCCCTCTTTTTTTAGGTCATTAAGTGCAACATGTTGGAAAAAGAAGCCGAAATTTGGTAAATACAACGCAAAACATTACACCAAAAGCTATTATTCACTGAATTGGGCATAGAAAAGTAAAATGAAATGGAGTTTCTGTGCCCGATTTCATTAGTGTTGACTGCAGTCTCTATTTGGTCTTGGTTGTATTGATCATTTTTTGTTCTTTTACTTACAGACAGAACTCGATGACATCAAACTGAAGAGATATGGATTGATTCATGCCAGATTTCTCTTTGTAAATTGCACAATGTGATATCAATTCACACAATTTCAAAATAACATTTTCATTTCAATTATTTAACAAAACTGTTCCATATTAACAAAAGGTATTAATACTTAATTCAATTGAACATTAGTTGTCTTTTATGTGCCCTGCTACTGGCTGGCAAGCAGTTCATGGTGTCCCCTGCCCACAGCCCGAAGATATCTGGTATGAGCTCCAGCACCCCCGCGACCCTACTGAGGATAAGCGGTGCAGATAATGGATGGATGGATGTCTTTTATGTTTGAGGGAGACTCCATCAAGGTAAGCCTAAAGGGCAAATTGTTTAAGACTATAAAGTGCATGTAAGGTGTAGCGCCGATCAAAACAACATTTTTGTTGTTGTTGACTTTGATCACTATCTATGATGAATATTCTTTTTTCTGTCGGTTGACTGGTATAAACTGACATGAATGTATTCTTCCAGCACCAGTATGGACATTCAAAGTTTTCTTCTATAAAAAACCACCATGTTCAGGTGACAATATCTTTCCCACAGTGACGAAAAAGAAATACACAAAACCCCACTCTAATTTATTTGTATATGGTTGTCAGTGCTGCCCAGTGGATCAGTTTGAAGTGTAATGTGATGTTCACAAATAAAAAGCGACACTCCTGAACAGTGTTGAATGATCCAAAATCACTTAAAAAAAAAAAAAAAAAGACAAGCCAGTTACTCTGGGTCAAGAGTCGGGAACCTGAGCCTCGCGAGCCATATGTGGCTCTTTCATGAGTACATATGGCTTGGCAATAAGATAAAACTTAAAAATCTTCCGATTATATTGCTTACTACACAGCCTATTGTCGTTCCAACAAACCCGAGGAAACACTGATTGACGCAGAGTTCGGTCCAGTATTTATAGGACAAAATTGTAACTACAGTTTAGAGTCAAGGTGTCACAACGACTGACTCCATTGTGGCTGTAAATTGCTAAATAATCCTTTTTGTGGAAGCTCATTAAACAATCTATGTTCATTGTTGAGACACTTCATGATGAAAAACCACAGAACAAGCTTTAAACCAGGGGTCAGGAACCTTTCTGACCCAAAGAGCCATAAAAGCAAAAAATGTTTTAAAAAGAAATTGAGAGAGCCACATCATATATTTTCAGACTAAATTGAAAAAACTGCCAAACACGCACTCTAGGCAAAAGCTTATTCTTCAGCACATTTTATTTCACACTGTGTCATTTGATGATTTAATCAAATGTATGAAATGATAATAATACCAAATCCTGTGGCCCAAATCAATGTAAATATTCCATTTACAATTTGTCTTCCACCTTCAGTTAAGAGCGTTGAGGCAATTTTTTTTCCATGAAATTTGTCCTTAATAACGGTTTCAAAACAATGTGCATGCAAAGTTATTTTGTAAAAATGTCACAAATTACTGCAAACGATAAGCGTATCGTCATATTCACTTTCGGTGTAGACTGCACTGAGCGAGAGAGAGACAAGGAAGTGCCTTGCGCTGTGTGCAGGGATCCGCCCACCTGTACCGCTCACCCAATCAAAGTTGTTTGCCAGCATTTTTATTTATCAGTTTAAATAGTTTCTTCTCGAATAAGTTGCTTCGGCTTTATATGGACCTAAATCGGGATGAAATCACTTGACTTTGGAACGCCATGTGCAATAGTTAGATTTTATTTCGGAGCCATATGTACTCATAAAAAGAGACATATATGGCTCCCGAGCCATAGGTTCCCTACCCCTGCTTTAAACCAAAACAAAACATTTACAAGGAAACTCGAGCAAAGAATGTAGAGCAATTTGATTGGGTAAGCTGTAGGAATGGGTAATCTTTCTCCTTTGCCCAGCGCTGTCTGCACTGAAGGTAAATACGTTGGTATCCTTGATTGCAGTATTCTGTGACATTTTTATAAAAGAACTTTGGTTGCACAATGTTTTGAAACCAATATTTAGGACAGAAATAACAAACACTCTTCTCCTGGTTGAAAGCTACAGTCACTTTTTGGGTGACTGTTAAGAGTAGCACTATTTTGTGTATGTTATACTAAGTAACTGCGAAAAGGAGACCAATTTTAAGTGTTATGTTTAAATTGATATGGGGCTCAGGCATAATTATTATTTCCCAGATTTGATCAAATCATCTATCGTCACCCAGTGAAATCAAATGCGCAAAATAAGCTTTTGTCTGGAGAGCGGGTTTGGCGGTTTTGTTGTATTTTGTCTAAAAATAAATACCCCTGCTCAGGGTGCTCAGCACTTGGTCCCAAAGCTATAAACTTTAAATTGTCCCTGACTGTGACATAGATAGACCACACACACTTCAGGTGTGTTTCAAAAATCGTTTCATTGCTATGGCCCGCAGGGTGATGCTTATAAAGCTTGTCTGCTTCTTTGGTCGCTTCCACATGATTCGGGTCACCCTCGCCTGTCAGTCTCACTTCACATCATTTACCGCGTGCACAAGACACGCACGCGTACACACGAACATGATGGAGGGAGACAGTACCTACACTTGTTTCTCTTTATAAAACACAGCTTTTAAAGGTAAAGTGATAAGGTAAAATTAAGAAAACCCACCTTAAGCGGAGGAGTTACTTCTGGCTGTAGACAATCACCCTGCGTTAGCCTCTATTGTCTTCAAGTGTTCGAGACGACTAGCGGCTAACGGGTCATTAAGCTAACAGCTGCTTCGTCACTGACCTGTAGATGCGACGACGTCTTTTTTGGAGGCCGCTAACGCTAATGTCGCCTTGTTTTAGCTAATAATGAAACGAGGGTGACGAGATGAGTAGATTATTCAGGGTACCTCTCTTTCTCTCCCCTCCTTCCCTTTTGGCTATGAGACCCCTCTTTCCTCCCACCTTTTCTTTTCCTCCGTTACCAAGGCGACTGAGGCGAAAGAGGGCGTTGGGGGATGCGGCGCACATGCGCAATACGACCTCACCTCGGGGATTTTTAGAAGGAAACTAAACCATTTGGAAATAAGTAAACTAATTGCCATTTACCTGCTATAGTCGAGAATTAAAATAGCTGAGGCAAGACGTTTTCTATTTTATTTTCTCCTCTGCAAGGCGCACATAAAACCCCCAAATTGGCCAGAATTTTGAAAGTGTGCCTTATTATCAGATGCGCCCTATATATTGGAAAATACAAGGATACAATTGGAAATGCATAGTTACAATTAAACCGTAGCAGGCCGTACATTTCACACCTAGGTCTTCAGCGATGTCCTTCTTAGTCTGGCTCAAAATAACATCCATCCAAATACCATCATTTATTCTGAAGCCCTTAAAACTGACCTAAAACTATTGGAATATGTGTAAGCAAATGGATAAAATATATCATAAAAAGTATAAAATATAGAGAATATTTATAAACACTTATGCAATTTGAAAAAATACATTTAAAATGAAATTAACCTTTGCGACACTTATGAAACTGATTTCTGGTTATGTTAGGCCAGCAGAGAAGGCCTTTCTGGCCCTGATGGCCCACCCCTGCAATTAAATGATACTGCAGACAGTAAGATACATAGAGTGTGGTCTTTGGGTGCTAAAAGGAAACCAAAGAGAAGCGCAGAACTTGGACGGACGGCAGCTCAGATATCAATTTCAAATGCTCATATAGAATCCTCTTTTCTAATTGCTTTGGACAAAAATTATCCATAAGTATGAAACGTATCATAGGCTACTCATGTGTTCACCACGTTGGTGACTCCTGAATTAGAATGAATCATTTTACTTTATGCATCTAAATGTTTTCTATTTAGTTAGATTAATCATTGATTTGTGATAATTCTGTACTTACCTTCGTACACATAATCCATGTATGAAATGCTGACATAATAGGGGTCTTCTGATTCCTCCCATGGAAAGTGATTCCACTCTGACCGTCTGGGTCCGGGAGGCTTGCTGAAGACCTCCTCTGCGAGATTTAGTTTTTTTTGTGGCAGTTTGGTAATAGCTTCGTGGCAGTATGCATTTGGCGATGACATCAAAGGAGATGTTTGTACAGGATAGACCAAACAAGTTTTTGGTTTTGTTCCTCTGCACAACCACCAGGGGGAATTGTCTTTTGATTGGCTGCTGTCTTCCTGACTGACCTCAACATCTGTCCAATAAGATTTGTTACGAAGTATTTGTTTCTCTCTGGATTTAAAGTTTGCTGATGTACTCTGAGTGTCATCTTTAGGGGTCGTCCGTCCTTTTATTCGTTTCTGGGAGTCCATTTCCTCATATCTATGCCAATAAAACATTTGCAAAAATCAGCCTAAAGAAACAGAGAACACAGAGAACAAATGATGAAATGGGTTCACTGGAAATCAAAATCAGAGAACAATTACAAACAATTGAATAATTTAGAAAAAAAGTGTAATCTTCAAACTCAACAGTTTAAGGACATTTTGTTGTGTCTATACCAGGGGTAGCGAACAAGTTTGACATAAAGAGCCGAAAGTATTAACTGTGATAGTCAAAGAGCCACACCACGCACTGACCTGCCATGACAGACAGACACACACAACCACACACAATTAAAAACACACTATTTCCCATAACACACTTCTCTCCTTACAATACAAGTATTGTTCTTGTGTTGATTTCAAGGAAAGTGTCCACCCTCAATACACACAAAAACACTAAACATGAAACAAGGCAAAGAGCAACAGTATATAGAAAATATGATGAGGCAAAGAGCCGCATGCGGCTCTAGAGCCACGTGTTCGCCACCCCTGGTCTGTACCATGCTACTGCAAAACTCTTTCACAAAATGGAAAAGGCATGTCAGCAAAAAAACTGTATTTTGCCAAAAGTACGCTGAGCAAAATTATAGTACACTTTCAGGTGCCTCCCACTTAATGGTGCTTATCTGCTTATCTTGCACATGGTGCTAATTTAATAGATTATCTGTTAACCCTTATTTAACTGGCATTTTAACTGCCAGTTTCACTGACTTTGAAAAATGGTGGGGTGTTATAAACTGACTAAAAGCCTCTGGTAGCTTGCTGTCCAGATTACCTTATCAGCCATTGTAAGAAATATGTATTGTTCCTAATCTGTGATATCAAAAATATTGAATCTTTACAAAACTACAAACTCGTTCAAGTCGCCCAAGAAGGCTGGTTGTCCGCGGAAGACAAACGCAAGAGAGGACAGGTCACTACGGAACATCTCAATGGGTAATCGTTTCCACACTGCAGCTGGAATTGCTCGCCAGTTCTGTGCTTAACATGGTAAGGATTTGTGTGGCCATACAGTGTCTCGCAGTTTAAAAGCATTCAAACTGAAGGCCCACAATGCAGTGACCAAACCTCTCATTAGCAAAAAAAAAAAAAAAAAAAAAAAAAGATAGACTGAGCTTTGCTTAGGAGCATGCTGTGTGGCCCATAGTTCACTTCAGTGATGAAAGCAAATTCAATTTATTTGCGTCTGATGGGAAGCAATATGTTCAGCGACTCATTGGAGAAAGACTAAACCCATCCATCCATCCATCCATCCATCCATCCATCCATCCATCCATCCATCCATCCATCCATTATCTGTACCGTTTATCCTCAGTAGGGTCGCGGGGGTGCTGGAGCCCATCCCAGCCATCTTCGGGCAGTGGGCAGGGGACACCCTGAACTGGTTGCCAGCCAATCGCAGGGCACACAGGGACAGACACCTTGCTCGCTCATTCACACCTAGGGACAATTTGGACCGGCCAATCCACCTGAAATGCATGTCTTTGGAATGTGGGAGGAAACAGGAGTGCCCCGGGGAAACCCACGCAAGCACGGGGAGAACATGCAAACTCCGCACATGAAGGTTGGTAGCTGGATTTGAACCCATGACCTCAGAACTGTGCCGCACACGCGCTAACCACCGCCCCGCCGTGCTGCAGACTAAAACCAAAGTGTGTAAAAAAGTCAGTGAAAGGTAGAGGAGGACGTGTAATGGTTTGGGGCATGTTTCCTGCCGCAGGAGTTGGGCCTCTTGTACAGTTACATTGCCGACTGAATGCAAATGTGTGTCAGAACCTTCTTCAACAACACATGGTTCCTTACTTGAGTTCTGCGCCCAATTATCCCGCAGTCTTCATGTAGGACAATAATCCATGTCACTCAACAAAACAGGCAAATAATTTCCTTGAAGGGGAAAACATTGAATTTTGGCATGGCCTACCCAGAGTCCTGATCAATAGAGAACCTCTGGAAAATCCTTAATGAAAAAGTTAGAAACCAACTGTAGAGGAGGTTGGAAGAAGAATGGACCAAAATCACACAAAAGCAGTGTGAAAGACTGGTGCCACACTGTGGCCGCAGATGTGATAAAGTCATTGTCAGCAGAGGTCCGTGCACTTCTTACTAATTGCTGACTGTTGTAACCTTCAGATTTATTTTCCATGCCAAAGTCATTGTGGTTTCTAATTTTGATCAGTGCGTTTTCTGAAAAATATTTTTTGTGAGAAATGCCTTTAGTCATTTTGAAAAGTAGAATGTTATAGACACATTAACATGTCGTTTAGCTGTGGAACAATGAAGAAGGTTTTATTTCAAAACTATTCTATTGTTTATTAGTTGTTCACAAACTTTGATCTCTTGTGTATTTATGAAAACCGTATGTATTTCACAAGGGTCAAACGCATCTATATTTGTTATGAATATCTATAGCTTGAATATTGCATTTTCTTTTAACTAAATGGATGACTGGATGCTCCATGAATGAATGAATGGTCTAAATTTATATAGCGCTTTTTAAGTCAATGAAAAGCGCTATATAAATGTTACCATTTTATTCATACTTTTGCCTTTTACATACAAACGAAGCGATAGCAGCGTCAGCCATGCAAGGCAACTACCTGCTATCGGGGGCATTAGGGATTCAGTGTCTTGCCCAAGGACACTTCGACATATAACACGGAGGAGCCGGGAGTCAAATCTGCGACCTCTTGATCTGAAGATGAGCGCTCTACCTCCTGAGCTAATGCCGTCCCAAATATTATGCACTGTTCCTTCAATTGCCTGGCATTTTATCTGTATTAAGAGCCACAAATACATATATTTTCACTAAATTCAATACTTGGTAAATGCGACGATGAAACCCCTGTAGGTTCCACAGAGATTTGAACTCAGATTATTGGAATCAGAGTCCAGAGTGCTAACGATTACACCATGGAACTGATAACAAAGACTTGTTTTTCTTTGACAATAACAATACATTTTCTGAATCAGAATTTGAATCTCCGGACGTGGGGTATTGAGTGTTTATCCATGACAAATCCTTGCTTTTTTTAAAATTTGGGCAAATGGCTACAGTGATTAACCAAATGGATAAACTCTGTACCCAGAGTATATCATTTTTAGTTGGCTAATAAGATAATAAAAATATACTTAAAAAATGAAAAGAACTATTGTGTCTTTATAACAGTTACATTCTGTATATTGATGTAAAATATCTGCCATGTATAATCCTTTTGCCCATTTTAATTCTCATTGTTTTTACCTTACTATATTTTGATTTTAAGGTAAAAAAAATTCTAAAATATTTTTTAATGAGTTAATACACTTACATTTTCAGAGAATTTTGCACTTTTTTGTGTTTTTCTTACACCATTATATTTTCTTCTAGTTCCATTCATCATAAACTAGAAATGGAAACACAAAATGTGTATGATGATTTAGCATCAGACATATATTGTATTTTTTTCTCATTTAGAATATTATTGTTAGAATGTTTTGTTTTTAGAGTGAAATCAAAAAAATATTAGAATAATATTTATAATTAGTAAATTAAGACAAATATACTTACAATCATCAAATTATTTTGCTCTTTTTAGTTTTTTTTTTTATCTTATTGGACTATATATCGACAGGCTGTTGTCTTTAAATTAAAATATATACTTGAAATATGTATAACGATGTATCATCTGTCAAAGGATATTTTTTTTTCATTTTGAATATTATTGTTCTTGGTGAAGTATACTTTCTTTTTAAAGTAAAATATAAATATTTAACTCAAATAATATTATTTTAATTAGTTAACTAAAAAAATAAAATATACACTTAAACTACTGCTCTTTTTAGAAGCTTCCTTATTTTATTACAGTATATTTGACTGTTCTTTAAAGAAAAATAAGTAAAGTAAATAAATAGATGAAATGTGTTTATTAATGTACCATCCACCGAATAAGGATATTTTAAGTATCATTATTCTTACTTTATTGTTTCTTTGCAATAAAATAAAAAAATATATACGTAATAATGTTTTAATAGAAAAAAAATACAGTTAAAATTATTATATCATATTGTCCTTTTTATTTATTTTCAAAAATAAAAGTATATGCCTAAAATGAGCAATGTTTTATCTGTAGTTGGAACACAAAACATTTGCTTAATTTACAATTTTCTTCCAACCTTTTCTTCAAGTGAACTAATTAACATTAATTTGACAACAAGAAACAGAAGAAGATACTTTTTTATTTTTAAACACAAGACATTATCTAAAATCTCAGTCAACATATTTAACAAGAATAAAGCTTTTTTCTTAAACAAAAAGGAAAAACGACTAACCGCACATGAAGTTTGCTGTTTCGTGGTCAAACACGAGTGACAAAATATGGCAACAAACAACAGAAGGTCTGCAGAGGAGTTCCATTCCCATGATTCCATCACTCTGAGACTTTATTGTTGTCTCGCCCCCCCTACTGAATCCGCACTGCAAACTTTGTCCTCTTGTAGATCATATACTTATTTTGTGTGTTTGTCTGATTAGGCGCTTAACAATACACACTGTCCCTTTAATTATTCGACAACGATAGAAAATTTATCTGATAATACAGGTGTTGCTTTTTGCTTCTCTTCCCTTGACCAGCTCAGCCCACTGAACAATAATAGTAAAAATAGACTGTTAAATTTGTAATAGTAGTAGCAGTACTGTAATCCCTGGGTTATTGTGGTTAGCAAAGACATATAATTATTATATTTTAAATTTTATTTATTTTCTGATTTTTTTCTCTCTGTGTTTTTGCAGCGCTTTCTATTCCTTTGAAAATTGTTAACTTTGTTTTATGATGAAACAGTCAAACACTACAAAGTAAAAACTTTTATGCCAATTTTGTTCTTAGTGGTGCAATGTTTAATATTTAGGATTTTTTTAAAATGTAATAGAACTTTTTTGGAAGAAACGGTTTTGGTGCCCTCTCTCGGACTAAAGTGGTACTAAAACTGCCACAACGTAATTGTGTGAACTCTTTTTTGCATTGATTTAATTGATTGTGGCTCATAAATCGCCTAAAACAATGAATCAATGATTTAATAAGTTAACAATAATTTTAATAATCGATTGTAATTTATTTTATCGATTCGTTGTTGTGGCCTTAGTTGGAAGTACACCATCCGTTCCCAGCTGGTGACAGGGATTATAGTGAGGCTCCCGCTCATGGAAGCGATAGTACCAGCAAAGCTCCTGTTTTTAGTTTTGTTTTCAATCTGTTTCAAGCTGACAAATAAATGAATGACAACAACAACAACAACAACAACAACAACATTCAAGCCATTCGTTAAAAAACAGCAAGACAAAATAAAATAAAAAATGGACAGGGCAAAGACAAGATCGGACAAGTGACAGAATGATCATAATAGTAATCAGTAGCTGTCTTTGGGACTCAGGCAAGGGAAAACCTGGAATGGTTTTCAGCCAGTCACAGGGCACATGAAGACAGACCAACCATTCACATGCTCACCTATTTTTTCGGGATGTGGTAGGAAATCTGAGTACCCAGAGAAAAGCCTCCAGGCATGGGGAGAACATGTAAACCCCACACAGGGAGGCCGGGAGCTGGAATTCAACCCGGGACCTCTGAACTGTGAGGTTGACACGCTAACCAGACATCCACCGTGCCACCAGTCAACGCTTAGAAAACCAAAAGTATTTTATAACATGTTTATCCTGGAGTGCCGTATCTAAGCTCATTGTAAACAATGTTCACTACATTGCTATCAAAGACAATAAAGACTATTCTACTGTAATTCTAAATGGATAATTGACGGCAATACTAGTTAAAAGCAGTAAATCGGTTGATAACTAAATCACAAAATATTCAAATAGATATTGTGTATTATTAAAACACTTTTACTGTAAATTTGGGAAACATGGTATTATAATCTATAAAATACAAACATGAAAATACCGGGAATTCATTATTGATTCATATCCATGCTTTTTTCAGTTGTTGCGTGGGTTTAATGTTTAATGTAGCAAATGCATTACAAATTGGCAATAGTCTTACCGTGAACATAACCATAAAGGGACATTTTATATCATTTAGTGCCCCCAATTGGTAAAAAAACACTCATCAAAATAAAAAAACAATAACAATTTGAAAAAGATACATTAACTATGATATAAACGTGCACTTTAGACACTCAAAAATTAAGAAATTTCTATTTCTTGGGGCGGCAGTAGCTCAGGAGGTAGAGCGCTCGTCTTGGGATCAAGGGATCCCAGTTCGAATCCCGACTCGTCCGTGTTACATGTCGAAGTGTCCTTAGGTAAGACACTGAACCCCTAATACCCCCAATAAGCAGGTTAGCGCCTTACATGGCTGCAAGGCTGCTATTGGGAAATGTGGAGCACATTGTAAAGCGCTTTGGGAAGTCATTGACTTGAAAAGCGCTATATAATATGCAGATCATTTCATTTCATTTCATTTCATTTATTTGACCTAACATGAGCCTCACCTACGGTATGTGGAGCTTACATAATTGTCTGACGTTTTGCTGCCACGGGTACATCAAAACACCAAAAGGCTGGGAAAAAAAATGAAAAATTGTGCTTTTTGGTCACTTTGAGTCCCTGTAGTTTTTATGAGATTTATTTGGGGAGTTTTGTCGGACTGTAAAATGTGTGACTGAGTACCTTATCACTATCGCATGAGTTTTCTAGCTTTATTAGTTTTATTCTTTAATCATAACATTATTACTTTGATAATCACATTGCTTATTTTGTTGTTATAAATGCACCTATGTTCATCCACATATTTGGATGAAGTATCTACTTGCTGTATTTATATTTTTGAATGTATCCTTTCATATCAGTACGTCCCCGACAATTGTCTTCCGATGAATCAGCCCTTATCTCATCACTAGGGTCGTAGGGGCACCATTTCCTGTGGCGTGTCTTAGCAAGTAGAGCATGGTGGCGCCCATCCCTCTCCAGTCCAACATATGTGTCCATCTGGTCTCGGACTAGGGACCTTCCGCGTGTTAGGCGAATGTGCCAACCACTGCATACACCCTTCAAAATATAGCTGCATCCAGTTCTAATTAAGGGCTTTTGAAGAAGATATAAGTTCCTTTTTTTGCCTGTTTAACCTTCATGTTCCGTTTTGCAAATCCAAACCCCTTTCCTATAAAAACTGTGGTCAGCAATTTTTCCATGTCCTTTTTTGGGAGAACGCTCCCCTTATCAATTGAGCATACATGTATTTTGTAAGTTTGTAATAAACTTCCTCAACTAAACAGCACTCTCTTCAACTCCTTTTTTCTTCGTCTAAATACTCGGTCTGATTGGACTTGACGTGACATATTGTGTTAAACGTTACGATAGCAACGAGAGTGAGAGATGTTATGTGATGTCAGTGCTATGTTACAAAGGCACACAGATATTGCGCACGATAGCAGACGATTCACGTTTATTGTTATTATTACTATTATGAATGTTATTATTGGGTCGGGCCGTGGAAACATTGCCCGACATTGGACTAGTCCGTGGTACAGAAAAGGTCGGGGACCACTGTGTTATATCACTTGTGTTTCGGTTGCAGCACACTATACACCGACATCTAGTGGTCTAATAATAGAGACCAGGGGTCAGGGGGAAATGGCCCACGGGGCATTTGTGAATTAGATTTTGTTTGTAGATCAGGTTTAGCAGCTTTGTCTAGTTTTGTCTTAAAATATATGGTATGGCTCTCACTGGAAAAAAACTAAACATTTTGCTTTCATGGCTATTTAAAGATGCTTTTCTGAATTTGAAATTGTTGTAATTGCTGACGTTATTTTTTTACCTTGAATCATCATTGCAGCCTCTGTCAAGCTTTTGTGGTGCACGTGCAACTACGTTCATCTCTTACTCAAAAAAACTCTTTTTTTCATCTTTTGGGGGTTTGGGTAAACGTTTAGACTGTTTTTAGAACAGTCCTCTTTTTACTTTCACCATTTTCGTGCTTCACTAATAGAAAACCACGAGCAGGAGTCTGAACCCCCCCCTTCTTGCCTGCATTGGGAATCCCAAACAGCTCTGATAAAAGTAAGATAAAAGAAGATAGGCGCATTGGGGAAGATTTGTAAAGGTTATTTGAACTTAGTTAGGCTTTGTTTGCACACAGTTAATAGGGTAAATATTCAACTTTCAACTTTTTAAGGACACCTTAAACAACAGTCTAAAAGGTCCCTAATACACACTGTCCCTTTAAGACAGGGGTGTCAAACACATTTGAGCTTAGGGGGCACATTGTAGAAAACATATCTTACAGGGGCCAAACTCGTGGAAAGAGAGAAAGGCAGAAAAAGCGAGAGACAGAAATAGACCAAAAAAGAGGGAGAGAGAAATAAGAAATTTTGAAACATATGAAGAAAGAGAGAGAAATAGAAAGAGAAATAGAAAGAGAGAAAGAAAGAGAGACAGACAAAAAAAATATAAATGAAAAAGAGAGAATGAGAGAGAGAAAGAAATAGAGAGAGCAAGAGAACGAGAGAGGAAAGAGCATAAGAATGAGAGCGTAAAAGAAAGAAGAGAGAGGGGATGAGCAAGAAAAGTGAAAAGAAAACAAGGAAGAGTGAGTGAGCAAGACAAACAGGGGGAAAATAAAAAAGAGAGAAATTGGAAAAGAAATGGCGATCAATACTTGGACAGAGAGCTAGAGAATGAGAGAATTAAAGAGTAAGAAAAAATACAACAGAGAGAAAGAGTAACAGAGAGGGAGAAAAAGATGAGAAAAGACGAAGTAAGAGAGAGAGAGAGAGAATGGAAAGTGAGTGAAAAATGGAGTCAGAGAGGGAGTGAAAGAGAGAAGAACAAGAGAATGAGAAAGAGATTGACGTTGTGCTTCGGGTCGATTAAAACCCTTGGTGGGCCTGACCCGGCCTGTAGGCAGCATGTTTGACACATGTGCTTTAAAGAATAAGTAAATAAATTCAAGAATACATACAGTACATCATCCCTATTAAACTCTTGTCACAGTAGCCATGATACAAAAACGAATACACACGTTAAAAGTTGATGAACGTTGGCACAGATGTTGAAATTAATTTGTCCCAAAGATCTTTGCAGTCTTCCATAATCTCAGTCTGAAATATTTATCTATTATATTTGAGCCCATCTGCGTCGATTCAAAAGTCTGTCTTCACCCTAAAAATAATTATATTGAGTGATGGAATTATATGAGAGCATCGGCGTCCTCATCCCTGCAGTTGACGCTGGCCACTAGGGGGCGATGTCTGCCGCTTTTGGTGCTCCACGCGTGGCCGTCGTGCAGGTTGGGTTCCAAGAAATAAAGGCAGGCTCCGAACCCAACCAGTACCAGAACGGAAACCAGTAGGTAGAGCGGCACAAACCAGTCCAGGAACAACCACGACATAGTTGCAGGTTTCGGAGGTGGGGTTGGGATTGAAGGGGCGAGGGGATGTTGGTTTCTGTATCAAAAAATAAAGTAACCACACAAAAATCATAAAAATAATGCTATTTTATCAGAGAAATATTTATGTTTATGTGTATATATTTATCTGTACAGCCCTTAATCATAAAGAGTCTCAAAGGGCTGCACAGACCACATATTATTGCAAACCACAGAGTATTATTACACCATCCCCTGATCTAAAACCTACATGAGGGTAAGGAAAAACTTAAAAACCTCAACATGAGGAAAATGAAGAAACCTTGAGAAGGGACCGCACATGAGGTAATCCCCCTTCCAGGATGACCAGGCTGCAATGGAAATTGCAGTAACAAATAATACACAGATATTGTCAACATAAAACATAGGTCATTCATGACATATAGAATAGAATAGAATAGAATAGAATAGAATAGAATAGAATATGATGTTGCAGATTGAATCTCAGGGGGAAGAGCATTCCACAGGACTGGGGCACTAGGGTAGCAGGGGTGCTGGTGCCCATCCCAGCCGTCTTTGGGCAGTGGGCAGGGGACACCCTGAATTGGTTGCCAGCCAGTCGCAGGGCACACAAGGACAGACAATTCGCTTGCACATTCGCCCATAGAGACAATTAACCTGACATGCATATTTTTGGAATGTGGGAGGAAACCTGAGTTATCCCACGCAAGCAAGGGAAGAACATGCAAATTCCGCATAGGAAGGCTGGTAGCGCTCCCAGTATAAAAGTCATTGTCAGCCACTTTGAGTGCTCACTCGTGAATCCTACAAATAAGGATCCAAGCGGCAGTTAGCCCACCCAACACTTTATGCAGCCCTTAAAAATGAAACTAGTACCCAAAAATGCTTTATCTAGGACAAAAATATAAGAATCTACTATTAATACATTTGAAAGTAAAAATATATTTTTTTTAAAATACAATTGTTCAATTGAGATTGCTACAATTGCTTATTTATACAATTGTATATTACTCTTATTGAAAATTACTTATTGGAAATTGTTTTGTTAGGTAACCAACAGATTTTGGTGTGCTTTTCAAATTTACCGTTGACATCCAATGAGCCACCCAAAAGGTCCCTATTTCCTTTCTTTAAAGTTGGACTATGTACCTTCAAAAATATTCTACTTGCTGACGCCCTCTTCTGTCCGAAATAATCATTGCAGCTCTTTTTGTTGCACGTGCAAGGATGTGAAATTCTTACATGTGCTTGAACAACTTCTACCTTTTTCATTTTTGGGAGGTTTAGATTAGCATTTGACTGTTTATAAAACAGTCATTTTCTTACTTTCACCATTTTCATCCAAGAATTAATAAAAACCACGACCACTCGCGTGATTTTACTTTTACATGGGGAACATTTGTAGAACATTTTTACCTGACTTCGTATATTTTAATGATTTTTTTCTATCTTTCATATCAAAAAAGAGCATTATTTAAGTTGTAATATTTAGAATGGGTAAGTTATTTTTTCCAGAAGTAAACTATATACCGTATTTTCCGCACTATAGGGCTCACCGGGTTATAGGGCGCACCCCCAAAAAATAGTTTTTGGTCCTATTCTTCCATACATAAGGCGCACCGGATTATAAGGCGCTACAATGGGAGCGTCGACAAAACAGTCAGATAGTTCAGTCAAACTTATTACCCCCTTAACATTCCGAAAGCTTGCAAAGAAGCAAATACGTGTCGTAGACACGTGCGGATGCGGTGTCCGTACGATGTCACTCAAATGCATCGTTCCAAATATCATTCGGAAGGTTAAAGTCTTGGGATTCAAGAAATGCCAACCATTCCTTGGTTTCTATTTTCTTTTTCGCTCGCAACTTTACTGTGCATATGAATATAAACACTTGGAATTGAGTTTAATTTAAAAAAAGACCCATCACAGAAACATCGAGATCACTCTGAAACAAGATACTGGGAAAATATATAGCCGGAGTAGCTCACCGAAGTCGTTGCGTTCAATAATAATGTGCAACCATGGTCCTCTTATATCCGTGAGTGTAGTAAATCCAGGAGAGTAAAATATTTACAAATACAGAATGGTAAAACATGTTTCCTCTATGTCGGAGACAACCAAATTTGCTATTCACATTCATCTTTTTCGGCCAATTGCAGGCTTTGTTTTGCCCCTTTAGCCTAAGCGAGCCTGTAAATGATAAAAAGGATCCGCCCCCTTTACCTCCGAATAACTTTAGCCAAAAGTGATCGATTCAAATGATGATTGACACATTGGCTGGGAAATGAAACGCAGGCATATGTATCCCAGCATACACCGCGGGCCACATCGCCTACGAGGAAAAATCTAGTCGGCGGCTGCTTGCCTTTGTTGTGAGACCTTGTGACTTAATATTGATCCATATATAAGGCGCACTGTATTATAAGGCGCATGGTCAGTTTTTGAAAAAAATAAAGGCTTTTAGGTGCGCCTTCTAGTGCGGAAAATACGGTAACTAACCCACACTACTTTCACCAATAGAAACCACGTGATTGATAGTAGAAAAACATTTTTTTGTTTTTTAAATATACCTTAAAGCAGGGGTCGCCAACGTGGTGTCCGTAGGCACCAAGTAACCCCCAAGAATATCGGAGTAGCCTGCGGACTGGTTTTCAAAATAGCTCATCAGTCATTGCAATTTTCTGGGAAACTTTATTTCTAACTGGTATGATTTAGTGGTTGACTGAGCCTATTTTAAACCTACTTCAAAGCATTAAAACCTGGTAATAACATTGTAATAACATGATAACAACATAGTATTGACATGTTGTTATTTTAGAAATGCATTAAAAATGCATAGCAAATTAGATACAGGCTTCAAAAAGATTGGTGACGATAAACTTGTATTATAGTAGGGCTTTCGCACCATCTTTAGGCAACTTGCTGATCTCCAGGTAACCCGTCACCCTAATAAAATAAATGGATGTGGGGGCTGTTCACTGTTTACTTCTATTTAATTTCCTAGAAAGAAATTACTTTTAATAATGGAACAAAAGAGCATGCACTTGCCACACGACCTTTCCAGACATATTTCACACATACAGTGCCGTAGACAGTTATAGACGTCCCCGCCAAAAAAACAAAAACAAATGTAACTAGTCTGTCTCTCCTCTAAACAAAAGAAGCAGCTCTTGCAAGTGCTCACCTGTGCACGTGAGCGTCTCTCGCCTTTCGATTCCGTCTGTGAGTGTCAATAAAAGTCGGGAGACGACGACAGGTGCTCTTGCAAGAAGCGCGGGGAGCCAGATGCAGCATGCAGCCTTATCCTCCGAATTCTTGCCTCTGACGTTTGAAAGGAGGAGGAGGCGGTTGCCATGACAACAACCCTGCTCATGGAAGAGAGGAAAGGATGGAACGGGAGCGAAACTTATATAACTATCATCTTTGTGTGTGTGTGGGAGTGGGAGTAGACGGGTGCGAGCCCTTCAGATGTCTTCAGCTTGACGCGTAAAATCAATTCAGCTCAATTTAACGCCTGGGGCCGCTGTGCAGTTTCGGTGACAAGGAGGAGAGATGGGGATTGGGAAGATTTGGGAGGGAGGGGGTGTTGTTGGCGCATGTCATATCAACTATGACTGACGGCACGCGCAATAATGTTTAAAAGAAGAAATCATACCTGTCAACCACTGCCGATTCCTCCCCTTATTAATGGTTGCAATTCCCCTTATTAAAAGATAGTAAATCTTACAAACACAGCGGCACCTATTTACTCACAGCAAGACAAATCAACTAAATTAAAAACAAAGATACCTATGGCAAAAACAACTTGGACAATACTTTTAGCGTGCAATAAATTTATTGGTGCTTATTATACGTGGCAATATACTTAAAGGTGGGTGTGTCGTTTCATGTGTCCGTAAACAGTTGAAAGTTAAATATTTTCTCTATTAAGTATGTTTTAACTGAGTTTAAATAGCCCATATGTTTTATTTTCCACTGTGCCTGTTAAGTTTGGTTGGTGATGGACCCTTGAAGGAGAGGCAGGAACTGAAAACAAGAGGTGCTTAAACAATGATGGTATTTAGGAACAAAACCTGGACCAAAGTAACAACAAGGGGCCACAAAACAAATGACATGTCCAAAAAATCCGGACCAAATCCAAACAAGAAACAGTGACCAAAACTGGAAATGGAAACTGCAATGAACAAAGAAAACCAGAAATAAAAAGACCTGGGGTGGTAGTGGTATCAAATGACAAAATGACCCGACAGTGTTTTATTTTCAAAATGTCCTTTTCAAGGGTAAGGGGTAATTGGGCATAGGTGTGTGATAATGGGACACACCTATGCCCAGTTCAAACCCCGGTTGTAGGCCTCTGGTGGTAGGCCCTAACAGCGCCTACCGGCCTTATTTTACTTTATCAGAGCTGTTCAGGGCGGAACACCTTAGGTTCGAGAAATGGGGGCTGGAGAGAGTGGTGGAGAGTGACATCATGCTTGTCCCCGCCGTTTTTTAAAATTTTTTATTTTGTACTTGTCAGTGTAGCATGAAAATGGTGAAGTAAGAAAAGGCCTGTTTCTAGTAAGGTCAAAACACCAACCCTAACACCCAGAGAGATGACAAAAAGTTTATTTGAGCGTGTGTAAGAAATATACATACTTGCATACGCATCATGAATGAGCTGACTGAGGCTGCAATGGTGACTTTAAGCCATTAAAAAAAAATCCTGAACAAAAATGTTAGACAATGTAGACCATTTGAAATGATCAAAAATATGGAGGAAATCCATAAATTGAAAGGTGTAAAATTGTAATAATAGTCAGCTTCTCACAAGTTTGGTGGTTATTTTTAGATTCATCAAAAGCAACCGCAAGACAGGAAGGTCGTAATGATGACATTAACAAGCAGAAAAATGATGATGTGACACTTTTGGAGGGGGGAAAGCTGTTTTTTTTCTCACTCTCTTTTTAAATGTTACAAAATGCCAAGGACGTTCAAAGTCCAGACAGATTTACTGCTTACTCAATAGGTGGGCCAGGCTCCTGTCATTTAAGGTTGTTAGTATTCTGTAATAACTAATATTGAACTTATTTTTAAAGGGACGCAGTGCAATGTTTGACCCCTGGATGTAACTGAATTGTGTAGTGCAAGAAACAGAAACACAGAAACACATCATAATCATACATACAAAGAAAAGAGGAATAAAATACATACATACATGCATACATATCTCTCTCTCTCTCTCTCTCTCTCTCTCTCTCTCTCTCTCTCTCTCTCTCTCTCTCTCTCTCTCTCTCTCTCTCTCTCTCTCTCTCTCTCTCTCTCTCTCTCTCTCTCTCTATATATATATATATATATATATATATATATATATATATATATATATATATATATATATATATATCTCATCTCATTAGCTACACCGCTTATCCTCAGTAGGGTCGCGGCAGTGGGCAGGGGACACCCTGAACTGGTTGCCAGCCAATCGCAGGGCACACGGGGACAGACAACTCACTCGCTCATTCACACCTAGGGACAATTTGGACCGGCCAATTTACCTGAAAATACATGGTTTTTTGGAATGTGCCGCACAAGCGCTAACCACTATATATATATAGGGCAGCACGGCGGCGCAGTGGTTAGCGCTTGTGCGGCACAGTTCATGTCATGGGAACCTGTCGTGGGTTAAAATCCAGCTCCAGACTTCCTGTGCGGAGTTTGTATGTTCTCCACGTGCTTGCGTGGGTTTCCTCCAGGCACTCCGGTTTCCTCCCACGTTCCAAAAACATGCATTTCAGGTGAATTGGCCGGTCCAAATTGTCCCTAGGTGTGACTGAGCGAATGAGTTGTCTGTCCCTGTGTGCCCTGCGATTGGCTGGCAACCAGTTCAGGATGTCCTGTCCCCTGCCCACTGCCCGGAGATGGCTGGGATGGGCTCCAGCCCCACCCCACCCCCCGCGACCCTAATGAGGATAAGCGGTACGTCTGATGAGATGAGATATATATATATATATATATATATATATATATATATATATATATATATATATATATATATATATATATATATATATATATATATATATACTGGACTGTCTCAGAAAATTAGAATATTGTGATAAAGTTCTTTATTTTCTGTAATGCAATTAAAAAAACAAAAATGTCATACATTCTGGATTCATTACACATCAACTGAACTATGTCAAGCCTTTTATTATTTGAATATTTCTGAATTTGGCTTACAGCTTAAGAAAACTCAAAAATCCTATCTCAAAATATTAGAATATCATGAAAAAGTATACAAGTAGGCTATTCAACTAATCACCTGAATCATCTAATTAACTCGAAACACCTTGCGAGGGTTTCCTGAGCCTTAAAAACACTCAGCTTGGTTCAGTAAACTAAATCACAAGTATGGGGAAGACTGCTGATCTGTCTGCTGTCCAGAGGACCATCATTGATACCCTCCATCAGGAGGGTAAGACACAAAAAGAAATTTCTCAAAGAGCAGGCTGTTCACAGAGTGCAGTTTCAAAGCATATCCACAAAAAGTCTGTTGGAAGGGAAAAATGTGGCCGGAAACGCTGCACAACCAAGAGAGATGACCGCAGCCTTGACAAAATTGTGAAGAAGAGCCGCTTCCAGAATTTGGGGGAGCTTCAAAGACAGTGGGCTGAAGCTGGAGTCCAGGAATCAAAAGCCACAGTTCACAGATGTGTCCGGGAAATGGGCTACAATAGCCGTATTCCCATGGTCAAGCCACTTCTGAACTCAAGACAACGGAAGAAGCGTCTGACTTGGGCTATGGAGAAGAAGCACTGGACAGTTGCAGAGTGGTCCAAAGTCCTCTTTTCAGACAAAAGCAAGTTTTGCATTTCATTTGGAAGTCAAGGCGCCAGAGTCTGGAGAAAGGCTGGAGAGGAGCAAAATCCAAGTTGCTTGAAATCCAGTGTGAAGTTCCCACAATCAGCAATGGTTTGGGGAGCCATGTCAGCTGCTGGTGTTGGTCCACTGTGTTTCATCAAGTCCAGAGTAAATGCAACTGTGTACCAAGAGATTTTAGAGCACTACATGCTTCCATCTGCTGAAAAGCTCTATGGAGATGAGGATTTCATTTTCCAGCATGATCTGGCACCTGCCCACAGTGCCAAAACCACCAGTAACTGGTGCACTGATCATGGCATCACTGTCCTTGATTGGCCTGCTAATTCCCCTGACCTGAACCCCATTGAGAATTTGTGGGGTATAGTCAAGAAGAAGATGAAAGACACCAGACCTACAAATGCAAATGAGCTGAAGGCCGCTATCGAAGCATCCTGGGCATCAATAACACCTCAGCAATGCCACAGGCTGATTGCCTCCACGCCACGCCGGATTGATGCAGTAATCCGTGCAAAAGGATTCCCAACCAAGTACTGAGTGCATCAATGGACATTTTCAAATGTTTGATTTAGTTTTGCTGTTATAAAATTATTTTTTTACTTGGTCTGAGGAAGTATTCTAATATTTTGAGATAGGATTTTTGAGTTTTTTTCAGCTGTAAGCCAAAATCAGC
Organism: Urocampus carinirostris; assembly: GCF_059441175.1. Classification (NCBI taxonomy): domain Eukaryota; kingdom Metazoa; phylum Chordata; class Actinopteri; order Syngnathiformes; family Syngnathidae; genus Urocampus; species Urocampus carinirostris. The sequence goes on along the minus strand of NC_142356.1, from coordinate 38,560,764 downwards.
AATATTCAAATAATAAAAGGCTTGAAATAGTTCAGTTGATGTGTAATGAATCCAGAATGTATGACATTTTTGTTTTTTTAATTGCATTACAGAAAATAAAGAAATTTATCACAATATTCTAATTTTCTGAGACAGTCCAGTATATATATATAGGGGCAGCACGGCGGCGCAGTGGTTAGCGCTTGTGCGGCACAGTTCATGTCATGGGAACCTCCTACGTGGGTTCAAATCCAGCTCCAGACTTCCTGTGCGGAGTTTGTATGTTTTCCCCGTGCTTGCGTGGGTTGCCTCCAGGCACTCCGGTTTCTTCCATTCCAAAAACATACATTTCAGGTGAATTGGCCGGTCCAAATTGTCCCTAAGTGTGAATGAGCGAGTGAGTTGTCTGTCCCCGTGTGCCCTGCGATTGGCTGGCAACCAGTTCAGGGTGTCCCCTGCCCACTGCCCGGAGATGGCTGTATGGGCTCCAGCCCCCCCGTGACCCTAATGAGGATAAGCGGTACGGCTAATGAGATGATAAATATATATATATATATATATATGGAAGTAAACAGTGTTTTATCTGTGGTGGGAGTTTTGGCATTCCTCTCGTTTCTCACAGTGTTGATTGTCAGCACAAGCTTTAAGGACGAGAAGTTCCTGGGCACTCCGTTTTCCTCCCACATTCCAAAAACATCCATGTCAGGTTAATTGGCCGGTTCAAATTGTCCCTAGGTGTTAATGAGCGAGTGAGTTGTCTGTCATTGTGCCCTGCGACTGGCTGGCAACCAGTTCAGGGTGTCCGCTGCCTACTGCCCGAAGACAGCTCCAGCACCCCCGCGACCCTATTTTACTTCCTAGGGCGACTGCCATACACAATTTGATGAAGTGTGTGGCATGTGGTCTGAGTATCTACAAGCTGAGAGGATCTTGGCCACTGCACTGCAGCTTAACTTTAGGGTGTGGAAGGAGTGGCTTTGATAAGATCTTTGTCAACAGAGAGGAAGACCAACTTCCTAGAGTTGCTTCCTTTTTCCGGTAAATGAGTGTGTGTAGGTGGCCCCATATGGCAAGTAGGTAAAGTGAAGTAGTGTGGTAAGTGTTACGAGATATGCACAAATAGTAATAGGCTGTTAACTCGTCAACAAAGATTATTCTTTTAAAAAAAAAAAAAATCAAGAAGTCCCATCGACATCGTCTGGTCAGAAAGAGATGACCTTTCGTGCATGTCCACAGGAACGTGATCACCATGGTGACTGATATTGTGTGATCACATCATCAGCAACGTCGGTTGCTGAAAAGTTTTTGCATCGCGCACAAGTTCAGTGTTCTTGCAATAAAATGTTTTCGGAGAGCATTGTTTGGATATTAGATGTATCACCAAAAAAACGGGAAAAGTTCTACTTGAAATGCATTGTTGCAAAAAGCTGTTTTTCTACCTTTCTTGGAAACGAGTATTTTTAAGAGACTAAATGTTCAACTGTTGTTTAGTAAACCATAGTAAAAGCTATAAACACATTTTTTTCTAATAAAAAATGAGGGTTCAAGCTTTCTTTTGAATGTCCTGTCATGGTTTGGTGTCTCCAAAGATGGCAGCCTTAGCCTATTTTCCAGTCTCCGGCTCTATTCCTCTTCCCAGGTGATTCAAATCTGACAATTAGCCACTTCCACCATAAATACTCGGGGCCCCCACCTCACGCTGCCGACTCGTTTTGATTCCTGAATACATTCTCCTGCCAAGCTTCTGCTCCCGCAACTTCATTCTTCCTTCTTGTTCCAAGTTCATCCACTCAAAGACCTGCCACTCCAACCACCGGCTTAAAGGTACTCCCAAATCTCCCTGTCCAGATTTCAAGCTTCTCCTCACAGACCTTCTTCTTCAGTGCCCTGTTTGTCCCAAAATCTTTCACTCCTGCCATCTTTGTGAAGGTAACCCCCAAACTTCCCTGTCAAGATTTTCACCACCCCAAGAGTCCCTCCCAAGTTTTCCTCCTCAGCAGTACACTCCATTCTCCTTAGTATGTTCTGTAGGCCTAAAAAATTAGTCAAAATGGCAAAAATTGGAAAAAACGTCTGGCATTGAATGAGTTAAGTAAAAACACTTAACGGTGTGACGGTAAGCATGTTGGATCCCAATATGATGAACAGTAAGGCAGCAAAGTGGATAAAACTGAAGCTTACTCCTTAACCCGCATCTTCGCTTGGATTTCATTAGCAAGTGTAACTAATGGAGCGCTGAGTGTAGCCAGAACAAAAGCACGACAGTATAAAAGGAAGTCTCCAGCCACCAGAGTGTTGTGCCCGACAACAAAAAACACTGGGCCCGTCGGGGCCCCAAACGTTATGCTCGGTTTTTAAAAAGAGGATGAACAGCGACTCACAGAATGGAGAATGGGCTCTGAGGAGTGGGAAGGCAAATCCTGCCAAGAGGAAGCAATATTATTTCCTATGAGGGGATGAGAGGAGATGAAATTTTCTTCTTTTTACTTTTTTTTTAACGCATGTTTCTCATTTTATGAGCCCCTGGGTGTGTAGCGATGTTCCGAAGTCATCACAGCAAACGAACGGATGCTTGCTACTATAATGATGACGCATCAGTGTGTCTGATTTTATTTCATTTTTCACGACTTCAGCACTCTTCTGTTTAGCCAAAAGTGTCCCACATAATAGGATGATTGCTGCAGCCAAATAACTTGGGCTTTTTAATCCTCTGCGGAAGCCATCACAATTACAATTGAAAGAATTTACCAGCATCATCACTATAACTAAAACGTTGTTTGTTAAATGTGCAATAACTATGAAACTGTTTCTCATCAGCGAAGCTTAGTTTCACTCTGACTCATACACATTTACTTATATATGCATACAAAACAAAACTTGAACACTTCCACAAATGTGGTCAAACTAAATTAACCATAGCTGATATTAAAATACATATGCGGTGTCTGAAACTCATGATAAAAAGTTACCGGACAACAGGGCAGACAACTCTGAAAAGTTGCCTGCCAAGTCAAGTCAAGTCACATTTATTTATATAGCCCTTAATCACAAAAATGTCTCAAAGGACTGCACAGGATTACAATTACACCATTACCTGATCTTAAACCAACATGCGGGCAAGGGAAAACTCAAAACCTCAGCGTGAGGAAAAAAGAAACCTTGAGAAGGGGCCTCACAAGTGGTAATCCCCCTTCCAGGATTACCAGGGTGGAATTTATGGCCTGCCCAGCCATAAAGTTGCCTGCACCATTTTTCACAATTTAAACATAATAAGACGACTAATCGCAAAAAAACCCCAAAACATTGTTGCAAAGTATTAAGGGTTGATAATCAGAATATATAACAGGACAACACTTTAAAATTAAGTTTATTATAAATCTACTTATAACCTTCGTTGCATGTATATGACAGCGCTGTTTTACATCTGCCATCAGTATGTACCTGTATTTACTCATCTTCATTCATGCAATGTTTGCGTTGCGTCGTCTGCTAAAAGCCACGTGAACTCCTCTTTCCACGATGATTTTAATGTTAATGATTTTAACTTTTAATGTACGTTTACGTTTTGTAGCGTCATCAATTTTGTTTGCTTCTTTTGAATATTTCTTCTAGGGCTGAGGTTTTGGCTTGATTCCTAACCACTTATCCATTTTTCTTGGGTTCTCTGTGCATCTATTCTGGAAAATGATATGCAAATGCACGACCTTATAATGCTCGGGAAAGTCCGGAAGCACGAAATTATTCGATGCAGGCTTCTGATTGGCTGCCGAGTATGCAAATTGCCAAACGAACCGAAATTCCCAAATTTCCAAACCGAACAAAGATTTCGAAATCGGAAAAAAGCAAACGTTTGACTTGAAAAAAAATATTAGTATTTTTGTTTTGTTTTTCTTGAAAAGGTTGTCGGCCACCCGGGCGGAGACGTTCTGTAATTTGTACGCCCGACATAAAAGATGCACGCCCTTGGCGTCCGGGCAGGCGTTATTTCAGACACTGACATATGTGAACTGCACCATTTTTGTAATGGACAATATAAAAAGAGGCAACTGCATGTATGTGAATAAGCAAATAAAAATGGACTGAAAACATTTTTTTATTGTAAAATGTTAATTCAAGTAAAATCACAGTGGTGTAAAATTGTATTCATTTGAAGCAGTTAGGCTCAAACATTTATTTGTTTTTTTTGCTCTGGGTAATACGGTAAATGGATGAATAGAAATAAACAACCCAAAATCAATAGAGAAAAAAAGGAGGAGGAAAAAGAAAATAAAGATGAAGAAGATGACGAAAACAAAGACATTGAATAAGACAAACACACAGAAAACAAAGGAGATGAACACAAGAGAAGCACAGGAACGAGAAGAAGAAACAAGAAAAAAATCAGCAGAAATACCAAAAAAAAACCCCAATACAAATAAAGTAAAAAAGATGAAAACAACGAAGACAAAGTTGATAAAGAAGACTAAGAGGATGACGTCCCAGAAGACGAAGTAGACAAAGAAAAAAAGAATAAGAAAGCTAAGAGGAGGAACAAAAGGAAAAAGAGAAATGAGAAAAGGTGAAGAAGAAGAGGAAGGGTGGTGGAGAAATAATAAAAAATTGGAACATGAATAATAAGATAAAAAAGAAAGATGATTAGAAGAAGAGGAGCAAGAAGAAGAGAAACAAGAAGAAAAAACAAATTAAGATATAAATGAAGAAAAAAAAGAGGAGGAACATAAAAAAGATCGAGGTGATGAAGGATGCAAAAGATGACGATGCAAAATACATAGCATGAAAAGAATAAAACAACGAAGAAGACAAAATTGAGGAACAAGAAGAAAAATAGAAATGAAAAATGAGAGTGGAAGAGAAATGAAGAAGGGAACAAAAAGAAGAAACAGGAGAACAAGACAAAGAAAGGAGGAGAAAAATAAGAACAAGAAAAAGTTGACAATAAGTGAAAGAACGGGAAGCACGAAGAAGATAGCAAAGAACCCCTCAAAAAAACAATAAAGACTAAAAAGGCGAAGAAGATGAAAATGAAGTAGACAAAGATGCTGAAGTATAAGACAAAGAAGCTGAAGGCAAAGAAGAAAACTAGGTAGACTAAAAGGACAAACAGGAAAAATAAGGAATGAGAAAACGAGTTGTTCGACCAGGAAAGAAAAAAAGGAGGGAAAGACGAACAAGAATAAGGAGGTGAAAAAGAAGAACAAGTAGAAGCTGGAAATATTAAAAAATGATGATTAAGAGAACAAACAAGAAGGAGAAGAATGTGAAGAACAAAGGGAGGAAAAGGAAAAGGAAGAACAAAAACTGGAAAGGAGGACCATGAATAGAAAGAACAAAAATATCAGGATGAAGACAAACATGAAGAATTACAAGAAGAAAGCGCAATCATCATTATTATTACTAACATTATGAATAAGTTATTCAAAAGATCTTAAGTTTGATGTGATATCATTTTCGATAATAAAAATTCCTACAAATTATTGGAATATTAATGCATTTTTTAATTGTAAATATTTTTTTGTATATTGAACACTGATCAATTTTACTTCCTCTCAACTTCGTAACAATTTACAAATCTGTCGACACATTCCACGTCTTCCTGTTTTGTTTGACAGCAATTCAGTTTCCACAGATCAATTCCAAAACAGTAAACAAACACTCTTTTGCTTAAGTACTTCATGTAAAAGGCAACACCTATACAACTACAAACATCCGTAGGACAAAACTGCCAAAACTTTTCTGCCTCAAAAAGCGGCTTCAAACTAAACATTCTGTGTGCACTTTCCTGGAGCGCTTTATGTCAATTAATCAGAGGCGGGTAGTATCCAGTTACATTTACTCCTTTACATTCACTTGAGTACGTTTTGGGACATTTTGTACTTCCACGAGTATTCTTAAATCACTATATTTTGTACTTTTACTTCAGTAGATTTGTGAAGAAGAAACTGTACTCTTACTCCGCTACATTAGGCTACATTGAACCCGTTACTTAAATCCTCTTCACGTAAGTATGAGTCTGTCTGTCTCTGCTGAGGCGGATTTATTTTGCTAGACCTCGTTTCTTCTATTTAGATCTGACCAGTGACCCACACAACCACCAGGTAGCACTTGTGAGCAGGGTTAGGAAGATTATTTTTCCCACTGCACTGTATGTGCAGTGTATATAGCTGTAGCCTCTCTCTATTTTGTGGACAGAGCTATGGCGATCCGGGCCACACCGGATCAATGTGCTCATCCACTCAGTCCAAGACGTCTTACCAAGCCCGTCCAACCGTCACCGCTGGGGCCTGGCAGAGAACTCACTGTTTTCACTCTGCCAAAGTGTCGGACCCCTGGAGCACATCCTCGAACACTGGGAGAGGGACGCTATTGCTGGCGTCGTGACCAAGTGGTTGCCGAAGCCATCAGTATCAGGATTTCCACCAGCAAACACCAATAGCCAGCGAGGCAGTCATCTCCTTTGTCAGAGCTGGGGAGAAAGAACAGCAACACTGGGGTGAAGAAGGTGGTCTTCTGGCAACAACAAAGGATCGGCGATTGAAAGCCGAGCTCAAGTTTTCAGAGAACATCGCGATGTCCACACTCAGGTCCGACATCGTCCTTGTGTCAGAAACATCAAGGCAAGTGGTCCTGCTGGAATTGACTGTCACTTGGGAAAAGGATGGAGGAGGCTTTTGAAAGGAAGAGAGCTATGAGGACCTGGCAGGCGTATACCAGAGCAAGGGATGGAAGACCCGGTGAAATCCCATAGAGGTTGCGTGCAAAGGATTTGTCGGGTCAGTCTCTCATCAGGGACTGCACAATAGGCAAGCCATCAGAAACATCACCGACACAGCAGAGAAGGTGTCCAGATGGCTGCGGATCAAGCGGTGGGACACGTGGTCACAGGCTCTAAAGAAACAAGCCAGGACTAGATGAAGTCTGAAGACCTAGTTGTGAAATGCACGGCTCGCCACCGAATTTCACCATCACATCACTTGTGAAAACCATTGTTTTGATAAAAAAAACAATCCAATTTCAATGTTTTCTGGCTTTTATTTTTCGCCTCAAGGATTTTTCAGTTTTACCTCAAACCAAAAACGAATAAAGCCCCTATGATTCAATTGTTTGTTTGTTTGTACATGATTCAAATTGAATCGTTTCTCCGGCGCCGTCACGAATGGCAGCCACTCCAGCAGCTCCCGTGTTATTTTCGATTGTTCTCAGTTATTTTCGATTGTTCTCAGCTTAGGGATGCTGCTGGAAAAGTGAATTTCCCTTCGGGGATGAATAAAGTATCTATCTATCTATCTATCTATCTAAAATGCATCCGGACATTCACGTCTTGAAAAGACGCAAGGAGAGAAATTGAGGAAAGCAAAATGCTTGCGATGCAAATTGGAAATCCTCCACAGGCCGGAGCAACCGGACCGCCAGACTAATATGCGGCCCCTGAGCCGCCACTGTGCTCCTGCTGCTGTGCTTTCCTCTGCTAGTTTCCTTTTGATTTATTCATGCAACCTCTGAAATATTAATGGCATGGGACTTCAAAGTCAGTGATTTAAAGGATTGCTCAAAGGAGGCGGGTAGCCAGTGACGTCACCACGTTGGAGTATTTTTAACGGCTAGAGCGTTAACAAAAAATAGATATCTAAAAAAGAATTTGCTAGCTGCGCAGAAAAACAAATATTACCAGAGATTAGACGAGGGAGGTTCCCATATCAACTGTAGCTGAATGGCCTGAAATCTTATGCATTTTTTCCTGAAGTGTAAGAGAGAAGTTATGGAATCCTACCTTGAGGGCAACATCAATTACAGAAGACGCCCAGGATATTATAATCGTTCTGAAGTGGGGATCGCAAGGTGAAATTGACATATATGGTTTTTCGCTAATGTGTTCCGAACCCCCGATAAAAACATTAAAAGTGTAGGTACATAATAAACATGTCACAGACCAGAAACAAACACAGCACCCAATAGTGCTAGTTTTCTCAGTTTTTATTAATAAAGAGCGAGAGCAGGGCTTGCTTCCACGATCCAATGGTTGACGGACAAGGGGAGCAGGAGATGCGGAAGTGGCACTTCCGTGTCTAGCGAGGAGGGTCGAAGACAGGCGGGAATTACAAGTCATTAGCCGGGACTGGAGAGCAAGGGCGGTGTCAAGCCCGGAAACGAGGTCGGCAACAGGAGGCAAGCAGGTAGCGGGGCAAAACAGATCGGATAACGGGCAGGCAGAACGGGGCAGAGTCAGGTCCGGAAACAGGTTGGCAACGAGGATCAGGCAGAGAAAAACAGGGCAGGAACAGAATCTGACGTAAGAGCTTGCCGAGCTGGGAGCAAGGGTTCGCATAACGATCTGACAGGGATCTCTTGGAAGTCGGGGGTTTAAAAGGAGTACATCAGCCAATCAGCTGTCCAGGCTGTTGGCGCCAATTAAGCAGTCGCAGGTGCTCGGAATCGGCAATCATGACAAAACATTAGGAGGGGTTTATAGACCTTTTTCATGGCCAGATTTAAATCCTTTTTAAGGACTTTTAAATGCACATTTTCCACTTCATCAAGTACAACAAAAAGAAAAAATATGGTGTGAAACGTGAATTTGGCTTAGCTACAAATATTTGCAATTTTTCATCTTGAGTGTGCATTTATCAAGACAAATTACTTTTATATCTGGAGTAAATCACGAATGTATTTGTTTAAGCCAATCCCGGCGATAATGCTTCCTGGGACAGTGCCATACATACTAATGGTATCTGCCGTTAATCAAGGGTGAGGAAGAAATGCAGTGGCAAACCGAAGCCACCAGAGAGCAGTGTCGGCATCATTTTCAAGCAGACTTCTTGAGAAACATTGCAACAATTGCCAGCATTTACAAGCACTTCACACAAAATTCAAGCACTTTTCAATTCTTGAAAAAAACATCGAAATTCCAGCATCTTCAAGGATTTAAAGCACCCATAAAAAACCCTAAATAGTAACAAAAGATTATAAAGCAATTACTACTTGTATGTAATATAAAGTACATATACAGTATGTCAAAAGTGAGTACATCCCTCACCATTTTGCAGAGATTTCATTATGGTGTGTAATTGAACAACACAGAAGAAACATCACATTGACACAATGAAAGGTGGCCTGTGTAAAGCTTATAAAGCAGTGTCAAATTATTTTTCCCCTTGAAAACCCAAAATATAGCCATTAGTAGCTAAACACTTGGTAACAAAATTGATTACACTCTTAAGTACCGGTAAGTTGCTTGAGTTCCAAATTTTGTGTGGCCCCTATGATTTTGCAGAACAACTTTAACCCTCCTGGTCATGGTGTCAGGCAGGACGGAAGGAAAACTGAGATCACTTGCACTCGTTTCTTGGTTTTTATTGGAAGGAAGGAATGACAAGGCGTGATTCTTCGATCCGTTGTTGGACAGATTGTCGAGGCTTGACAGGCGGGTGGAGGCTTGGCGGGAATGGTCATGGACAGGCGTAATCGTCGTGTTGTTGGTCGGGGCTAGAGAAAAAGGACGTCGTCGTGTTCGGAAGAGTGATCAGGAGTCAGACGGGCAGGGCAGGTCGTAGGCAAATTCGGAAACGGGTCGGCAACGGAGATCAAGTAGAAAAACGGGAGGCAGGCAAAGAGTCAGAGGTACGGGCTTTCTGAGCAGATTGCAATAGATCGCATAATACAATCAGACAAGGTGTTTCCGGAAGCTGGGGATTTAAATGTACAGGGTGCGCCAATCAGCTGTCCTGGCTGTTGGCGCCAAATCCTGAGCACAGGTGTTCCCGATCCGGGTGATTGTGACAGAACAACCCCCTCAAGGGACGGCTCCAGAAGTCTCCAAAGAGAAAAAAAAAAGAATTAATCCGACAGGAAAGCGCATAATCCGACAGGCAAGTGCATAATCCGACAGGCAAGTGTATAATCCGACAGGCAAGTGAATAATCCGACAGGCAAGCAGGTTAGAAGTCCTCTGAGCGGACCGATGCTCCATCGTCGTCCTCAGGCGGCGCGGTCGAAGACGGGCCCGGCGGAGATGTAGTAGTCGGCCGGACACCCCTAGGACGACCTCGGCGAAGAGCAGGTTGATCCGGATGCTGGCGGCGGAATTCGGAGATAAGCGAGCGATCTAGGATCTGCCGGGTGGGGATCCAGGATCGTTCTTTCGGGCCGTATCCCTCCCAGCCCACGAGATATTGAAGACCGCGTCCTCTACGACGAGAGCGGAGCAGACATCGCACGGTGTAGATAAGGTCACCATCCAAGAAGCGTGGGGGTGGTTGGGGAATTTTCTTCAGGTACCAGAGGGCTCTGGCGCACAGGCTTAATGCGAGAGACGTGAAACGTTGGGTGAACCCTCATGGTGCTGGGCAGGCAAAGGCGGACTGCCGATGGACTAATAATCTTGTCCACCGGAAAAGGTCCCAGGAATCGGGGAGCCAACTTCTTCGACTCCACCCGGAGTGGAAGGTCCTTGGTGGACAACCAGACTTGCTGGCCCACCTGGTACGTCGGGGCCGGAATTCTTCTTCGGTTAGCCCCCTTCGAATAAGATTGGACGGCCCGAAGAAGAGCAGCACGTGCCTGAGCCCAAGTGCGACGGCAGCGACGGGCATTTGCAAGGGCGGACGGACAGGATACCTCTCCCTCTTGGTTAGGGAACAACGGTGGCTGGTAGCCATAGATGCACTGGAAGGGAGACATGTCAGTGGAGGAGCAGACAAGGGAGTTGTGGGCTTTATTCCACCCATACCAGGAAAGAGTTTCACGGGAAACCAGGCAGCGGAGAGCCGTCTCCAGTTCTTGATTGAGACGTTCAGGTTGTCCATTAGATTGCGGATGGAACCCGGACGAGAGACTGACCGAGGCCCCCAGGAGACGGCAGAACTCTTTCCAAAATCCCGAGGCAAATTGGGGACCTCGGTCTGAAACAATGGCTTTTGGGATTCCATGGAGGTGGAAGACATGCAGCTGGACCACCTGCGCCATCTCCTTGGCGGACGGAAGTTTGGGCAAGGCCACGAAGTGGACCATTTTGCTGAACCGATCCACAATCGTCAAAATGGTTGTCATCCCTTCCAAGGCAGGCAGCCCAGTAACGAAGTCCAATGAGATGTGGGACCAAGGACGGCTGGGGACTGGTAATGGCTGAAGCAATCCAGCAGGGGGTTGATTCGAAGCCTTCTGCCGGGCACAGGTTTGGCAAGCCCCGACGTACTCCTGAAAGTCCTTTGCCTATGAGGGCCACCAGAAACGTCGGGCCAGGAAGTTGCTGGTGTGGGTAGCACCCGGGTGACAGGAGAGACGAGAGTCGTGCCCCCATTGAAGGACCTCCGACCGTAGAGCTTCTGGGACGAATAGCCGCCCCTCTGGGGAAGTACTGGGGCCTGCTTGGTCTTGGAGGGCCTCCCTGACGCGGTCCTCGATGTCCCAGGTGAGTGTGGCCAGTACCAGGGAATCAGGAAGGATGGCTGTCGGACCCTGGGAATGATCGTCCTCCTTCAGGAACTGGCGAGAGAGGGCATCTGGCGTGACATTACGGGACCCGGGGCGGTAAGAAAGGATGAAGTTGAAACGGGTGAAGAAGAGTGAGCAGCGGGATTGTCTCGGGTTCAAACGTTTAGCAGATTTTTGTGATCAGTCCAAACCAGGAACGGAACTGGCACCCCTTCCAGCCAGTGGCGCCATTCCTCTAGTGCCAATTTTATGGCTAGCAGCTCACAATCCCCCACGTCATAATTGCGTTCGGCGGGGGATAAGCGTCGTGAAAAGAATGAACAGGGGTGCATCTTTTGATCCTATGCCGACCTTTGAGAGAGGACAGCCCCAATTCCTACGTCTGAGGCATCCACTTCAACGACTAGCTGACGCCCCGGATCAGGTACTTGGAGGATGGGCGCCGTCGAAAATCGAGGGTGGTGAATGCTTTGTCGGCCGCAGGAGACCATCTGAATGTGTCCTTGGGGCTAGTGAGAGCCGTCAGGGGACCCGCTACTGTGCTATAGTTCCGAATAAATCGTCGGTAAAAATTGGCGAAAGAACTGCTGGAGCTTCTTGCGATCCGTGGGGACAGGCCAGGAGGTGACTGCTGACACCTTTGCAGAATCCATCTGCAATCTCCCCTGCGCGATGATATACCCCAGGAATGACACGGTTTGGGCGTGGAACTCACACTTCTCAGCCTTAACGAAGAGGGAGTTTTCTAGGAGTCGTCGAAGGACAAGTTGGACGTGCTGCGTGTGTTCCTCCAGGGATTTAGAGAAAATCAGAATGTCATCCAAGTAGACAAACACAAACTTGTTGAGTACATCACGCAGCACGTCGTTGATCAGGGACTGGAAGACGGCGGGGGCGTTCATTAGACCAAAAGGCATGACTAAATATTCCCGATCCGGGTGATTTGTGACACACGGATTTAACCAGAGCTACACAAATTGCCACTGGAATGCTCTTCCACTCCTCCAGGACAAAATGACTGAGCTTGGGGTCATTCCAGATCTCTTCTCCACCTTCCGCTTGAGAATGCCCCAAAGATGTTCTTTTGGATTTAGATCGGGAGACATACTTGGCCAGTCCATCCCTTTTGCCCTTAGTTCCTTTAGAGAGGCCTTGGTCATCTTAGAAGTGTATTTGGGGTCATTGTCGAGCTGGCACAATGTCCTGCTACCCAGTTTCTGGAGTGAGGGGATCATTCCTTGCTCTAGTATTTCACAGTACATCCTTGAGTTTGTGTTTTTCTCTTAATGAAATTAACTACCCAACTCCAGTTGCAATCATGCAGCCCCAAACCATGATATTCTCAACACCATGCTTGACTTTAGGCATGACACAAACATGTTTGTACTCACCTGGTTGCCACCACACATGCTTCAGACATCTGAGCCAAATAAATGAAACTTTGTCTCATCAGACCAGAGGATATATTTCCAGTAAACCATGGCCTTTGTTGACATACTTCTTTTCAATGTTTCAAAGTGATGTTTATTCAGTGATGTCATATAAACATTATAATGAAATCTCAGCAGAAATGTGAGGCGTTCACTCACTTTTGTGACAAAATGAATATGATTAAATAACTTTATGAATAAATAGACTTGTAAAGAAAAAATCAAATGTATTTTCCTTTGGTTATGTGACTTGAGCTGGTACAGTGGAGTTATTGGGTGGATGCGGAAAGGGAAGGAGACGGTTGATTCGTAATGAAAATATTGGAAACTTCCACTAGCAGGGACTGTCATACCCTTAGAATATTTATTTTAATGCTTTAATGTGCTCCTTTCTTAAAGAGACATAATGTATTATTTTGCGCCTTTGTAGCACTAATTTTCAGTTGCACAAGACTATATAGCGACATCCAGTGCTCAAATATTAGTTTCCCTTTAATATTTGAATCATTTACAGTGATAAAATGAGTTTTGCAAGCAAACATGACATTGAGAAGACATTAATCCATTTTAAGGATAGAAACCTATAATAATGCTAATGAGTTCAGTTAAAATGACCAATAGTTCGTAAAAAGTACTACCTATATCTGATATTTGTCTATAAGATGAAATAACATTACATAGAAATTTAAAGGAAAGATGAAATGTTATTTATTGTTACAATTGTCTTTATTGGCATTGATATTGACGTTGTGATACATTGTACGCAACGAGATGCGTGCGTTTTCTGTATTTCTTGATAATCGGATGCTTTGTTGTGATGGTTATCCCATTTGGATTCTCCCTTTATTTTCACTGCAAGCCTTTGGACACATCTAAACAAATTCAGGTGTGTTACACAATATTCTTAACTGAACAAAGGAACGGGGCATTGTGGGTAGGAGTTCAGCCAAAAGCGTATCAGCATCTTTATAATGCCGTAATGACAACCAAAAGCAGACCAGATCTTGTATGACATGGGTGGTCAAAGTATATGATTCACAGGCGGTTTTGGTTTAAAAAAAATGTGGCAGAAGGGGAAAAAAATACTTGTTGTATTTTAGTCTTGATTTTGATACCTCAACAACACAAATGAGTAAGGCCTATGCAGCCATATTCCCGTTAATGGGCATTCTTTTTTGGGTTTTCATTTGGAACATTACTCGTTCAGGCAAAGACAATGAGACAAAATGTTCTTAGAATAGATAAAGATGCAGACATCTACATGTACATGTTATATTTCTTTCATTTAATCAAAATTGTTTTGAATCAGTCAGAAATAAAGCAAAGTAATACAATATGTCGCCTTTTAAGCACAAAACTTGACAATATGAATTAAAGAACTCAAAACAAAAAAGGGCTAGCTCAGACGTAAGTTTTTCCTATGCAATTTCATAAATATCTTGATAAAAATGAAAAAATAGACTAGCACCAAATTAACATATTTATTGGTGGTGCTTTCTTGCGTTTTATACAAATGATCATGACATTTTAATTGTCTGACAGGCCAGAATCAAAAGCATTACGGGTCGCATGTGGCCCGCAGGCCGTAGTTTGTCCACCTGTTATGTGACATCGACCAAAAGCAGAATGGCCTCCTAGAGACGTAACTATACATACGTTTGAACTAGAGGTAAGATCGGGCCTAAAGAATCCAGCTCTACCCGACACAGCCCTGTGGGTATTTAAACCCTATCCAGCCCAAATCCAACAAATTAACTTGACTCCAGGGATTGAGCCAGAAGCAAACCCAAATGTTTACATTTTATTTGTGAAGCTTTTTTCTTTATTTGTGAGGAAGGGGTTGGCTTCTCTCTTCCTGACGTTTTTTTTAATTGTCCACTCGTCATTGTTCTTAGTTTCTTTTACCTTGTGGAGGATCCCACGGACAGAATCCATGCACAGATCCTCCACAAAGGCGATGAAACATACAACAATGACAGTTAAGTTAGAAAGAAGGTTTCAAATACGTTTTTTATGGCTCCAAAATAGGATTGGGGCTAGGGTTAGAAACTAAGGTTTAGGCTCCTTATTTGAGTTCTGAAAAAAAAAAAAAGTTTGGAGACCCATGGTTTTTAGACCAGAGAGATTATGAACAGTTTGCTTATTGTAACTGTCAGACAATCATGTTGCTGTTCTTTCATTTCCACAACCTTTAGGGTGGATCTGCTTTTGTAACCCAGGTGATTTATTAAAAGGGTCTTAGGAGGGCTTTTAGAACATGTTGGAATTTCTAGTCTGAAGTTTCTCTCTGGGGTTAGATCCCTTTCCCACTAGGATCGATCGATCTTCCTGTTGTGAGTCTTGGGCAAGTGCAGCCTGGTGGCACCTTTACCCAGAGGTTTACTTAATAACAGTGAGCAGTCAGCAAGCAAGGGAAAAAAAACAATTCTATTTGTCAAGCACACATCCAAATTTATTACAAATATGAATATGGTTCGATTCAAGTAAAATGGCGACTTGGGTTTTAGCACTAAGAACCAACGGCAATATGTTCCTCCTACAGCTTATGAGCGAGTCGTTCGGCTCTGTCGGCGGAATTCAGGACCTTGCTTTGGAGAAATTGGCACACGGCCGGAGCGACTACCTTGGGATGGGTCAGATGGACGTGATGGCTGCCGGGCACCCTCAGCACCGAATTCTGCGGGCGGGAAAAAGAAAAATTATATGAGGTTCGCAAGGTTACTTGAAAATCTCGAAATGATAGAATTTCAATGTTGGATTGAAAGGATTGAAAATTTCTTGAATTTTGGGGGTAAAGTGCTTGGAAATGCTTGCAAATGTAGCCAACAAGTCTGCTTAAAAATAACGCCAACACTGCTCTCTGGTGGCTTCACTTTGCCATTGCATTTCATCTTCACTTGTGATTAACTGCAGCTGGCATTAGTTTGTATGGCGATGTCCTAAACAAATTAATTCGAGATTTACTAAAAAACACACACACAATGTCAAAGATTTAAACTACAGATGGATTTGTAACTCAAAATACAGGATTCACACTGGATTTATTTTAATGGTACTGGGGAAATTGGAAAATTGTATTTAAAAGTCCTTAAAAAGTGCTGGAATTTTTTGATGAAAACGGTCTATAAACCATGACTAATGTTTAATATGTACATATGTTTTTACCCGGGGTACTGTGGGTTTGCAATTCGCTTTGCTATTGCATTTCATCTTCACTCATGATTAATTGCATTAGTTTGTACGGCATTGTCCTAAGAAGCCCACAATGCATGCTAGACATAAACGGGCACTAAGAAATATGTATAACTACAAGGATTACATATCAATTATAGATTTTTTTTATGCACAATGCAAAAAATTAAAGTAGCTTTTCCGAGTGGTAAATTGTAATGCAAAGAGCTTCCTGCAACTAAAAGTGTATGCTACATATTACTGTCGTTTTTACCTAATCACATGTCTTAATAAATACACAACCAATATTAAAAAAATGCACATGTAAATGGCTGATATATTTGTGGTTCTGCAAAAGAAATGATTCACATCACATTTCTTCTTTAAATGGTACAGGACAAAATGGAAATTGGCTACAAAGTCCTTAAAAGTGTTTGAATTTGGCTTTGAAAAGGAGGGCGAACCCCCTAAATGAAAAGCTGCAGGTTCAAGCATGTTTAATCAAGCTTGCCTCCGTCTCCTCAGAACTTGACCGCCGTGCATTATGTAGGTCACTCGATAAAAAATTCTGAATGCTGCTCGAGCATCTCCGCGGCCGCCGTCTAGTTGTACGCTTAAAGGTAGCTCTTCGCCCTAAGATATTCAGAGTGTTTTTTCTAATACTGTATTTTTCTCTTGCACATCTTTTTTACTTTAGTCCAGAGACGTACTAGAAATAACATCAGGATTGTACACATTTTGTCATGGCCAAATTCAAACACTTTTCAAGCACTATCAAGGTAAAATTTTTCATTTTTTAAAGTACCTATAAAGGAAGAAATCCAGCACCGATCAAAATAACGTTTTTTCGTTGTTGACTTTGATGACGAAAATAAAGGAATTCTGTCATTCTGCCTCAACAGTTGGCTGCGTCACACTTGTTTACAATCACAGAAAGGGTTCTATAGGCGTTTGGAAATAATAAAGTTAAATTAGGTAAGACAAAAAAAAAGTAATCTATGTGTACAAACAGAAAAATGAGCCAAATTTGGAATAATTTTGACGATATTGATTCCTCCAATGCAGTGTGCATACATTCTTGAAATCGACTGCTGATCTTTTGCTTTTTTTGTTAAACTTTTTTTTATATTGTTTTCCATTTTTTAGGGATTTTGTGTTGTTGTTCAACTTTAAATCTGTTCCGTGTGTAAAAAGCTCAAGTTGTTTTGTACTTTCAAATTATTTTGTAGATCTGTGATTTTTTTAATTTATATTTTATGTGTATAAATTGAGGAGCATTTTGGGAGCTTCTCAGTGAGCCGAGCCAAAAGAGACGGTTTTCTAAATGGAGCTGTCATCATGGGTGTGACAAGTAGGGGGTAATGTCGCTTGAGGCGTGATAGCGTCATTTGCACAGATTTTTTAAAACAAATTCTTAATTTGTTGCATGGTCTAGTACCGTAATTTTCCGACTATAAATCGAACCTTAAAACCCCAAACTGGCCCAGAAATGTTAAAGTGCGTCCTAAAATCACGTGCGCCTTATAAATCGGAAAATACTCGTGGACACAATTAAAAATGCTGGGACTATTTATTTGTGTGCGTTACTACACAATGTTTTAACGTACTTGAGCAATGATTAATCTGTTGAAAAAAGTCGCAGACCAAAATCCTAACCACTAGTGATGTAAAACATAAATGAAAAGGCATAAGCTTTTATCTCATTATAAACCTTTATTTATTAATGGTACCAGAGACGAATGCTAGAGAATGGAGAAAAAAAGAAAGTACCGTATTTTCCGCACTATAAGGCGCACCTAAAAGTCTCGTTTTTTTTCAAAAGCTGACCATGCGCCTTATAACACAGTGCGCCTTATATATGGCTCAATATTAAATTCGCAAGGTCTCGCAACTACGAGAAACAGCCGCCGACTCCATTTTTCGCGCTGTGCATACTGGGAAATATTAAACGATTGGTAGTTGCCGGGGCTCGTGTTGTATTTGTTTACTAAGTGGCAAAATGGCTACCCCATTAAACTGCTTAATTCATATTCAACAAATACAGTATTTGTCTGAATCCAGGGTTATGACTGGTGAAGATGTAAAGCACAATTTACCTTAAACAAACGCAGAATTATTCAGAATGTCACGTTTGAGAGAGAGAGAGAGCGAGAGAGAGAGAGAGAGAGCGAGATTCTCTTTCATACGTGCATTTGTATAAGAAAATGGCTCCTGTTAAGAGACACGCGTACAACGCCGAGTTTAAACTCAAAGCGATCAGTCACGCAGCACAACACGGCAATAGAGCGGCAGCGAGAGAGTTAAACTTAAATGAATCGATGGTACGGAAGTGGAGAAAGGATGAAGATAAGCTCCGCCAAGTAAGGAAAACTCAACAAAGTTTCCGTGGCAATAAAGCAAGATGGCCAGAGTTAGAGGAGACACTTGAACAGTGGGTTGTTCAACAAAGAGCGGCAAGCAGAAGTGTCAGTACGATAACTATACGTATGAAGGCAACAGCGCTGGCACAAAAACACCGGACGTGTTGGATGGCCCATTCACTGAGATATGGTCAATTCGAACACAGCAGAAGAAGAATTCGAGGGATTCGTCGATGAGGAGCTTATAGAGTGATCTTTGTTTTTCTTTTGTGTGTTTACGTTTTACATTTTACAGTTATTATGTTATTGCTTTGCACTCGTTGTTTTTGCACATTACGAGTGTCACTTTATTGCGAATGCACTAACGTTTCATTTAAAATAACAGTATCAGACGTTTTTTTCTTTGCGTGTTGACTAAATGGACAAAAAATAAAATGATATGTCGATGTTGTTCAAAGATGTCAAAGATGTGTCACGAAAATGCTTTACCTCAGAGAAAATAATAAAACGGCTGTTTATTTATTTTGGGAGTGAATGGAGTTGTGGAAAGGTTGTTTGTTAATAAAGTTTGACCTTTTTGAATATTTTGTTGACATTCCCTTGAGCGTGGCAACATCTAGAGGTTGCATAAAGTAACTACATTCTCTACTGTAGTCAAGTCGTCACATTTATTTACCGTAAATAGCCCTTAATCCCAAAAATGTCTCGAAGGACTGCACAGGATTACAATTACAAAATTGCACAATTACCTGATCTTAAACCAGCATGCACTTATAGCGCCTTATAATGGGGTGCGTCTTATGTATGGCATAAGTTTTAAAATATATCATTCATTGAAGGTGCGCCTTATAACATGGTGCGCCATATAGTGCGGAAAATACGGTAGTAGTGAAATATCTAAATAACAGATTTGTTCACTTTTTCCATCGCCAAATACAAGCCATTTTTACTTTCAAGCCAATTTTCCAATTTATAAAAATCGGATGTTAATTATGTATTTTGCAGAGCCACAAAAACATGCGTGATTAACACATGCAGTTATTAAACTTGCGCGTGCGTTTATCAAGACATGCTTTTAGATCTAAGGTAAACCGCGAAAATACACGAGAAAAATCTATTCCCATATAAGTGTTGGGTAAAATAGCAGTAATATGTAGCTTACGTTTTCAGTTGCAGGAAGTTCTTCCCATTACAATTATCACTGGGAAACGCTACCTCTAGTTTTTGAATGGCCCATTATAAATGTCCATAATTGACCTTTGCAGTAATAAACATTTCGTGGTGCCCTGTTTAGGTGTAGCATGCACCTGTCCCATAGAGGCTATGACGCTTCATAAGACAATGCCACACAAACTAATGCCAGCTGCAGTTAACCACAAGAGAAGAAATGCAATGCCAAAGCCAAGCCACCAGAGAGCACTGTCTGCATCATTTTAAGCAGACTTGTTGAGAAACATGGCAACAAGTTCAAGCACTTACAATCACAAAATGCAAGCACTTTTCAATCACAACATTACAATTCAAGCATTTTCAAGGATTTAAGGCAGAGTCAGACAGGGCTTTTATGGTCACTACTTTTAAATGTCTTTCATTGAGCATTGTGGCAT
The DNA here is from genome assembly GCF_059441175.1 of Urocampus carinirostris. Classification (NCBI taxonomy): domain Eukaryota; kingdom Metazoa; phylum Chordata; class Actinopteri; order Syngnathiformes; family Syngnathidae; genus Urocampus; species Urocampus carinirostris. Next base: position 38,540,790 of record NC_142356.1, on the reverse strand, counting down.
ACAACGTCATGGTGTGTTATGCTCATAGCACAGCAGCAGACCGAAAAACTTTAGGGAGTCATCTGGACCCAAAATCCTTGGCTGCTCACTGCCGAGTATGAAGGACTTTACCTACTCCTCCGAACCCTTTGAACTGGCAGACACTACAGCTACTTTAAAGCAAGGACTAACTGGCTCGGATACAGTTTCTTCCCCAGGGCCATCATTACCCTAAATAAGCGCACAAGACTGTTAAAAAATATTTTGCCTTATGTATGGAATCATGAGTATTCATATTCATGGATAGAATCATGAGTATTCATATTTTATTTATTTTGGAAATATGTTGCTGCTAAAGGTAATTGCACTACTTTTCATTGCTCTATTGTTCCGATGCACTACAACTTAGGACAGTTCCAAGCACTACCTTGTAAATATTATTGTCTATTTATCCTTACATTCTTTTTTTATCTTACAATATTTTTCTTCTTTAAGTCTTACTTAACGGATGACAAGCAGACCTAATGTGCCAATACACACTTACATTTTTGAGTCTATAGCCCTGGAGAAGCACAGATGCAAATTTCTTCTGGTCAGATTCTGCAAACATTTGGTCGAAGCCTTCGTGAGCCCTGAAACAAAACAGAACAAAAAACTGAATTCTAATGTTAAAATGGAGCAACAGAGTTCATCCCTATTTGCAGTGTTTCCAACCTTTTGGAGACAATTTTTCTTTTATTAAAAAAATCTCCAGGCAAACTTCCATGAAAAGTGTTTACAAGTTAGTTTAAATGATCATGTTGCTATTATTGTCAGTTTTAACTTGCTCTTATCAATCATGCTCACAGTAGCTCAGAAGGGTAGTTGATTTTGTGTTTTACAGGTAGTTTTTTATTTTTTATTTTTCATTCAACCTGTTTACAATCTTTACTAGATTGTTATTGTAGAGAACTTGCAAACTTAAAATGAGCAAAAATAATTTGCTGGTGGAAGAATCTTTTTTCTTTCCATACAACCTAATTACTTTATATAGTAAAAATAACAGTAAAACCAAGCAAGATTTATTCTTTATTTGATTTCTTTTTTGCAGTTCAATCTTCAACAGCTTCATCAACCAAAATAGGGTATTAAATATACAGTACTACCTCATATGCAGATAGTGAGTACATACAAGAAAAAAAGGAATCTGCTGCCAATTACTAATATGTATGAATGTTACAGTTACTCGTGTGGTTACTGGAAGACAGCAACGATATTGAGCAATGCTCTCACGGGACACTAGCGTGCCCAGGCACACTGGTAGAAAAACACTGCCTTATTGTATGTTGTTCCCAATCTTTTTTGTACCACGGACTAGTTTAATTTCGGACAATATTTCCGAGGGCCAGTTTAAAGTCGGCATTAAATATGTTTGTATTTGTTCTCAAATAATAATAATAAAAAACACAAAAACAATAACAATAATAATTACAACATCAATAACAATAAGTGTAATATAATGTTTTGCTTTTGTCATGTTTAAGGCAAAATGTAACATTGAGCTGCATGCCAAGTGATCAAAAATACAAAAGGGGCTAGTGGGGAATGTAACTGAGGAATAACTCTCCCTACACAAACACAGTGAATTCTGGTTTATAAAACGCCACTTTTTTCAACCCTGCAACTTATGCGGAGATTCGGCACCGCCATCAGGCAATTGAACATAAAAGGTAATAGTGAGACTGGTGGTGTTCAGAAAGACTTACGTCACAACTGCTAAAAATCAAAAAAGAAGTTGGTACCGACCCTGTTGGCGCCGCTTTACTCGTGTTGCTGCATCTCAGTGACTTCTACCAAGATCTGATTTTTTCCCCTTGTGTGTTTGTAATTAAAACTTCGAAAAATATCTCATGTTTGTGGGCACATGCGACATATAGACAAGTGCGGTTTATGTATCTAAAAAATGTGTTTGTTAAAAAGCTCAAACGAATAGTTCTGTTTGTAATTCCCTATTTACAGGGTGTCTAATAATTTTAATATATTGTTTGACATAATGTTTTTGAAAAAATTGATCTTTGAGTCTTATTTGTGTAACCCCCACCCTTGTCCCGGTCCGTGGCCCAATGGTTAGGGAAACCTACCGCATTATTGTATTGAACTTTTAAAATAATAACTCACAGAACCACCAAAACAGAGGCTTGAATCCCAGAAAGCAGCTCCAGACTCTGTTCCAAGCTTATACGAGCAATGTTTTTCTGCATACAAAAACACACAACACAACACAGCAATGCAAGTGACGACGTGCCGATAAAAAGGGCAAAAGGAACTTACCAGATTGATGCGGAAGTCACGTGAGAAGACGACTCCTGCGTGAAAAGAACGAATTTATGATAAAAACGTCTTCTGATTGAGAAGCATGAAAGCAGGGACATGAAAAAAACCTCCATCAACTTGAACGAGGCCTCGCTCTAAAAGGTGGCGTGCAGACTCCTCAGTCAGAGTTGGATTTGCTGTCAACAACCTAAGACAAAAAAGAAAAGAAAATCAATAGCCGGATTCGAAACACAGTAAAAACACCACGCTTGTGCCGAACCTTGCAATTGCTTTCTCATAGGTGTAGACTCGTTGGCTCTTTTCGGGGTTCTTTTCAAACTTGATGATCTCATCCATTCCCTGACGCATTATTTCTGCAAGGTTTTTCTGTCAACGACATATTTTGGGGGGTGAGATGAATCAACTTCTTGTATCTTTAGTAGGAGTTGCTTTTTTTAATGCACACCATCTTGGAAAATACAGGAACCTTACACACCAATTATATTTTCATCCCTCATTTATGACAGTTAATCACTTAATATTAAAACTTTTGGAAACGCCTTCATCTACAGTTAGAAAAATGTGTAAAACACATTGTTTAGTTTTTCAGATTGTGATCAAATTTGACAAGGGACCAGGAAAGGCTTCAAACTATTGTCTCACCTGTTTTCCAGCTAAGATGCCCATGCTACACACATCTGGAGGAAAAATAATCATTGCTTTACCTTTCAAAAGAGACCAAAACCGTCCAAAACGGTTCAAGAACTGCATTAGATTTACTTCGGTAAGTCTTGGATTGGGATTTTAGGGAACGCTAAAGTGTCAACAGGGACCAGAACCCCCAGCAATATGTGAAAATCTGCTAAGTAATGCTCCATAACCGTCTCCCAACCGTCCCCCCCCATTCCTCGAATTCTATTAAAAAGTCCTCAAAAATTGTAAAAGTATGCTTTGTTGAGGCCTATTACTTAAATCTAACAATCCTTTTAGTGATATTGCAACATAATAATCCTGTACAGTAAAATTAAACTAAACTAAAAATATTTTAGGGGTCACTTGTATCTATTTCCTGAATGGTATGCTTACAATATAAATACCGCGGAATCGTAAAAAGTAGATAAAAATGCCCCAAAATGGTTATGATCTTTTTTGAAATGTTGGCAACAATGTACACCAGGGGTCAAGAACCTATGGCTCTTGTCATGAGTACATGTAATAAAATTCTAAATGCAAATTTCTTCCTAAGCCTTCTTATTCAGATAAGCGCAGAGTTAAGTTTGAGCAATGCATAACCGACACAATTTGACACATGGGCCTTAGAGGGAACCAGCTTTTGATTGGCGGTATGGGGTGGGTGGAGCTGTGCACACAGCACACATACCCACTTCTCTCTGCCCAGCGCTGTCTGCATCTATAGGAAATTTGTTGGTGTCCTCGTTTGCAGTATTTTGTGATATTTTATAAAACATCTCTGCTTGCAACTTGTTTTAAAACCATTTTTTAATGAAAAAGTCTAGGTCAAAATGAGCCTCAAAAATCTTAAATAATTGCGAGAGAATGTTCAAGGTGGTATGTTTGTAGATATGGGACCGAGGCTCTGGCATTATTCTCATCTCATCAGCTAGACCGCTTATCCTCAGTAGGGTCACGGGGGCATTATTCTTATTTCATAAATTTTTAAAACTTGTGTTGAATTTTGCCTTAAAATACAGTAAGACCTCGGTTATTGCGGTTAATGGGGACCAAAACCACCCGCGATAAGTGAAAGCGGCGCACCTTCAAAAAAAAAATAAATAAATAAATAAATAAATAAATAAATAAAAAAATCTCACCTCATTATCTGCACCGCTTATCCTTATTAGGGTCACGAGCGAGCCCCTAACCAGCAGCGTGGGTACTTTCGGGCGCGATACGCACGACACCGCGACAAGCTAAGCAGGTCGGGCGCTCCGCGCGGAGGCCGGCCTGTCGGAAGCGCAGCAGAATGCGGGTTCATGCGAGGGGGGGAGAATTTTGTACGGGAGTCGGATTTGGGCACAACACCGGCGCCCGGCATCTCCCGCTCGGGCCGCGATGGCTCTACATGGCGCTACACAGCCCTCGATAGCTCTGGCCGACGGACGGGCGGCCGCGGGGGAAAGGGGTAGGGGGGACCTGTGGGGTTAGGGGGGCGGTGAAGCGGAAGCCGCACCAAAACCGCGCGCCGGGAAACAACACGGCGTGTCACGCTAGGGTCGTCGGCCGAGGGGGATTCCTGCAAAAAGTGAAAATCTGCAAAGTGGCGACGCCCCTTCAAAAACAAAAAAACAAAAAAAAAAACTTTTTTTTTTAGCATTACAGACCGCGAAGCTCTGAATCCGCGAACGTCGAACCGCGAAGTAGCGAGGTCCCACTGTATATGGTAAGGCCCTCTTTCCCCAAAAAATAAATAAAAATACTTTGCTATTATTGCTCGTTGGATCGCAAACGGTTCCGACCCCTGATGTACACTATGAATTAATAATAGACATTTAATAACAAAGACTGCAGTTACCCTTTGAGCCAGAGATGGCAGTCGTGTGTAAAAATATCACGCGACGACCTTATCGATGCTACTAAATTGTTGAAAACATAAAAGCCACCTCTGAAGGAAATATACAAAATTCCATCACGTTCGGGAAAAATACATTTGAAGTTTACCGGATGAGTGGGTAGGAATCCATACGAGTCCAGCAATACACAAGCTTCCACCATTTCAGGGAAAATAGCGCTGAACTGCATCAAACACAAGGTGTATCAAAGTCAGTGCTGATTAGAAAATCAAATAACGACACGTGAAACACCACACTCGAGCGACTTACCATTGCGGCAATATTGCCCCCTGAAAAAAAAAAGAGGCCAACGTGCACATTTACCAAGGAGCGCTATACAAAAGGACGTGACTAATACAAGGTCTTGCTCACCCATACTGTGGCCAAGGATGGAGAACCTGCGCCAGCCGAGGCCTGCGGGAGTTAATTTCACACATCATCAGCCACCTACTGCATCTCATCACAACACTACACCACACTCGCAATAGTGAGCACGGATGATCAATATGAATGAAAATAATAAAAAGATTTTCAGTTTGTTTTTCAATAATAAATCAGATTACACAACACAGTGTTTGTACACCTTTTCCATAGCCAGATTAAAGCACTTTTTGAGCACTTTCGAGGCTAATTTTTCAATTTTTCGAGTACCTTAAAGGAAGGAATCCAACACCAATCAAAAGAATGTTTTTTTGTCGACTTTGATGACTAAAATAAAGTCGCTATCTTGCTGCATGCACATACTTTGTGCTATTTTGAGATGTTCCTATCTGTAATCCATGATCTTTTTGTGTCAATGGGCTGCTGCAAACTGACAGGAATTCTGCCATTCTGCCTCGAAACGTCACACTTGTTTACATACACGGAAAGAGGGCCTATAGCTGTTGTGTAATAATTGAATTTAAAAAAAGAAAGTACTGTATGAATAAAAAGCTGAAAAATGGGCCAAATTTGGCCTCATTTTAATTATATTGATCGCTCCGAAGCATAGTCACTCAGTCTATCGATCTTAGAGACTGCTGATCGTTTGCTTTGTGTTTTACTTATTTTTATTTTTGCGTGTTTTTCAAAGGATCTGTGTCTAAAGTGGTTAAAATAGAATGCTAAATGGTTAATTGTATTGCATTTTATCATTTGTTTATAGCACTAAAGAGTTAATATGCTTAATTTATATCTTATAGTTTTGCATTTTCAGGAATTTTGTGTTGTTGCTAGACTTCAAATCTACTCAGTGTGTAAAAATCTTATAGAAAATTGTATTTTACAAATAATTTTTTTGTAGATCTGTACATATGTAGTTAATAATTACAAAATACTTTGATGCATAATGTTTTGTTATTATTGATAATATATCATAAAAAAAAGAAAAACAATAATCTGATGAGCCGTTTGGTTGCCAAAACAGCGCTTCTCTGTGTGCCAAGCCAAAAGAGCCAGTTTCCTACATAGAGGCGTCCTCTTGGATGCGTCAAACTACAACGCCACAATGACAAGCCACCAGAGCAGGTGAGTCGGCGTCATTACCACGCACTTTAAATATTTTTTTAGAAATTAATTCATAGTGTGGTTTAGAGCGCCAGACTGTCAAAAAAACTAGCAATGGCAACAATTTCAAGCAGATTTTAACACTTTACCCAAAATTCAAGCATTTACATGACCTTGAAAACACAGCATTAAAATTCAAGCATTTTATAATGATTTCAAACACCCGCACAGACCATGACAACAAGGCCATCAAGAAGAAATGCACTTACTGTCAACAACTCTGTGAATATCAGATAGATATGAAGGAAATGTGTACAAGACGCCAGGGGGGCGGTGCGAGGACAGACCGTGGCCTGCCAGGTCCACTGCCACATATCTGCACCCTGATCAGAAAAAACAGAATTAAATCAGTAGTCACCAAAATTTTGAATCTGAGAGCAAAAGGGCTACCAGTTGTGTATGCAATTCTAAAATGAATACTTGTTATTACTTTGTTGTGACTAGTAACGGCATTATTTTTACCGTAAAAGGGTAATCTAACTAATTATTTTTTCAATTATTTTTCAAAAGCGGTGTGTTATGTTTGGCTGCAGAACGCCAATGGCAGCATGCCCCGCAAACCACCGGTTTAAGTGGCGTGGTTTTCGCTCACCTCCAAGTTCCATCCATCCATTATCTGCACTGCTTATCCTCAGTAGGTTCGCAAGGGTGCTGGAGCCCATCCCAGCTATCTTCGGGCAGTGGGCAGGGGACAACCTCCACTGGTTGCCAGCCAGTCGCAGGCCACACAGAGACAGACAACTCACTCGCTCACTCACTCACACCTAGGGACAATTTGGACCGGCCAATCCACCTGAAATGCATGCTTTTTTTGGAATGTGGGAGAAAACTGGAGTGCCATGAGGAAACATGCAGAAGCACGGGGAGAACATGCAAACTCCATACAGGGAGGTTTGATCCCATGACCTCAGAACTGTGCAGCACACGCGCTAACCACTGCGCTGCCGTGCTGCCCTCTCCTCCAAGTTGTTTATGTCATATATATTTGCATCATGCCCACCATTCAAATACAGTGAGATCACAAATAACAAATACAGTATTTACTAATGTGCTGAAAGAAAGGGCAAATAAGGACTGCGTCGCCAAAAATGTGAGGCCATTATTAAAAAGCGCGAGTGTTGTTTTCTTCGGTGTGGCAACCGACTCATGTCGTTCACGAACGAAACGGCTCTATGAGCTGGCTCTAGGAAGTGAGCGAAGGGAGCCGGATACCACCAATCAAAAGCTGGTTCCCTCTAAGGCCCATGTGTCAAACTCCCGGCCCACGGGCCACGTCCAGCCCGCCGTGTGATCATATCCGGCCCGCAAGACCATTTTACATTATTGTTATTAATGGCCCGTTCTCCATCTCGTTCAAAACTTGAACCATTAATCCTGTTCATATACACGCAAAGCCAAACCAAAACTTGATTGTACAGCAGTACTTTTCAGAATATATAGGGCACGTTTTCACTACGATTTACAGTCAAGGTGCCACACAAAATAAAACTCGTTTTTGGCTGTACAACGCTAAAGAATCCTTTATATAAAAGCTCACTATATAATCTGTGTTCAGTGTTCAGATACTTTTTGATGAATCCACGGAACAAATTGTAAATACGCGAAAACACCGGAAGATAACTTAAAGTTATTTGATTGGGTGAGTAGGAGGGATGGGTGGAGCTATGCAAAAAGTGCAAGCACTCCCTCCCATCTCTCGCCCTACTCCGTCTGCCCCAAAAGTAAGCACATAAGGTTCCCTGTTCTCAGAATGTTGTGACAGTTTTACAAAATAAATGCTTGCATCTGATTTTGAAACCAATATGTAGGAAAAAAAAGGTCAAAATTAGTTTAACCGATCTTGAGTAATTGCAAGAAAGAGAAAAGTTTAAAGTGGTATGTTTATTGATTTCAGGACACGGGCTCTGGCATTATTCTCTTTTCATAATTTTTATCAAATCATCAAAAATAAATGTGCTGAAGACTAAGCTTTTGTCTGGGGCGTGGGTTTAGCAATTTAGTAAATTTGTCTCATAATATATGGTGTAGCTCTTACAGAAAATAAAATTAATATATTTTGCTTTTATGGCTCTTTGAGTCAAAAAGGTTCCCGACCCCTGCTATATACTATATATATATATATATATATATATATATATATATATATATACCGTATTTTCCGCACTATAAGGCGCACCTAAAAGTCTTATTTTTTTTCAAAAGCTGACCATGCGCCTTATAACACAGTGCGCCTTATATATGGCTCAATATTAAATTCGCAAGGTCTCGCAACTACGAGAAACAGCCGCCGACTCCATTTTTGCGCTGTGCATACTGGGAAATATTAAACGATTGGTAGTTGCCGGGGCTCGTGTTGTATTTGTTTACTAAGTGGCAAAATGGCTACCCCATTAAACTGCTTAATTCATATTCAACAAATACAGTATTTGTCTGAATCCAGGGTTATGACTGGTGAAGATGTAAAGCACAATTTACCTTAAACAAACTCAGAATTATTCAGAATGTCACGTTTGAGAGAGAGAGAGAGCGAGAGAAAGAGAGAGAGAGAGAGAGAGAGAGCGAGATTCTCTTTCATACGTGCATTTGTAAAAAAAAAAATGGCTCCTGTTAAGAGACACGCGTACAACGCCGAGTTTAAACTCAAAGCGATCAGTCACGCAGCACAACACGGCAATAGAGCGGCAGCGAGAGAGTTAAACTTAAATGAATCGATGGTACGGAAGTGGAGAAAGGATGAAGATAAGCTCCGCCAAGTAAGGAAAACTCAACAAAGTTTCCGTGGCAATAAAGCAAGATGGCCAGAGTTAGAGGAGACACTTGATCAGTGGGTTGTTCAACAAAGAGCGGCAAGCAGAAGTGTCAGTACGATAACTATACGTATGAAGGCAACAGCGCTGGCACAGGACAACAACACTGGACGTGGACACAGCAGAAGAAGAATTCGAGGGATTTGTCGATGAGGAGCTTATAGAGTGATCTTTGTTTTTCTTTTGTGTGTTTACGTTTTACATTTTACAGTTATTATGTTATTGCTTTATTGTTATCGTTTTGCACTCGTTGTTTTTGCACATTACGAGTGTCACTTTATTGCGATTGCACTAACGTTTCATTTAAAATAACAGTATCAGACGTTTTTTTCTTTGCGTGTTGACTAAATGGACAAAAAATAAAATGATATGTCGATGTTGTTCAAAGATGTTAAAGATGTGTCACGAAAATGCTTTACCTCAGAGAAAATAATAAAACGGCTGTTTATTTATTTTGGGAGTGAATGGAGTTGTGGAAAGCTTGTTTGTTAATAAAGTTAGACCTTTTTGAATGTTTTGTTGACATTCCCTTGAGCGTGGCAACATCTAGAGGTTGCATAACATAACTACATTCTCTACTGTTGTCAAGTCGTCACATTTATTTACCGTAAATAGCCCTTAATCCCAAAAATGTCTCGAAGGACTGCACAGGATTACAATTACAAAATTGCACAATTACCTGATCTTAAACCAGCATGCACTTATAGCGCCTTATAATGGGGTGCGTCTTATGTATGGCATAAGTTTTAAAATATATCATTCATTGAAGGTGCGCCTTATAACATGGTGCGCCATATAGTGCGGAAAATACGGTATATATATATATATGCTATACCCTTTTCGCCGCGCTGAAAACACAATACTCCAAAGAACTACACAGTGTCCGGCTGCGATCAGAGCAAATTATCAAATCAGAGTCATAAGAGAAAAGAAAACGGAATCATTAGAATTGTTATTTCTGAAAAATACATGTTTTATGTATATTTCCAGGTTTTGTAGCATTTTCATATTTCTACTTTTTACAGGAGATATATTAAGGAGAGCAAAATCTTTTGGGATATTTAATTTTTTTTTTCATATATACATTGACATAGGAGCAAAGGAATTTGAATGTTATTTTAGTGTTAACTTGTTTAAGTTAAGTTCTAAGTTGTATAATTTAACAAGCTATTTTTATTTAGAGCAAAGTAATAAATATGCTGGTTTAAGATCAGGTAATTGTGCAATTTTGTAATTGTAATCCTGTGCAGTCCTTTGAGACATTTTTGTGATTAAGGGCTATGTAAATAAATGTGACTTACCTTGAAATACTGTATAAGTGATTTAAGGTTTAAATTTAATATTCTTGTCTGTTTTTATTCATATTTATGTTCCAAAAACATTCAGTTTAAGTGTGTTCAATCTGTTGGCTGCGGCTGCATCGGCTCGCTACAACGGGTCAGGTGTATCGACATTTCGTTCTGTGTACATTGTTACAAAGAATGACAATACAAAGGAAATTATTATTATTATTATTATTAAATGTTTATCCTGGTTGGCCCGCGACCTTAAGTGTGTTTTGAATTTTGGCCCCTTGTGCAATTGAGTTTGACATCCCTGCTCTAAGGTGCCTTTTTTGTCTTATGATTGGTCAATATGCATTTTTTGAAGGATTCTGTGTTTTTGACATTAAATCTGTTGAGTATAAAAAAGTTTAAAACTGTTTTGTATTTGTTCTTTTTTGTATATTTAAACATATTTTAATGATATTTTTGGGTGTTAATGTGTTTATATAAAAATGTAAAGTGTATTCCTTTTTTTCCTTTTGTTTTTGTATTTTTTCTTTGTTTCTATTTTTTTCTCTTTTAAAGCCATTCCATGCATAATTGGTGATATAGAGATTCAAGTAACAAAAACAACCTCAAGAGCCGTCTCTCTAAAAATAGTCAGAATCGTCAACTCAAGTAAACTCCGGTCAAATATGTCAGCCCCCTGTTTCATATTTGCTCAGAAAATTTCAAATTTTTTGACATGCTTCTTTTTAAAATAATAGAAATAGCTACTAGTTATTTTTATATAGAGTAAAACAGTTACGAACTCAGTTACCTTTTGAAAGAGGGAGTGAGAAACTACAGCTATTTACTTTTTTAAACACCTCCAAGTAATATGATGTACATTACATTTGTCAATCGGACCATTAAACATTAGAATTTCTTTGATGTACACAAAATGATAGTATGAGTAATCTTATTCTACTGTACCCGGTTATACTTTGATTGCAAACCAATAATTTCTAGTGCTTTTACCTTAAAGGTCAGTTATTCCACTACAGCACCTAATGATTATCTCATCTCATCAGCTGCACCGCTTATCCTCAGTAGGGTCGCGGGGTTGCTGGAGCCCATTCCAGCAATCATCGGGCAGTGGGCAAGGGACACCCTGAACTAGTTGCCAGCCAAACACAGGGCACACAAGGACAGACAACTCGCTCGCTCATTCACACCTAGGGACAATTTGGACCGGCCAATCCACCTGAAATGCATGTCTTTGGAATGTGGGAGGAAACTGGAGTGCCCAGAGGAAACCCACGCAAGCACGGGGAGAACATACAAACTCTGCACAGTAAGTCCGGTTGCTGTATTTGAACCCACACAAGAGGTTCCCAAGACCTTAGAACTGTGCTGCACACGCGCTAAATTTTTCAGAGTTGAGCTGCAAGCATTAAGGATAAAATTTTGTAATATATTTTTTCTTTTCCAATATATTAAAATCAAAATCACGGCATTCATTTGTGAACTCTTTTTCTGCAGTACAGTACATTTCAACTATGTTTTTTAGAATAACATAAAAGCTATTTTCTGTTAGATAGATAGATAGATAGATAGATAGATAGATAGATAGATAGATAGATAGATAGATAGATAGATAGATAGATAGATAGATAGATAGATAGATAGATAGATAGATAGATAGATAGATAGATAGATAGATAGATAGATAGATAGATAGATAGATAGATAGATAGATAGATAGATAGATAGATAGATAGATAGATAGATAGATAGATAGATAGATAGATAGATAGATACTTTATTCATCCCCGCAGGGAAATTCACATTTCCAGCAGCATCCCTGTGCTGAGAAACAATACAATAATAAAGCAAAAAGAATACAATATACAAATACCCAATGTGACGTGCTAATACCCACTGTAGCGTGTTCTATAGAGTATCTAGATAGTGCTACACAGAATACATATTGAAATAAAATTCGGTAATATGCAATGTAGGGGGTGTGGTTTAATGTGGGCCTTTACTCTGCCGGTTGGAGTTAAAGAGCCTCATGGCATGAGGAAGAAAAGATTTCGTCAGTCTGTCCGTGGTACAAGACAGTGACAGCAGTCTGTCGCTGAAGCTGCTCTTCTGTCTGGATATAATGCTGTGTAGTGGATGTGATGGATTGTCCATGATTGACCGCAGCTTTTCCAGTGCCCGTCTCTCAGCTACTGTTGTCAGGCTGTCCAGCTCTGTGCCCACAACAGAGCTCGCTTTCCTCACCAGTTTATTGAGACGAGAGGCATCCTTCTTCATGACGCTACCTCCCCAACACGCTGCCGCATAGAAGAGGGCACTTGCCACAACAGTCTCATAGAATATTTCCAGGAGCTTTTTGCAGATGTAGAAGGAGGCCAGCCTTCTGAGGAAGTAAAGTTGGCGTTGACCTTTCCTACATAGAGCTTCTGTGTTGGCAGTCCAGTCCAGTTTGTTGTCCAGCTGCACACCCAGGTATATGTAGGTCTGGACAAATTCTACACATTCTCTTTGATGGTTACGGGAACCGGGTGAGTTCTAGTTCTCCTGTTACTATATTTAATCTCACAATATAGTTTTTTTTTGCAAGCGTCTTCTTTTTAAACATTGTAAAATAATAATAGAAATATTGCATGATTTTGTTTAACCTCATCCTGCTTTTTCGGGTTGAACTTTGATTTTTAACTGTATCTTTTGTGCCTTTATCTTTGTGCTTAAAAGGCCGGTCTTTATACCTTCATCTCAAAGTCCTTTGATCGTAAAGACAAGTCTAAAAGGTACTGTAGTATCTAATAATTCCACTGTATAAAATAATCTTCTGTCCACTGATGAATTTAAAATTAAACGTAAACCAATTTTTATCATTTTCATTTTTCATATTACGAATAGACATTTTGCAGTGTTAGATGAAAACTTTTAGTAGAAAATGTTTTTTAAACATGAATAAAAATGGATAACATTAAATTACTTAAAAAGGCAAAATGATGAACAAATACGAAAAACATTTTTTACTCAGGAAGACATTTTAACTGATTGTCCCCTCACAAGTCCAACATAGTGTTCTATATTGATAATATACTTGTCGAAGTCAATTCCTGTACGAAGTAATTATGGAGTTGCAAAAATAAAAGAAAATACTTCTGCACGATTATTTATCGTTTTATTTTGCTGTATCGCTATGGACAGATATACACTATATTATTTATACTGTCTTGTGAAAACAAAACTTAACTTTTATGTGTGTTTGTTTTAATTACCTTGAGGGAGAAGAGGAACAAGAGTGTTAAAGCTCCCACAGTTGTCAGCCCAGCCATGCAAGCAAAGCACAGGGCGGCCATGATCAGGACCCCAAATTTTGCCTCTGATCTCCCCCCAGGGGACTGGAACAGACAGTTCTAAACAGAAAAATAAACATAAAAAAATAGTGACCAAAAACCTGAACTGACCTTCGTGTTGGATCGATTACATTATTTTTTTTGGTTGGTTGTTTAATTACATTGTAATATGGAAAAAGCCAACACTAAGTTGTAAATATTCATTTCTGCCTCTTATCCTGACAGTTTTTTTTTTTATCTTATTCTTCTCTTTAATGTATTGATTTACTCTGGAGTGCCATGTCTAATCTCTGTCTAATGGTCTCCACAAAATTGATATCAATGATAATAAACAAATTCACCAATAAGAGCTTTTAAAAAAAAAAATAACTAACTGTATCTACCTGTTTGTTTCATTGCAATTGTGGACAGGTGTCTGATGTTATTCAAAATTCGTATCATCGGAAAATGCGGAAAAGTATATCATCTAAAAGTTTAAATCAAACAGGGTCAATCAGAAAAGCTTCACGGAGGAATAATAATTCAACTTTTGCTTTAGTCTTCTGAGGCAAATAACTTCCGGGGTTTGTTACGACACGTGATGACAATAACGGAAACAGTTGGGTAAAAACAGACTGCCCTTGCTGTGATACGGCCAATCACCGTTCAGAAAAGGAGGGGCTTAACTATCACCGCGTGCCATGCAAGCAACGTCCGTTATTGTGGTACTGTGCTATTTTGAGTTAATATAATTTACTTACAGGAGTTGTCTGAGTAGCCAACATTTTTTACTCAAGTACTTTAGAAAAATACAACTTAAAAGTAAAAAATAGTCTTCCAAATAATTACTTGAGTAAAAGCAAAAAAGAATTTTGTTTGGGTGAACCCTCTATGAATTTATATATATATAAGCAGCAGGGCGCGTGTGCGGCACAGTTCTAAGGTCTTGGGAACCTCCTGTGTGGGTTCAAATCCAGCTACCAGACTTCCTGTGCAGAGTTTGTATGTTCTCCCCGTGCTTGCAGAGTGCCCGGAGGAAACCCAGGCAAGCACGGGGAGACCACTGCACCACCATAATGCATATATATATATATATATATATATATATATATATATATATATATATATATATATATATATATATATATATATATATATATATATATATATATATATATACAGGAGCAGCCAACGTGGCTGAGGGGCTTTTTCCTTGGTGTCAATACCAGAAGGCCCAAAAGAAATAAACAATTTCGGAGGCTGCAGCAACGGGATGCATGAAGGTCCTTGCCCCTTGCCGCAGAGGGGCTTTCTCCTTCGCCGGTTACCAGACGGCCCCAAAATTTAAATTTAAATTACGGAGGCTGCAGCAATTAGATGCCTGAAGATCCTCGGCCCTCAACGACAGAACACGAAACCAAGGACGGGCCAGTGGCTTTCTCCTCCCCGCAGAAACAGGAAACCAAAAGTCACCGCCTTGACAGGAATGTGTAAGCCTCTCGATGGGTCCTTTAGTGGTCGGGTCAGTCTGTTTTGGGGGCGGTCATTTTCTAAGTGGCCGTCTTATACACGTTGAAGTGTCGAAGCCTGAGGGATGATGATCAGAATATTCCTGTGACATGACGGCAGGCGGGGATGTACTGGACTGCCTCAGAAAATTAGAATATTGTGATAAAGTTCTTTATTTTCTGTAATGCAATTAAAAAAACAAAAATGTCATACATTCTGGATTCATTACACATCAACTGAACTATTTCAAGCCTTGTATTATTTGAATATTGCTGATTTTGGCTTACAGCTGAAAAAAACTCAAAAATCCTATCTCAAAATATTAGAATACTTCCTCAGACCAAGTAAAAAAATAATTTTATAACAGCAAAACTAAATCAAACATTTGAAAATGTCCATTGATGCACTCAGTACTTGGTTGGGAATCCTTTTGCACGGATTACTGCATCAATCCGGCGTGGCATGGAGGCAATCAGCCTGTGGCATTGCTGAGGTGTTATTGATGCCCAGGATGCTTCGATAGCGGCCTTCAGCTCATTTGCATTTGTAGGTCTGGTGTCTTTCATCTTCTTCTTAACTATACCCCACAAATTCTCGATGGGGTTCAGGTCAGGGGAATTAGCAGGCCAATCAAGGACAGTGATGCCATGGTCAGTGCACCAGTTACTGGTGGTTTTGGCACTGTGGGCAGGTGCCAGATCATGCTGGAAAATGAAATCCTCATCTCCATAGAGCTTTTCAGCAGATGGAAGCATGTAGTGCTCTAAAATCTCTTGGTACACAGTTGCATTTACTCTGGACTTGATGAAACACAGTGGACCAACACCAGCAGCTGACATGGCTCCCCAAACCATTGCTGACTGTGGGAACGTCACACTGGATTTCAAGCAACTTGGATTTTGCTCCTCTCCAGCCTTTCTCCAGACTCTGGCGCCTTGACTTCCAAATGAAATGCAAAACTTGCTTTCGTCTGAAAAGAGGACTTTGGACCACTCTGCAACTGTCCAGTGCTTCTTCTCCATAGCCCAAGTCAGACGCTTCTTCTGTTGTCTTGAGTTCAGAAGTGGCTTGACCATGGGAATACGGCTATTGTAGCCCATTTCCCGGACACGTCTGTGAACTGTGGCTTTTGATACCTGGACTCCAGCTTCAGCCCACTGTCTTTGAAGCTCCCCCAAATTCTGGAAGCGGCTCTTCTTCACAATTTTGTTAAGGCTGCGGTCATCTCTCTTGGTTGTGCAGCGTTTCCGGCCACATTTTTCCCTTCCAACAGACTTTTTGTGGATATGCTTTGAAACTGCACTCTGTGAACAGCCTGCTCTTTGAGAAATTTCTTTTTGTGTCTTACCCTCCTGATGGAGGGTATCAATGATGGTCCTCTGGACAGCAGTCAGATCAGCAGTGATTTAGTTTACTGAACCAAGCTGAGTGTTTTTAAGGCTCAGGAAACCCTCGCAAGGTGTTTCGAGTTAATTAGATGATTCAGGTGATTAGTTGAATAGCCTACTTGTATACTTTTTCATGACATTTTAATATTTTGAGATAGGATTTTTGAGTTTTCTTAAGCTGTAAGCCAAATTCAGCAATATTAAAATAATAAAAGGCTTGAAATAGTTCAGTTGATGTGTAATGAATCCAGAATGTATGACATTTTTGTTTTTTTAAATGCATTACAGAAAATAAAGAACTTTATCACAATATTCTAATTTTCTGAGACAGTCCAGTATATACGGAGAGGTCATGTCAGGAAGAACTGGATACCGCAGAAGAAACATTTTTATCTACAGCAGGAAAGTTTTGATATTAAAAACTTGGAAAGTACTTCACTTGAAGGTGGGATGCGTAATTTGAAGTGTCCTTAAACAGTTGAATATTTAGGCTATTAAGTGAGTGTTAACAATGGCCAACTCAGTTCAAAGAACCCTTATGCTTTATCCTCTATTGTGCCTATCTGCTTTTATCTTACTTTTATCAGGCCTGTTCGAAGCAGAACAACCCCCAAAAAAGATAAACAGAGAAGAGTTTATTCAAGCGCATCTAAGAAATCCATGCAAATCATGTCTTACCCTGCTTCCATCTCCCAGCTTATGGTCATGATTGCAGCCTTAAGCTTTCAAATGTCTCACCCCACCTTTAAGGATTTAAGATTTGTAAGAAAATGGGCCTTAAATTAGGGGTCTCGTAATCTAATTGTGTACCTCAGGATGATAGGGGACAAAAACAAAAAAAAAAGAAGGCAGAAGAAAGAAAAATAGAGAAGAAAAAGCAAAAGCAAACAAAAAGACAATTAAAAAAAAGAAATGTTAAGAGATACAAGAAAACAAAGAAAAAAGGAAAGAAGTAAAGAAAATGAAGAGAAAAAAAAGAAAGAGAAGAAAAATAATCTTTTGGACATTTACATTTTTCTTTTCTTCTTCTTTTTTCCCCCTCATTTACCTTTATTTTTATTCTTTCTGCTATTTTTCAATTATTTTTTGCTTTATTTTACCAAATTTTTCGTTTCATTCTCATTTTCATTTTCATTTTCATTTTGTCTGATGTTTTGCTTTTTTCTCCCTAAATTTATTTTATACTTAATTTCCCTATTCTTTTTTTGCTTAATTTTTGCCCATTTTTTATTTATCATCCCCTATTTTTCTGCTTTCTTTAGAATATTTTTTCTTTTCTTTGTCTCTTCTTTTTTTCTTTCATCATTAAAGGCTGGATAAAAAAAACTAAGGAGAACAATGATCTTTTTCAATCAGTTTCAGTCTCTGTAGTTTATGTTCTTCCTCGTACTCTGTAGCGCTTGTTTTTGGTTGCACTACACCACAGGTGTCAAACAGGCGGCCCGCGGGCCAGATCAGGCCCGCTAAGGGATTGAATCCGGCCCGCGAGACAACACTCAGAGAAGCGCAAGAGAAAAACAAGCTGCAGGTTGAAATATGTCAACTTGATGTTGTCAAAACCAGGTGCCTCTCACAAAGACACTGTACAGTACTTGTATTTATTTTTTTCTCTCTCTCTCGCTCTCTCTCTCTCTCTCTCTCTCTCTCTCTTCCACACATTTTCTCCCACTCCCTGTCTGTCTCTTTCACTCTCTGTGTCTCTCTTTTTCGCTTCCTCTGTTGCTCTTTGTCTCTCTGTGTCTTTTTAACTTATTTTGCTCTAACTTCATTTTTTTCCTTTTCTCTCTTTTCTCTTTCTCTCTTCCTACCCTTCACGCTTTCTTTTCTCTTTTCTCTCCTTCTGTCTTTCTATTTCTTTATGCATTTCTTTCTTCCTCTCCCTTTCTTTCCCCCTCTCTCACGACTTCTCTTTTTATCTCTTTTGTTTCTCACGCTCTCTTCCTCTCTTTTTCTTTGTCCCGCCCTCTCTCTTCTTTTCCCTCCCTCTTTCGCTTATTACTTTATCTCTCTTTAATCTACTAGTCCGGCCCCCGACAGAATGTTTGTTCTATCGTATGGCCCCAGAGTTGAAATTAGTTTGGCATCCCTGCACTACACAATGAGACGACATATAGTGGTCAAAGATTACACACTGTCCCTTTAAGAACCGCGGTTTGTTTTTATCAGCGATTTTGTTTCTGTGGAAAACCCCATTTGGCCCAACCTAACCCAGACCCTAGCTCAAAATGCCCTTAACGCAATTGAGTTTGAGACCCCTGCCTTAAAGGATCAAAAAGTGAAATGGTTTTGAGCACACAATGCAGCCGCATTGAGGTCAAAGCAGAGCTAATGTATTCATAATGACTTTCATGCAACGCTTATTGGCTGCTGGCCATTGAACGCAATACTGGAACAAAAGGATAGTCTTTAGTTTTCTTCCTTGTTTCCCTTTGAATTCCCTCCCAATTAGCTTTGTATTCACCAGTGCTCTCTAATCTTCTCCCCACACAGTTTCTTCAAACATATCCTTAAGTCATGGATGACTTTGACACAATTCTCAAATTCTGGGCTCCTGTGGGGGCTGATTTGAGCACATACGGAGGTCTGGTTATGACTCGGTCAGTTGCTTTTAGAATAAGAAGCTGCACCAGATGTTTACAAAGCCTTGTGAAAGTATTACCCCCACTCATGAACTTTTTTTTATATTGCCACATTTCGCGATTCAAACTTAAAGCTACAAAATCGAAAATATTTTATAAGAATTAAAATGTGAGACACAATCGTGAAGTGGAAGCAATTAATTTCAATGTTTTATATTATATTTACAACGAGAAAAAAAAGTGTTTTTAGTAGTTGTTTAAAAAATATTGCTCCTTGTTCTCTCAGCTCAGCCAACTGACTCCAGAAGTTCTCTGATGATTTCTAAATGATCCAATGTCGACATATTCAATATGGCGGCGCCCCTGTTCGGCTGCGGCTACATCGGCTCGCAACAGTTTTTTACACGTCGGCCATAAGACCCAGTCTTCGACTCAGTTTTGACGGCGCATAAAGTCGGATCAAACTGCAGATTAAGATACGATCGCAGTTTTTTTTGCTGGATATGCGATCATCCAGACATCAAGCGCTCGGTGCTACGACCACTCGGGAGTGTTTATTAGCCACGGACTGCAATGTCAACATGACCCAGCGGCCTACAAAGCAGCGAAGCAGAGTGGCAAGACAGCGGCGTGACCGCCGGACGAGGAAGCGAGGTTGTCGGGCCGGGCTAACAGCTAGGCTAAAGGCTAAACCCTGCAAAACGCCTCTCCCATCCATTTTCCTCTCCAACGTTCGCTCTCTGGACAATAAACTGGACCATTTAACAACTGGAAGTGGCATCGAACCGCGAGATGACGAACTGCTGCGCTAAAATTCTGACGAAGACATGGTTAATCTTATCTATCCCGGCTGACGTTCAAAGAAACTGTGCGGGTCAGATGTATCGACATTTCGTTCTGTATACACGTGTACACGAATGACAATAAAGTAAATCTGAATCTGAATCTGAATAATTGACTAACAATGACAAATAGAGTGCAATAAGTTTTAGTTTAAATGCACCTCCTCTGCGATGGGCTCAGAAGTCTGTGAAAGCAGACACTGGAGAACAGAAAGGGTAGGAAGAACAAAGGACACACTTAGGCAGGTCCGGGATAAAGTTATAGAAAAGTTTAAATCGGGAATTGGATGCAAGATTTCACAACATTTACACATCTCCCAAATGACTGTACGAGCAATAGTATCAAAAGCACTGCAGACCTATCAAGACCTGGCCGTCCCTCTATACCAGAGGTGGCACTCACGCGGCTCTAGAGCCTTGGCCAATAAGAATGCGGCTTTGCCTCATCTTATTTTCTATATACTGTGGCTCTTTGCTTCGTTTCACGTTTAGTTTTTTTTTCCTTCTTAAAACACACTTGAATCTATCAGAGTTCATAACAAATAATAAATAATATTTTGAAATCAATTTGGCAGATTTGTTGTTTTTATCCTGCTTTGGACACAAAGGTTACGTCTAAGGCAGGCCAGTGCGTGGTGTGGCCCTTTGACTCTCACGGTTAAAAATTTCGGCTCTTTGTGTCAAAGTTGTTCGCCAACCCTGCTCCATACCTTTGGCCCAAACAAGGAGAAAATTATACAGAGAAGCAACTAAGTGGTCCATGATCACATTGGATGACCAGCATGAAAACACAGCTGAGGTGGAACAATCTGTGCATAAGACTACTATCAGTCGTATTCTGCATAAATCGGCCCCTCATGGAAAAGTGGAAAGAAGAAAGCCCCTTCTAAAACAGTACCATAAAATTGCCTGTTTGGCGTTTGCAAGAAACCACATGGGAGACATAGATGACATGTGGAATAAGGTGGCCTGGTCAGATGAGACTAAAATCGAACTGTTTAGGCAGAATGCAACGCGTCTCGTTTGGCATAAGAATAACTTGATCTGTTTTGTAAGAAGGAAAGGGGGAATTCTTCTTCTTCAAGACATTGCCAAAAGATTTGTGATCACAGCACAACGAAATTCATTTAGGGGGCAATATTTTTGCAAAACCTGCTTTTCTTTTCCTTTTTTTGCATAATATAAAATGTTGGATGCATTTGGTTTCTTTTTCTTTTCTTTTTATGACTCAAATGTTGTTGATTTTTAAAAAATATTTTTTATCTATAAGTTTGAAGTGTAAAAAAATTCTTGGAGGGGGGATACTTTTGCAAGGCACCGTATCATTTTTATAAACTATTATCATTTTTTCCCCTCTAGCTTTTTTATCGAGCATCCTGATACCCAGAAGCTGTTCCCCAAGTTTGAAGGATTGCCAAAGAAGCCCTGGCTGGAAACCAGGCAATATCTGCCCATGGTGTCACAGTGCTTACCAAACTGGGAGAGCTGCTAAAGGCTGAAGGCAACGACGCCCACATCCTCAAGCCTCTGGCCAAGACTCATGCCACCACACACAAGATAGCACTCATCAATTACAAGATACGGTAGAAATGGGTTCCACCACAGTGGTCAGCAACTGCCCGGCCTCAGACCAGCATCGGACCGTGGGTCGTTTGATTCCTCCGCATAATATATACCCATAAAGTTTGGGTGCGTGTTTTACCGCAGTTTTACGATAGTATACCAAGATAATTTAGCTATGATTGATCAATCGAAGAATATCGCTGACCTCCTTAGCTCAGCATTGGATGCGATGGGAATTTAACCTTGATCCCGGCAGTGACAGCACCGAATCCTAACCATTAGACTGCCGGGTTTGTAGATGACCAAGGAAAAGCATTGAAGTTGATCTTACAATTACACTCATTGTGCCCACATTATACAGAATTGTAATGGAGCATCATAAGAACGAGTTTAGCTATTAACAACATCTCCCATCTCATTAGCTACACCGCTTATCCTCAGTAGGGTCGCGGGGGTGCTGGAGCCCATCCCAGCAATCATCGGGCAGTGGGCAGGGGACACCCTGAACTGGTTGCCAGCCAATCGCAGGGCACACGGGGACAGACAACTCACTCGCTCATTCACACCTAGGGACAATTTGGACCGGCCAATTCACCTGAAATGCATGTTTTTGGAATGTGGGAGGACCCACGCAAGCACGGGGAGAACATACAAACTCCGCACAGGAAGTCTGGAGCTGGATTAACATTAACAACAATGCTCTTTCATTTGCTCAGCACTGGATTCATCGGGAAACAAAACCTAATCGATGAGGTGGGGGGGGGGGGGTTGGGGGGGCTTTAAGGGTTATTGTTCTATCTTCGTTATTCATTATCCATTATCCATTATCGGTTAGTTCATAATACGCTACAAAGCCTAGGAGCCGGGACACTTACTCTCAGCCGAAAGGCCAAGCTAAGGTCCTAGCCCTAAAGCCTTGCTGCGATCATTGCGAATGCACCGTTACCGGAGGTACTGCAATACCGGGCCGATGCGTGGAGTGGACAGAGCAAGCTCTTATTCCATCTCCGGATTGTAAAAATCAAAGATCGGCCGTTAAGTCCACAGTCCTAAAATCACAGCCACCAAAAAGTACTGCTTAGTTGTCAGAGCTCTGGAACACCAGTGCTAAAGCACTGATTACAATATTCTACTACTGAGATTATAGATGCATGTGGAAATGGCATTGCATTTTATCTTATCACCACGCTATTTTGATTCATGGTGCAACCTTTTCAAAATTGTAATGGAGCATTATGGGAAAGAGTTCCGCCAAAACAATGTTGTACAACTGAGTTGTGTGAGTAAAAAAGTGTAAAGATGAATGTCGTTATCAAGATCCCTGGTGGTCTAGTGATTACATGTAGGATTTATACTTGGTTTTATAATTATCATCAATGTCATAATTACGAATGATATTATACGGCTTGTTGATGATACAGAAAAGGTTGCCGACCACTGTTCTACCAAGACTGCAGTCACAAAAGACAGATCTAAACTTAGAGGTGGAAAAACTACGCCCCGTGGACCTCATGTTGCCCCGAAGGCTTTTTAAAATGGCCCTCCAAGCCAAACTGGTCCAAATATTATGACATTAGCAAATAAAGTAATACTAGTAAAACATGTTTTTTGTGCCAACTTTTCGCTGTTATTACTCCAGAAATACAACAAAATTCTACAACATTACGTCAAAACAAAATATCAAACTTAGTGCTGAAAAAAAGGGACCTCCTGTATGATTTTGCTTTCATTCTGAAAATAAGAAAAAACTTTAGAAATACTAAAAAATACAACTACAGTAATATTATAATACAAAAATACGACTACAGAAATATTACCCGAGAAATAATACAAAAATACAAATACAGTATTATTACAGAAATACAACAAAAATACTAGTATGAAAATAAGACAAAAAGTCTACAGAAGTACGACTACAAATACTACTTTGGAAAAACCGCCAAACAAAATCCGTAAAAAAGTGTGTGTGTGATTAAGAAATAGAGTAACAAGTTTAGCTTACTTTTTTAGGGAAGCAGGTTCAGGTGGAGACTGAGAAAGTATATTAACTCTTATCATAACATGAGTTCATCAATCAAGCGTGTGTGTTTGTGATTGAGAGGGGGCAGAAAATACACGCTAACATGGAAAGATAAGTGATTAGCTGTTACCATACCATTAGCTTGTTAATCTTGCTCTAAAACAGGAGTGCCCACACTTTTCAATTTGCGAGCTCCGTTGAGATTTCGATGCACTTTTTGTTTTAAGTCAACTTAAGTCTTGTTGGTTGTATTGACATTTTTATTTGTTTATTGTAAAAAAAAAATAGGAAGCTATTCAAGTTTTTGTGTACCTTTATACCATATGCTGCTTTTTTCTGCACTGTTAGTTTTTGGTTTGAGTGAAAGATAAGTCATCTTAGTGTAGTTGAAATTCTAATCTATTTACTGTAAAAGGTTTTAAAAAGCTATTTTTTTTCATTTGTAACAAGTTTTCTGTGTTTTTTTTTTTATCATTAAAAAATTCCTTTTGCCAACTTTTAAAGTTTCACCGCAAATGAATATCATCTCCAAATGTCGGTTATCGGCCTGCTCTTACTAATAGTCGGTATGGGCACTGAAAACCCCATATCGGTTGATTCCTACACATTTTGGGGACATTCATTGTAAAGCGGGCAGCACAAAGGATGAGTGGTTTGCGCGTCTGCATCACAGTTTTGAGGTCATGAAATCGAACCTTACTGTGTAGAGTTTGCATGTTCACCTCGTGCTTGCGTGTGTTTCCTCCGGGTACTCCGGTTTCACATTCCAAAAACATGCATGTCAGGTTAATTGGCCCGTCGAAATTGTCTCTAGGTGTGAATGAGCGAGTAAGTTGTCTGTGCCTGTGTGCCCTGCGACTGGCTAGAAACCAGTTCAGGGTGTCCCCTGCCCACTGCCCGTAGATAGCTGAGATGGGCTCCAGCACCCCCGCGACCCTACAGAAGATAAGCGTTTGCATGGATTTTGTTGGATTAGAATGTCAAAATGTTACTAGCCAACTGACTGATTTAATTTGTTAACATTTTAGCACCCCCTGCGCTTAGTACATTACCCCCCAGAAATGTGCCTTGGGTGTTTCAGTAATGGTCACACAAAAATAAGAAATAACATTTTGGACTTCAGTTCAGCATTCAACACCATCATCCCACAACACCTGGTAGACAAAATGAGACTCCTGGGTTTCAACACCCCCCTGCGCAACTGGCTGCTGGACTTCCTCACTGACAGACCCCAGTCAGTGCGGATTGGTCAGAACATCTCCGATGTCATTAACCTCAGCACGGGCTCCCCCCAAGGCTGTGTCCTGAGCCCCTTGCTGTTCACCCTGATGACACACGACTGCGTCCCTAGGTCCGCCACAAACCACATCGTGAAGTTTGCGGACGACACAACCGTGGTGGGCCTCATCAGGGACGACAACGACCTGGCCTACAGAGAGGAGGTGGAGCAGTTGGTGGGCTGGTGCAGGGACAACAGCCTGGTCCTGAATGTTGACAAAACTAAAGAGATCATTGTCGACTTCAGAAAAAAACAGCCCAACCATGCCCCACTTTTCATCAACAACAAGGCTGTGGAGGTTGTCAGCAGCATCAAGTTCCTAGGGGTGCACATCACAAACAAACTCACCTGGTCCGTGAACACTGCATCACTGGTTAAGAGGGCACAGCAGCGCCTGTACTTCCTGCGGAGGATGAGGAGAGCCCGCCTGCCCCCACCCTCCCTCATCACATTCTACAGGGGCACCATAGAGAGTATCCTGACCAGCTGTATCTCTGTGTGGTGTGGAGGCTGCAGCGCTACCGACTGGGGTAGTGTGAGGAGAGTGACGAGGACAGCAGAGAAAATCATCGGGACTTCTCTTCCCTCCATTCAGGACATTGGCCAGAAGCGCTGCCTATCCCAAGCTAAGAACATTATCAAGGACCCCTCTCACCCCCATCATGGACTGTTCACTCTGCTAGCCTCTGGGAAGAGGTACTGCAGTGTGCGGTGCAGGACCACCAGGTTCCACAATAGTCTTGTCCCCCTGGCCATTAGACTGTTAAATGGTCACTCAAACACATAGTAAATCTAAACTGCTGCTAATCTGTACATCTGTGGGTTCTGTTTGACTTTTTGCACTACTGGCAGTTCTGTATAGCTAGCCACTCCTTGCACATCTGTTTGTCTGCACTATCGTACTTACAGTGTTATTGTTACAGTGTTATTGTTC
Organism: Urocampus carinirostris; assembly: GCF_059441175.1. Lineage (NCBI taxonomy): Eukaryota > Metazoa > Chordata > Actinopteri > Syngnathiformes > Syngnathidae > Urocampus > Urocampus carinirostris. Next base: position 38,514,880 of record NC_142356.1, on the reverse strand, counting down.
TGTTTACTTGACTTGTTTACCTGATTGCCCATCTTGCACATCTGGTTGGCTACTCCTCTTGCACTATTTGCGCTACTGTAAAATACTATACATAGCCATAATTATTTAGTATATTATTAGCACTCAATACTACAACTCAATACAACATTTTATTTATATCTGTACATTCAAGGAAACTGTGCGGGTCAGATGTATCGACATTTCGTTCTGTATACACGTGTACTAGAATGACAATAAAGTAGATCTGAATCTGAATCTGAATCTGAAATGATTTCCATGATTCTTTTCTAACAGAATACTACATCACATCGAAAATAAATCGCGTCCAATTATAATGTTATGTGTTTCAATTAAGTATTCTGATATTCTGATATGATCATTGTAAATATAGTATGCACATATTGAATACTTACTATTCCATGTCAAGGTGCTTGCTTTCACTTGCTTTCACTTTTTATCTCTTCAAAGTAAAAAAGTAAAAACTTTCAGCAAGTCAGCAAAAAAATTGTTTGATAATAAACGTAAAAGATGCATCATTCCTGATGTTTATTGAAAATACAATTTGAAAGCTTTATTATTTATATTCAGAAAAAGGAGCTTTATCTATAGGTTCTTGTCGTGTATATGATTAATTGTAGTCTTGTGGTTAAAAAAAAAACGTATTCACTAAAAAATATTATGTTCATTTAAAATATAAGCAGAAGTACATGAACTATCATATAAACGTGCATTTGTAAAAAATATTCATAGGGCAGGAAATACATTACATTTATTTTACATAACATGAGCGTTACCCAAAGGGAGCCGACATAATTGTCCGTCATCTTGCTGCAGCAGGTACCCAAAAAGGCTGGGGTAATTAAACTAAGTAACAAACATACAGACTTTAAGTCTTGGTAGTTTGTATTCTTCCTTGTGCGTTTAAGGACTAATTTTCAGTTGCACAAAACAATGCAGTGACATCTAGTGGTCAAAAACACACACACTCTCCTTTTGCAAACATTATTTTAAAACATCCACAAAAAAACGCCCAAATTGTGTCATATAATATATACATCCACAAAATTGGGTTGTTTTGTACAAGACACCTTAAAAGTCATATCTTATTGATCTACCCCACGGGTCTCCAACGCTGTGCCCGCGGGCACCAGATAACCCACTAAGAACACCTGAGCAGCCCGCGGACAGGTTCTAAAAATAGTTCAACAGTGATGGCTCATTGCAATTTTCTAGGAAATTTGAGCTCTAACTGACATGATGTTTTAGTGGTTGACTGAGCCCATTTTAACTCAACTTTTAATCATTACAACCTGGTAATAACACACAAAATAACCATAGTAATAATGTGATAAGTCGTCATTTTAGAAATGCATATCAAACTGGTTGCCTTTGTACTAACCAGTAACAAAAGTAGCTCTCATCTTCAAAGAGGTGGGTCACCCCTAATTTAAGTACTAGGTTGGTCATTTTATGACCAACTATGGTCAACTTTCAAGGATTTTTTTCCCCTGTAAATTGATTCTATCAATCTTTTGTGTCACCGGTCCTGGAAACTTTAGACCCCACCCCATTTCATACAATTATATGTAGATAAACTAACAAGGGTCAACTACTTCATTCACAGCTGATCGCAAAAGTGATCGTAAAAATCTTGCAAGAGAAAACAGGACTGGACAGCTTTTAACAACGTGATGGACGTCGTCATTGCCGACATTGAAACCGGCTACAAAGAACTTGGTTTTCCGGGCTAATGTTAGCTTGTGCAATGTTTAAAAAGTGTGTTGCTCTGCTATTTTCAAACAAAGATTGGATGTCGTAAATTACTTCCCAAAGCATGAAATCTTTAATGTGTACATTTTGAAATTGATGACTAATTAAACGTTAAAACTATGTATGAAAATGGGTCGGGGTTAAAACATTGAAAAGGGTGTGGATTCTTTTTAATCCTCATTCGAAGACATCTCACCACATGCATCCACCTACTACTCCGCCCGACCAGCCTAAATCATGTCAAAACAAAGGTAAAAAGAAAAAATGACATAACTTGTTTACACATACAGTATATGTATTCATGTTATCTATCCATCCATCCATCCATTATTTGCATCGCTTATCCTCAGTTGGGCCGCGGGGGTGCTGAAATCTTAGGGCTTGTGAAACTTAGGGCAGTGGGCAGGGGACACCCTGAACTGGTTGCCAGCCAGTCGCAGGACATCATGTTATCTAACTATATACAATTATAAGTAGTACTTACTTTTGTCAAGTCAAGTCATGTTTATTTGTATAGCCATTAATCACGAGGGGTCTCAAAGGGCTGCACGGACCACAGACTATTGCAAACTACGGACTATTATTACACCATCCCCTAATCTAAAACTTAAATGAGGGCAAGGAAAAACTCAAAAACCTCAGCATGAGGAAAATGAAGAAACCTTGAGAAGGGACCACACATGAGGTACTCCCCCTTACAGGATAATCAGGCTGCAATGGATGTTGCATGAACAAACCACACAGATATTGTCAACATTAACTATAGCTTTTCATAAGCTATAGAGCATAAGTGTGTTTTAAGCCTAAATTTAATCAGTTCCACTGAGGTTGCAGAATGAATCTCAGAGGGCAGAGCATTCAACAACACAGAGGCTCAAATAGAGAACACTCCCTAACCTGTAGATTTCTTCTTGGCTCTTGGATCACTTGGGACCAGCATTTTCAGAGCAATGGCTCCGGACAGGAACATAGCAGGAAATTAAATCTGAAGGATATGAGGGATCAAGTCCATGTATGATTTTGTATAAAAACCCTGAAATCACATCTTAGCTGACAGGGAGCCAATGCAGGTTAGCTAAAATCGGGTAATGTGATCAAACTTTCATGTCGCAGTTAAAAACCTTGCTGCAGCATTTTGTACCAGCTGCAGGCTCTTGATTTTGGGACTTCGGGAGACTGGAGACTAGTACGTTACAGTAATCGAGACGGCAGGTAAAAAAACGCATAGCTCAGGAGGTAGAGCGCTCGTCTTGGGATCAAGGGATCCCAGTTCAAATCCCGGCTCGTCCGTGTTAGATGTCGAAGTGTCCTGGGGTAAGACACTGAACCCCTAATACCCCAATAAGCAGGTTAGCGCCTTACATGGCTGCAAGGCCGCTATTGGGAAATGTGGAGCACATTGTAAAGCGCTTTGGGAAGTCATTGACTTGAAAAGCGTTATATTAATGCAAATCATTTCATTTCATAATCTCTGCATCAGACTGGGACAGCATAGGGAGAATATTAGCAATGTTGCGAAGATGAAAATAAAGCTGTTCAAGTAATATTCTTAATGTGTGTTTGGAAGGACAGATTGGGTTCAAATATGACATTTAAATTTTTGACTGAGTCACTTTGGGTGATATTACATTTGTATATATTTAGAGTAGTTTTTGAGAACAAGTCACGGCATTTATATGGAGCAATAATCAAATGAAATGAAATGAAATGATCTGCATTTATATAGCGCTTTTCAAGTCAATGACTTCCCAAAGCGCTTATACATTGTACTTCACATTTCCCAATAGCGGCCGTGATCTGTGCAGCCATGTAAGGCGCTAACCTGCTTATTGGGGGTAATTGGGGGTTCAATGTCTTACCCAAGGACACTTCGACATGTAACACGGACAAGCCGGGATTCGAACTGGGATCCCTTAATCCTAAAACGATCGCTCTACCTCCTGAGCTACTGCCGCCCCAATCAACATTTCGGTCTTTTAAGGGTTGAGGCCCAATAAGTTGAGTGACCTCCATCTTTTTATCTCAGTGAGGCAGGCCCTTAAATTTCCAGTTTAGTGGAGCAGATTCCTCCATCGGAAGATATACAGTAGTTGAGTGTCATCTGTGTAGCAATTGGAACTGATATTATACTTGCGAGAAATATCACCTAATGGAAGAATGTAAATGCTGAAGAGAAAGGGGCTAACACCGCAGGTAACACTAAAGGGCTCGGATGTCATTTCACCATATTTAGCACAATGCGTCCTATCTGAGAGGTCAAAGGCAACACTAAGGTCCAGCAGCATTAACAGTGATGAAGCGCCGGAGTCCATTGCCAGTAGAGGATCTTTGCTTACCTTAACCAGGTCTGTCTGCCCTGAATCCTGATTGCATAGATTCAAAAAGATTATTGTCAGATATAAAATCATTCAGCTGCTGTGCCACAACTTTTTCAAGTACTTTAGAAACAAACATTAGGTTTGACACAGCTCTGTAATTACATAAGCTTTCTGTGTCAATGTTTGGTCGTAGGTTTAATAATAGAGGACTTAAAAGCCGCTGGAACAACACTTAGGAGAGTTATATGTTGATAATATTTAGAACTGAAGGTCCAAGAACCCCGAAAAGACCTTTAGCTACACCTTAGAATGTAATTATTGTGATATCCCAGGAACCTATACTACAAATTGAATTTGATCGTAAAAACACATAATATGCACATTTGGATTATGAATATCTTTAGGATGTAAAGTAATTATGCATGAAACAATTTTCCCCGCAAAACTGACTTGAACTAATTTTCAACCAAGATTGTTGAAAAAAAAAAGGTTTTGTGTTTCTTCTTAAAACAAATATCATATTTTGTTGTGCTTGGAAAAGAGCAGTGAACAAAGTGGCCCCTGGCATCCCTCAATTTTTCTGAGGAATATGGACACCTCTGACATAAAGGCACGGTAAATTTAATCTGCTTGCTTATAATAAATAATTACGTTCTGTTTTTACTATTGGAAACCTGCTAGGAATATTGCATAAGATTCATCAAAAATAAGGTTGTTCTGTAATTTTGACTATTATGCACTATTATACTGTCATGATTACCAATGTGAATCACCTGTGCCCGCTCATTTGGCGCCAACCGCTGCGGGCTTTGATTGGCTCCCTGTCACTATTTGAACCCAGTCCTGTCAGTCCCCTGTTGTCAGTCCGTCGACGAACCTCTGTTTTTACAACATAAGCCTTTTTCGTCCCTAACTACCGCCTGTCCCGACGATCGCTGGGCAGAAGAAGCGGGGCAGAGAGGTCAAGCGCTGGAAAACAGGAAGCCAGGGGCAAACGAGCAGGGTACCGGACAGGACGGGACAGACGGGCTAGATACCGGATACAGGATACATGAGCAGGATACCGGACAGGACGGGACGGACGGGATCGATACCGGATACAGGATACACGAGCAGGATACCGGACAGGACGGGACAGACGGGATCGATATCGGATACATGATACACGAGCAATACGAGCAGGATACAAGTGAGGACGGGACAGATGGGATCGATACCGGATACAGGATACACGAGCAGGATACAAGACAGGACGGGACAGACGGGATTGATACCGGATACAGGATACACTAGCAATATGAGCAGGATAAAGGTAAGGACGGGACAGATGGGATTGATACCGGATACAGGATACACAGGCAGGAAACTGGACAGGACGGGACAGACGGGCTCGAGACAGGATACACGATCAGGATACCAGACAGGATGGGATAGGCGGGATCGATACTGAACCATTCGAGGCACAGCAATTCCCGTGACGGGCAGGTCCGTGGGCAGGATGGGCGGGGAGCGCAACGGCACGGCAGGAAGAGAATTGACGCGACAGGAGCTCCGTGCCCAGCCAGTTGCTCCTGCTGACACTGCATGAGCTGTTGTCATTGCTGGAACAGCAGCAGAAGGGCGGTGACGTCACCTGACAGTCGCCGGACCTCGCCCTCAGTCCGGTGCAACTGCTTCAGGGCAGAGGGAGTTTCCAGCGCTCCCCAAACCGCTCTTGTGTGAGCGTTCGCTGGGTCCATTTCAGGTCAGTCTGTACTGTCAGAACCTGAACTGACAGTAGACTCAAACGCGTAACGTTTTCACACCAAGCTTTATTTATGGAAGCGGGGCAGTCATGCGCGGGAACACAAACTCGCGCGATTCGTGGGCAGAAGAAGCGGGGCAGAGAGGTCAAGCGCTGGAAAACAGGAAGCCAGGGGCAAACGAGCAGGATACCGCACAGGAAGGGACAGACGGGACCGATACCAGATAGAGGATACACAGGACGGGAAAGAGAGGATCGATACCAGATACAGGATACACGAGCAGGATACCGGACAGGTCGGAACAGAGTAAAAATGCTTGCCTTGCAAGTGCAGAGGTTTGTTGACGGACTGACCAGGAGTGACTGGAAGCGTGGAGTTTAAATAGGAGGGGAACCAATCAGGCAAAGAGCAGCAGCTGGCGCCAAACGAGCAGGAACAGGTAAGGGCAATGGGTAATCGTGACAGGGCAATTATCAAGATGTTTTTACATCTTGACTAAATCGCGAATATATTTATGGATCTGTACAATACGTATGTAAATATTTACATTATTAACATAATCAATAATATTTATAATTATTACCAAATTTCTAGAATTGATATGTTATCATTGCACTAAAACCCATTTCGTCTAGGTGTAGCCGGCATGTGTCCTATTTGACGTGACCTGCAGAGGGCGATAATGCCTCATAGGACAATGCCATACAAACTAATGCCTGCTTTTTTTAAGTACGAGGGAAGAAGAATTGCAACGGCAAAGTGAAGCCGCGAGAGAGCAGTATCGGCGTCGTTTTTAAGCAAACTTGCTGTAAAACATGCCAACTATTTAAAGTATTTACAAGCAGTTCCCCCAAAATGCAAGCACTTTTAAACCCTTTACAAACACACAAACAAAATTCAAGCATTTTCAAGCATTTCAAGCTCCCGTGTAAACCCTGATCATTGTCACTAAACTGTTGGTGTTGTTCAATTTTTAAACCTTTTAGGGTGAGTATGTTTTTGTGACCTAGGAGATTTAATAAAAAGAGCTCGGTGGAGGACTTTTAGAACAGGTTGGAATGTTTGCATCTCAAATGGGGTTTTGTACAGTCCTCCCATGTTCTCCAATTTCAAAATGCATTGATGTCTTCTCTCCTTATGTTGAGTGTCTAAAAAACTATAAATTCATCTTGCAAATGAGTTGGCGTAATAAACTGCCGGGTATGCAAACCGCCGAACATTTTTATAACGTAACCATGCAGACACATTCAACGACGTTCCACACACCTCGTTCAACCCCTCAATGTCTGGCTCCACGTACGCGAACTTGAATAATGGATTACTGCCATAATGTTAAGCTATTAATAGTGAATCCGCACATGCACCGATGCAGGGAAAAGACGCGGCACCTGGCACAATCACCTCAATCTTTTTTTAAGCTTATCTAACCAGAAAATGAACTTATCCTCAAATTAGAATTAACATTCCTCCTGCCCCTGTGCACTTCCACTGCTGCGAAAACGCACGTCGCCATGAATGATGGATAATTGCCATGATGATAACCTATTAATAGGAAGTGCGCGCGTGCATCCGTGCAGGATGAAGTCGTGACACGGGGCACCAGAAATCCGTCAACAAGCTCCCTCAGGGTTCCCTAACGCTGCACTGCGGTTAAATATTACACGCCGATTCACGCCGCTTTCGTGGGGGGAAATCGGTTCTATGCGGAAATGTTACCTTCCTCGAATCGTTTAATTTGTGTTCCGGACTATAAGGTACACGCCAGAAATTGTAGCGCGGTTCTTACATAGTGCATGAGATTGGAAAGGAATACAGCATTTGTAGGCGTGCGTTACTACACAAGGTTTTACGGTAGTATAAACAGTGTAGCGGTAGTGCGAGCGTTGACACTTAACCGCTAGTGATACAAATAACATGCAAAAAGGCATTTGATTTTATCTCATCATCAGAACATTTTGACTTCCACGGTTCCAGAAACGAATGCTAAAGATTGGAGAACTTTCGAGAAATTTCGTCATGAAAGATGTAAACGAACTCAAAGTCAGATTCATCATCAGATTCACCAAAGAGTTGTTTCCCTTGTCGTGCTTTTTTTGCATTTAAAATTGTGTGACAAGATAAAATCTAATGCCATTGATTCCAATGTCACCTGTACCACTAGTGGTCTAGTGATTAGGTTTTAGCCTAATTCTATGCGCCTTGTAAATGAAAAATATACAGGCTTAGTACAGATTTTTCATTACCAAATTCAAGCTTTTTTTAGGACTTTAAAAGCTTTCTTTAGTACAATTCAAAGAAGAAGCACAGTACATTGTTAATAATCATAATTATTGATGAATTGTTGTTATAATTATTATCATTTATCCCACCAACACTAACGCTGTATTTGAGGTGGGTGTGAGCCAAAGAAAGTCAATTCTTCTAAAACATTTTTTTTCATTTAATACATAGGTTTTTTGGTTTGGACTGCCGAGAAACATGGACACAATTTTAAGCATTCACAAGGACTTCACCCATTATTCAAGCACTTTTCAAAACCTTTAAACACAACATTAAAATTCAAGAATTTTCAAGGATTTAAAGAACCCGCATGAACCCTAAACTTAATAAAAAAAAATATATTTAGCGGATGAGCTTTATACTGCAGAAAATACGGTAACATATATAACATACTTTAAAATGGCACTTGATTATTTTAATTTGATTTTAATGAGTTGATATATTGCTCAATAAGAACAATGACTGCAAGCCTTTTTTTGCATTGGAAAGGCAAATAAAGGTAGAATTGGACATAACATATATAAAAAAAGAATTTTAAAAATCTCTGATAAAAGCAAGAGGATACCATTTATCAAAACAGATAAACAGCAGATAAAACATTCATCAAAATACAGTCCCACAGTGTCTGAGGGCACATTACACATTGTCAAATTGGACAGATAGAGCGCAGTCGTCATGGGAACGAGACCTGCCGCCACCTTCAGGATGATCAGCAATCTTCCCACGGTTTTGGCCACACTGTCTTCCGTCTGTAAGGGGGACAAATCTTAAAAACTGCAGTCACAGCAGAGTATAAGTTCAGTTCGGGGAAACATGTACTGTATTTTAAGCACTATAAGGCACACCCAAATACCCAAAATTGGCCAGAAATTAAAAAGTGCGCCTTGTATACGGTATACTCAACTCAAATCGCAAAACATTGTATGCAACGGGATTCAAACCCAGGTTGTGGCTGTGAGTGCCAACACTTTACCATTAGACCACCAATGACTCACATGACATACGAAAAGGTGTTAGAGCCGAAGTCGCCAACGTTTTTGAAACTCAAAGCTACTTGTTTGTTACCGATTGGCGTGAAGAACTACTATTTGGATACACATTTCTAAAATAAAGATTAAAGTTATTACTATGTTGTGCTTCTGGATGTTAAGTCAACGACTGAAACGACACGTCAGTCAGAAATCTATTTTAAAAAATCGTAATGTTCCACCTCTAGTGAGTTACTTGTAGAGCCTGTTCGAGGGCTACTCGGGGGTTCTTAGGGAGCTACCTGGTGTCCACGGGCACCACGTTCAAGACCCCATACATTTGAGCTTATCCCATTATTATCCTATTTTTACTCATGGCGCCAAACACAAATGTTAAAGATGTCATGATTACTGATATGACTCAGCTGTGTCTGCTCATTTGGCGCCACCCGTCGCAGGTTCTGATTGGCTCCCTGTCACTATTTGAAGTCAGTCCTGTCAATCCCCTGTTGTTAGTCCATCTGCAAACCTCCATGTATACTAGGCTACCCTTTTTTGACCCTGACTCTTGCCTGTCCCGTTTTTGATCCCGTTTGTCTCCGGCTACGACCTGTTTGTATCCTGACCACGTCTGCTCTCCCGTCCCGGCTTACAACCCCTTTTTGTTCTCGACTACGTCTACTCTCCCGTTCTGGCTTACCGACCCCGATCACGTCCTGCTCTCCCAGTCCCAGCTACCGACCAGTATTCCGCCCCTGACAAAGCCATCGCTCGCTACCGAAGATCCACTTCCGTGTTCAGATCACAATCCGAGTACGAGAGCAACTTGCTTCTCACGCCCAGCGAACACCGGATTGTGGGCGCAGCCTTTCCTCTTTCTTTCAATAAAACTTGAGGTAAACGTCACGCAAATGGGTCCTGTTTCCGTTCTGGTCCTGACAAAAGAATAGAGAAAACTGAAATTATTTCAACAAAATGCTATACAAGCGCTTTTACATAACCTACGCAAACACCTTTTTCATAGCCAAATTCAAGGACTTTTTAAGGGCTTTCAAAGCCTATTATTCGTTCTCTCCTGTACCATTGACAGAAGAATTCTGATGTGAAACATGTATTTTTTAGAGCCACAAATGCATCTGCATTTTACATATGTGATTTTTAATCTTGCGTGTGCATTTATCGAAACAGACGATTTTTAGATCTTGGGTGTAACACGAAAATATTAGTCTTTAAGACAAATATCTCCACAATAAGGTGTTGGGGGGGAAATTACAATGATATGTAGCTTGCATTTTCAGTTGCAGGAAGTTCCTCACATTTTAATTCACCACTGGGAAACGCTACCTTTATTTATTGCACGGTCTGTAATAAATGGACATACTGCTGGACTTCCTCAGTGACAGACCCCAATCAGTGCGGATAGGTCAGAACATCTCAGATGTCATCTACCTCAGCACGGGCTCCCCCCAAGGCTGTGTCCTGAGCCCCTTGCTGTTCACCTTGATGACACACGACTGCGTCCCTAGGTCCGCCACAAACCACATCGTGAAGTATGCTGACGACACAACAGTGGTGGGCCTCATCAGGGACGACAACGACCTGGCCTACAGAGAGGAGGTGGAGCAGTTGGTGGGCTGGTGCAGGGACAACAGCCTGGTCCTGAATGTTGACAAAACTAAAGAGATCATTGTCGACTTTAGGAAAAACCAGCCCAACCATGCCCCACTTTGCATCAACAACAAGGCTGTGGAGGTTGTCAGCAGTATCAAGTTCCTAGGGGTGCACATTACAAACAAACTCACCTGGTCCGTGAACACTGCATCACTGGTTAAGAGGGCACAGCAGCGCCTGTACTTCCTGCGGAGGATGAGGAGAGCCCACCTGCCCCGACCTTCCCTCATCGCATTCTACAGGGGCACCATAGAGAGTATCCTGACCAGCTGTATCTCTGTGTGGTGTGGAGGCTGCAGCGCTACCGACTGGGGTAGTGTGAGGAGGGTAACGAGGACAGCAGAGAAAATAATTGGGACTACACTTCCCTCCATTCAGGACATTGGCCAGAAGCGCTGCCTATCCCATGCTAAGAACATTATCGGGGACCCCTCTCACCCCCATCATGGACTGTTCACTCTGCTAGCCTCTGGGAAGAGGTACTGCAGTGTGCGGTGCAGGACCACCAGGTTCCGCAGTAGTCTAGTCCCCCTGGCCATTAGACTGTTAAATGGTCAATCTAACATATAGTTAACCTAAATCTAAACGGCTGCTAATCTGACTTTTTGCACTACTGGCAGTTCTTTATAGCTTGCCACTCCTTGCACATTTGCTCTCTGCACTATTGTACTTACAGCGTTATTGTTACAGTGTTAATGTTACCGTTTACCTGACTTGTTAACCTGACTGCCCATTTTGCACATCTGGTTAGCTACTCCTCTTGCACTATCGGCACTATGGTAAAATACTATACGTAGCCATAATACAATACAACTTTTACTTATATCTGTACATTCAAGGAAACTGTGCGGGTCAGATGTATCGACATTTCGTTCTGTATACACGTGTACTAGAATGACAATAAAGTAGATCTGAATCTGAATCTGAATCTGAATAATCATTGCACTAAAAGACACTTCATAGTGCCCTGTTTACATGTAGCATACAACTTTCCCATAGGGGGCGATGACGCTTCATAAGACAATGCTGTACCAACTGATGCCAGCTGCGTTTAATCACAAGGGGAAAAAAATGCAATGACTAAGCGAATCCAAGAGAGAGCAGTGTCGGCGTCATTTTAAAGCAGACTTGTTTAGAAACATCACAACAATTTCGAACATTTACAAGGAATTCATCCAAAAGTCAAGCACTTTTCAATCCTTAAAAACACAAGTGAACCTTATTGTGCGGAAAATACGGTACTTTGTCTCCTGCTCCCTCCCCACCCACCTTTATAATCTCTTTGTTTTCCCCCCTTTTCTTTCCGCTTGGAAGCTCCTCTTCAGCAATCTTCAAAGCTATTTCCCAATTCGGGGACTGCACTTTTAAGCCTATGTGCTCAAAATAAGGGATGAGTTCTGAGGCAGCAAAAGCTGCTTCAAACCTTGTTTGAAAAAAAGAAAAGAAAAAAATCATAAAAACATCGAGCCACGGAAAACTTTCCCCCTGCGTTACACAAACGACAAGATATCAGGTGGCAAAATAATGTTAGCAATCCTAATCTTTGACAGTAGATTTAGGTGTATAAATATATTTGTTATTACATGCAAAAAGAAGCATTGGAATTAGTAAACTGGCAGGAACAGTACACCTTTTTTAATGGTCAATTTTAAGCCTTTACAAGGCCATTTTTTTAATGTTTGCAGTACCTTCAAAGGGAGAAATCCAGCACCAAACAAAAAAACTGTTTTTTGTTGACTTTGATGACTAAAAATAAAGTCGCTATGTTGTTGCTAGCACATAATTTATGCTATTTTGAGCTGTTCCCATCCCTAATCTGAAGATCTTTTTGTGTCAATGGGCTGCTGTGAACTGACATGAATTCTGCATTTCTGCTTCAACAATGCACACGCAGCTTCAATGCGTCACACTCGTTTACAAACACGGAAAAGGCTCTAAAGGTGTTATGTAATAATTAAGGTCAATACGGAAGACAAAAAAAGAAAGTAAATAAACACAGAAAAATGAGGAAAATTTGGCCTCATTGTAATGATACTAAATGCTCCAAAGTAGAGTGCATTCAATTTTTCAATCAACTGCTGATATTTTGCTTTTTGTTTTACTTACTTTAATTTATATTTTTTTTGCATGTTTTTCAGATGATTGGTGTCTAAATTGATGAAAATAGAATTGTAAATAGGTCACTGTATTACATTTTATCATTTCTTCATAGCGCTGAAGATTTAATAATTGTAATTTATATCCATCCATCCATCCATTATCTGCACCGCTTATCCTCAGGAGGGTCGCGGGGGTGCTGGAGCCCATCCCAGCAATCCTCGGGCAGTGGGCAGGGGACACCCTGAACTGGTTGCCAGCCAGTCGCAGGGCACACAGGGACAGACACTTCGCTCGCTCATTCACACTTAGGGACAATTTGTACCGGCCAATTAACCTGACATGCATGTTTTTGGATTGTGGGAGGAAACCGGAGTGCCCAGAGGAAACCCACGCAAGCATGGGGAGAACATGCAAACACCACACAGGAGGTTCGATCTCATGACCTCAGAACTGTGCCTCACACGCGCTAACCACTGCGCCGCCGTGCTGCCCTGTAATTTATATTTTACACTTTATTGTTCTGCATTTCCAGGGATTTTGTGCTGTTGTTCTACTTTAAACCTGTTCATTATGTAAAAATCTAAAATTGTTTTGTATTTTTGTAGATCTGTGAAAATTATAATTTATATTTCATTGTTTTTTCAGGGATTCCCTGCAAAACAGATGAGATTACTGATTACTAAATAATTTTGAGCATAAAGTTTTATTGTTGTTGATAATATATTATTATATATTATATTATATTATTAAAAAAATCTAAGGAGCTGTTCGGGAGGTGAGCCAAAAGAGCTGGATTTCTAAGTAGGGCTTTCCTCTTGTATGCAACCAGTAGGGGCCAGTAACGCTACACATGAGAACGCCATAATGACAAGCCATCAGCGCAGGCGCATCGCCGTCATATTCATGCACTTTTGCTCAGTCAGACTGCCAAAACAACATGGATATGGCAACAATTTCGAGCATTTTTGAGGACTTCACTCCAAATTCAAGCATTTTCCTGACCTTGAAAACCATTAAACTTCGAGCACTTTCGACGATTTCAAGCAACCTTTCAAACCCTGGAATAAATACGGTCATTTCAGTTGGTCTTAGTGAGGCCAAAGAGCAGGAGTGTCTTAATAAAAAACATTGAGACCACCTAACTTGGGCACACTGGGGCACTTTGCATCACACATTTGCAAGCCGCCATCAGCCAGGACTGAATAAAGTGGCTCCACTGCTGCTAAGAAGCCATATAAATACACTCCATTGGGCAAGGTAGAACTAATGCAGCATAAAACAATTAGTCCCTTTGTCAGGGCCATGATGCTTCATTTTATTGGATGTGAACACTGTCACAGCTCAGTAGGCCAGAGATGTCATACTGGCTATTAAAATATAATTTTCTGGTAATATCAGCATTTTGGGGCCTGAAGAGGAACGTAAATGCCTTCTCCGCCACAAAGGATTTCGCTAATCTCTGCTGAAACTCTTCTTGTCTCTCCACCAGCAGAAGTGGGAAAAAAAGACAGAAAAATCAAGAGCTTAAGTCAAAGAGCTGTGCACAGAAAATGCATGTTTTCTTCGTATGCCGTTTACAAGTCCAAATCTGTATTAGTCAGCAACTCTATCTTTTGAATCAGATTCAAAACGTTTCAATGTTAGTGAATATTTATAAAAGGATAACCTTTAAAAAAATGAAGAAAATGATCAACTATACACTGGAGATATAAATGGTAAATGGTCTGCATTTCTATAGTGCTTTTCAAGTCAATGAAGACCTCCCAAAGCGCTTTACAATGTGCTTCACACTTACCCATTCACACACACACTCACACACCTATAGTGGCCATGCAGCCATGCAAGGCGCCATCCTGCTTATTGGGGTCATTAGGGATTCAGTGTCTTGCCCAAGGACACTTCGACATATAACACGGAGGAGCCGGGAATCGAACCTGCCATCTCTTGATCCCAAGACGAGTGCTCTACCACGTGAGCAAAATGAAAGAACAATTTAAAAATAAAATAAATAATCATGAAATAATAGCATGATAACTGTTCCACGGTTAAATTACATTTAAATGTGTCTATATCAGCAGCAAGGCGGCGCATTAGTTAGCGTGTGTGCGGCACAGTTCTGAGGTCATGAGATTGAACCTCCTGTGTGGAGTTTGCATGTTCTCCCCGTGCTTGCGTGGGCTTCCTCCGGGCACTCCGGTTTCCTCCCACATTCCAAAAACATGCATGTTAGGTTTATTGGACGGCCCAAATTGTCCCTAGGTGTGAATGAGTGAGCAAATCTTCTGTCCCTGTGTGCCCTGCGACTGGCTGGCAACCAGCTGGGATGGGCTCCGGCACCCCAGCGACCCCACTGAAGATAAGCGGTGCTATTAATGGCTCGATGGATGTGACTATATCATGGTCCTTCACAAAAGGCATTTTACTCAAAATATATCCTGGAAAACGCACTGATCAAAATTAGAGAACAACAATAACTTTGGCATGGAAATAAATTCTGAATGTTGTATCAGTGTACCGGCCTCTGCTGTGAATGACTTAGGCCTATCTGCAGCCACAGAGTAGCACTAGTCTCTCACACTGCTCTTGTGTGATTTTGGTCCATGTGGTGCAAATATAGTGTAAAACATCCATCCATTATCTGTACCGCTTATCCTCAGTAATGTTTTGTAAAAAATATGTATTTTACCAACATCTACTGGTCTAATATTACACAGTGTCCCTTGAAGTTTGATACTTTTAATTTTTAAAAGGCAAGGGCTTTGTTCTAAAAGTTTTGAAAAACTTGGGAGTTAAATATTTTATTTATTAGGTACTTTTATTTCCAGACTATAAATCACTCCGGATTATAAAACGCACCAGCCCAAAAATAAAAACACATAAGTCGCCAAGCTATGAAAAAAAGTTATAGAATACATTCTTTTTTCCTGCTTTTCCCCTTTTTCATTCTTCTTTTGTTTCTTTATTTTTTTTTCCTTTTTTGTTTCTGTTTTTATTGGCTTGCCAGGTATTCCCTCCCAGGGCCTGCCAGAGGACGCATATTTTCCAGAAACAAAACTGTAAAGTATTTGGGTTGCCAGGTACCGAATTTTCTGGACTGAATCGCTCCGGAGTATAAATAACACCAGCCAAAAAAGGCACAGTTAAGAAGAAAAGAAACATATATATTTCACACCCCGGCCAAACCATGAAAAAAAATGCGTCTTGTAGTCCCTAAAATACAGTATATGTTAAAAATGGCCAACTGACTTCAAAGTGCCCTTGTGTTTTTTCCACCACGCCTATTTACTTTCATCTTACTTTAGCAAAGCTGTTCGTGGCGGCACACATAAGGTAAGAGGAATGAGGGGACGAGGGGAGTAGTGTAGATTGACGTCCTTTTCGTCCCTGCGGAGTTTTGCTTTTTGCTTATATTTGTTTGTGAAAAAGCCGCAATGTGCAGATAAAAAAGACAATGAAGTTACCGCAAAATCACAATTAGGAAAGGTGACTTAAAAATTAAAATGTATTCAAATCGAGTTACCTATGTCGATGTCATTACTTCTGTTGCTTTAAATTTATGCACGTACTTGCACACGCATTGTAAATGTCAAAGGCCTCACACTGAGTCACCTGGTCGCAGAAGATAAGTTTGCCAGTTTTTACAGGGTAAAGAAGAGATCAGTCATGTCTTGCGTTCTCAAAGGCAGCTGATTATTGTTTAACAGAATATCCCATTTTTTTTGTGCACTCGCAGGTCTCCTCTGAATTACTTGATTCAATATAAATTTTAAAAATCAATAAACTTAATCGTGTTCACATCAAAGGAAAACAATTTTTTTTGTAAAATCAACGTTACTTTCTCTCTCTATCATAAATATTAATGTTCTACTTGTGCTCTTGTTCATATAGAATGTCCCTTTTATCTATATTCTATCAATCTATCTACCCTGGTCATATCCCTCGAGAGGGATGACCGACAGCAAGACAAACACATACACAAAAACAAAGAAAATAAAAAAGGGAAAAAGTAGCAAAAAAACACACGAGATTTTTTGGGACCATGGCCAACCTAAATGCCCAAACAAGTTAAGCACCTCGGCACCTAAGTTGGTCATGCTTTTGTCCCTCCAGATGAAACGGGAGACGAGAAAGCGACCATGTCACTCGGGTCAGGGTGACACAACACCATACCTGTCAACCTGTACGTTTTGCCGTACAAAGTACATTTATTATGCATTTTAGGACGTGTACGACGTACAAGAAAATCTGTACGGAAAAACGCAAATTTGTTAATTATGGGTACCATCCAGTATACTCAAAACAAAATGTTGATTAACAATGTATATGATATAACGAAACACATGTACAATATAAAATGTTAAACTACAAAATTAAAAACGTTTGGAAAAAAAAAAATGGTGTGAGATTATTTTGTATTTTGTAAGGGAAAATACGACATGGAGCCGTGGAGGCTGACAGGTATGCAACACACTCTTCTGTTCAACAGCGGGGCCAAACAGCTTTCACTGGTTTACCCCTGCTGCATCATACAGGTGCCCTGCCCATCCCTTAGAACCCGTCCAAACATCTCACTATCCTTTTACAACACCTCTCCACTCATTCCTATCACCAACAAGAGCTCTAGCTTCCACTAGATTTAGACCTCTTTCCACCGGTTAAGTTCCGTGGGAGGGTAGACTCCCCTAATTCAAAGCAATTAGTTAAATTTTACAAAGGACGGCGGAGTCCTCTGAAACAGTTAAGTTCCGCGGATGGCTGAGTCCTCTGTGTTGAAATAGTGAAAGATTAAAAAAATGATTAAAATAAGCCACGTGGCTTCAGCTGAGAGAAAGTTAAGTTAGTGTGCATGTTTCAATTTGAACACAGATTTAAAAAAATTCAAAGGGAAACCTAAATCATTAAATTTTGTTAAAGTTATTCAGAAGTTCGTTTGTCTGGGCCCTGTGCATGTTTTATTCGTTGTCATGTGAATTGTCCATGTCGACTTTCCTATAAACCTTTTTCTTCCTGTCTGATGTTTTGTGTTGCGCACGTGCTTAGAAAAATGGCTCAAACAATTTGCTCTTAAATGGTGCAAAACACTTATAAAAATAGCGGAGATTGTTTAAAAAAAGTGATGTTTTAAGAGGAATTGATAGAACATATCGTAGGGAGTTGAAAAAATTGACTTTTGGAGGAATAGGTGTTCAACACGGATGGTGTACAACATAGGGAACGCGGGCCACAGACGGTCCCGGAGATTTTTTTTGCGGTCCGAATTTTTTCAGTTGAAAATCTATAAATTAAGGAGTGAGAAGTTTACGAAAAATATGAGTGAGTGATTTTAGATGCGTTAAATCAAGATAATGCCAGAATAATACCAAAAAAGATAAAATATTCTTGTTTTCAGTTCAAAATCGGTAAATTAAGGACTGGGAAGACTAGGAAAAATCGAATTAAGTGAATTGGAATAGATTAATTTGAGATAAAGGCATTTTTATACAAAAATATTGAAAAAGTGTTAATAAATATTTTCTTTTAAATGAGTATGGAGGAAAAATTTATTGATTGGAATACAAATGAGTAAGATAACTTGTTGCAGATCAAGATACGTCATTTTCACATTAAATAGGTGAAGCTAAAATAGTAGATTTAATTGGTTTGATGGAAAAATTAAAATTAAGTGAGATGATTATACGTCATTTTGTTGTAGAGCCAGTGTGAGAGGGCGCGTAAGGAAGGGATGTCATGTTGAGAATGGATTGTTGGCAGAGCAGGTAGGGAAGTTACAAATACAGAAAGATAAGAGTAAGTAAAAGAAGGTAGAAAGAGAGGGTAAAGGAAGTAATTAAATATTATAAAAGATAATTTGTTGAAAATTAAGTGAAACTAACCGTAATACCATAGTTTGGGACAAATAATTTAACTTTTTCAAAATTGAACTGTGTTAAATCTAGATGACTAAAGAAGAAGAATTTACTTTTATTGTCATTCTTTGTAACAATGCACACAGAACGAAATGTCGATACACCTGACGCGTGCAGTTAAACCGTAGCGAGCCGATGCAGCCACAGCCAAACAGGGTGCAGCCATTTTAGTCATTAGGTGACCAAATCCCCCAATTCCAACCCATAATGCTGAGCGCCAAGCAGGGAGGCAATGAGTACCAATGATGTAAGTCTTAAGTATGACTCGGCCGAGGCTTGAACCAGCGACCTCCCAGTCTCGGAGCGGGCGCCCTACCATCTAGGCTACAGTGAATGGGTAAGTGTGAAGCACATTATAGAGTGCTTTTGGAGGTCTTCATTGACTTGAAAAGCGCTGTATAAATGCAGCCCATTTACCATTTATAACATTACTTATATAGAAAAGCTACAAAAATAAAATTATTGCAAGGATGACTATCTAATTAAATGCTAATAAACATAGACATCATATATTGTTTTGCTTTAGAAGAAAGAAATACCGCAAAATTCATACACAAATAATATAGGGAGAAGATGCTGAGCACCGAGGTAAGCAAAATAATCAAAAGAGTTGTCCCACACTTGGGTCCGGGTTAAGCCTCTCGGGTTTAATTTCTCTAATTCAGCCATTCACTTGCAGTTAATCACAAAGGAAGAAGAAATGCAATGGCAAATTATTACAATAAAAATTCTACTACATACTTTAAAATACTACAAAAAATATAGCACAGTAAAACTAAAACATGAAAGTACTAAGACTATTCTATAAAGGATATCTAATTAGTACAACCTATTTTAAAAAAAAATTGTAGGTCTCTGTCGTTTGTCTCTCTCTTTCTCGCTTCATCTCTCTCATCCACACAGGAGACAGTGACCCCTGGTGATCTGATACTGGTAAAACGAAAAACCTAGTCCAGTCCACGCTGGGACGGCCCTTACAAGGTTCTGCTCATCGCCCCCACGGCTGTCAAAATACCTGGATTCACCAAGGCCACTGCAAAAGGATCAGAATGAGACGAATGTTGATGCCCTTGCCACCATAAAGAACCTCAGGAACACCCTGGCCCAAGAAAAAGGCGTACAACAGGGATGGCTCAATTGGCTGTACTCTGGCAGCTGGTCTCAAGATGGTTTCAAGAATGTTTGTTGCCCATATGTACCATTACAAACTAATTCCCGACCCACAAGACTCTGATGACGATATCGACCTAGACAGCGTTGTCTAATGGACATGTCCCTGCAGCCCAAAGGTAAACCCCCTCACTGTACACACCACTGACACACGAAGATCCGAGCGGGTAAAGCCAGTCTGGCCCCTGCTTACATCGCAGCCGGCAGACTGCCAACAAGTCACCCATGCGCGGGTTAGGCCATGTGGAGACCACTGTGCAGGCAGGGTTCTTTTCTTTTTGTTTTATTTTGTTTGTTTTAATTCTCGCGGCCTCTATCGATGACCCTTATAGTTAACCATTGCCTAGTACTTTGTGTTCTAAGATTTGTTTTTATTTTTGAGAAGAATGAACTACAATGAAAATTAAGCGTTTTTTGTTGTTGTTCGTTTTAGGTGTCCACTTTTTTTGTTTTGTTTTACTGTTTTTCTAGAAAAAGACATTCCCGACTCCTGGCGGGGTGGGAGGAAGGGAATTTTTTCCTTTTTGAAGGTTTTCGCCTCTCTCTCTCTGTTGCGTTTCTTAATGATGTTTTAATTTGAAACCTCTGGTAGTTTTTATTGATATTCTTCAAAATTCACAACAGGGGGGAAATGTATAGTAAGCTACTTTTAGTTATTGTGCATTTCTCAGACTCCTATATTTTAATACACAAGTAATCATTCACACACACACACACACACACACACACACACACACACACACACACACACACACACACACACACACACATATATATAGTCTCATTCAAAGATCCACGCATTTCAGTATTTTTCCATTGTATGTGATGTAATGCGCATGCGTGACTTTCCAATAAATACGCGCTACTGAACCGAAAGTGGTCAGAGAGATCCAGACAGCCAGAGGTGCCACGTTGTGCTCGCTGACGGGTCATTCTCCTACTGCAGTAGTCCCTCCAAACTTTATTTGCCTGTTTTCTTTGGTCAGCCGAAGGGGCCGAGTCTAATATTTCATTTTTTGATACGACATGGACAATTCATCACATCCACCACACAGCATCATCTCCAAACACACCTTCAGTGACAGACTGCTGTCAGTCTTGTTCCACAGACAGACTGAGATCATTATTCCTCATGCCATGAGGCGCTTTAACTCCACCCGGGGGAGTAAAAGCCCACATTAAACCACACCCCCACTTTTGCATATTACCCTATTTTTTATTACAGTGTGTATTTTGTACCACTATTTAAATACTCTATATCAACACGTTAAATTGGGTATTTATGTATTATATTCTTTTTTTTTAATTATTGTTTTATTTTCAACACAAGGATACTGCTGGAAGTGTGAATTTCCCTACAGGGATGAATAAATTATCTATCTATGTATCTAATGTGGCCTTAAGTAGCCAAGTAAGAATAGTTTTTTCTTAAAAATATCTACTGAAGTAAAATGATCTCAAAATAATCCCAGAAGTACAAAATGTCCCAAAACTTATAAATATAACGGAATAAATGTAACTGGTTACAACCGTACCGGTTTATATTGAAACAGGCGTGAAACTTAATGAAGTTAGCTGGCCTTGGTAGTGCTCGCAGCTTGATCTGGACCGAATCAGACCGTCTCCTAGCCCCTTTTCAGTGTGTGGGCCTAGAAGATGTGTTTCTTGGAATGAATGTGGAGACAGTTTCGGATGACATTTAACTTGAGAAACTTAAACAAGTTCATTTAATGTAAACACGTTTATTTTTCAACAATAGAAAGGGAACAAAAGTACATGTATGTTGTCATATAACCAATTGAAGTGGGTGACGTTTTAATCCATCCGAGCCTTCAGGAGTCTTGTGGTGATCTTGTCTTTCTCGCTAGAAAAGAAAACCCATCAATAGATTTAATCTATTGAAATATGTTTGCGTAATCCAGTCCCTCACAAGGTTTTTTGGCTTTTAGGGGTATCCGTAGCAGCAAGATGGTAGACAATCATGTCAGCCCTTTTAAAATTATTCTCATGTCATGTAGAACAAATACAAAGGACTTGACCTATGAGTTTTTAAAACTAAAATGCACATTTATATTTTGCTTATTATTGAAATCAATATTTTTTTGTAACCACTGAGAGGCGCTAAATAATACACAATGACCCTTTAATGTCCAATAATTTGGTCATTTTATAACAGCCAATACAAATATTAACCGCCCCAAAAAACAAGGGTTATTTTCTTTTAAACACCAAACAGTGTCGTTATGTGTTGAGAATAGAACTAAAAGTATGGTAATTCGCTTCAAATTCTAAATATCATGTCATTTGTTTAATACATTGTTTAAACCCCCAAAATTGTGTTGTATGTGTACAATATCTAAATAGAAGGGTTTAATTTTGAACTAACCCAAAAAGATAAATGCAACACTTATTTTTTGTCCTCCAAATGTGGGTTATTTTGTCTACCTCTAACCAATAATGCTGGTAGGCGGTACAGTAAATTCTAGACTACGAACAACTACTTTCTGCTACATTTTAAAGACTTGCGCTCTTTGCATAGCTCCACCCATCCCTACCGCTCACCCAATCAAACTGCTCTGGGTTCTCATCTAGTGTTTTGGCGAAATTACAATTTGTTATATGGATTTTTTATCACAAGGTGTCTCAACAGTGAACAAGGATTAGCAAATGATTTAATATGAAGGATTCTTTAGCGATATAGAACCAAAATGATTTTTTTGGGGGGTGTGACGCCTTGACTCTAAACTGTAGGTAAAAAGGTTCCCTATATATATTGGAAAGTGCCACTGTGGACTTCAGTGATGGTTTGGCTAGGCGAATACTACAATGTGCTTTGCTCAGTCAAGAATAGAATGACTTGGAGAAAACTTGCGTGGAATCCATTTTGGTCTCTGAGCCATCCGTACTCATGAAAAGAGCCATATACGGCTCACAAGCCATACCCTACCCCTCATCTTATACATAACAGGAGGAAAACGGGAGGGTTAAGATACTATTCAACATTTACTATGTACTGACAATGTTTACACTTTTTCACCCACAAATCTAAACATTTTGTACATTTAATTGAAAATGAGTGAAAGTTTTCACTAAAAACACGTCTGTTCTCTTTCAGTCTCAACAAAGTCATTGTCAAGATTAAGTTTACTTTAATCTTCGAAGAACAATAACTAGAAAATGCAATTTGGTCCCTTTACGGAGAAACCACCAATGACAACAACAAAAAAAAGTCTGTGTTGCAATCTGGCAGTATTCTCTTCAGAATGACTGCCCTGGCGCAGTCATCTAGAAATATAGAGCACATATTTTTTTGCATTTTCTTAAGTGGTCATATGATCCTAAAACACATGCCATTAAACAACTAGGAGCAAAACTGATTACGACGCAGCTGGAAACGGCTTCAGGTGTGCGGGGGGGCACGGCGCTGTTAGGGATCTGCAGCTAAAGGCGTTGATTTTATATTCCCCGCATGGTTGGCCAGGCGTAAAATGGAAGAAATACACATGAATTTGTTGATTTTTATGCCTGGTTAAACCTGGGCTCAAGATCTGGTGTGGCTTATACAAAAGACAGAATTAAGTTCCGTCCCTAAATTTGAACATGCGGCTTTTGATCATGTGCACTCTGTTGTCTGGAATTTATGGTACTTTGCTGAAAAAATATTTTGGCAGGGACATTTACTGAAAAAAAGGTTGAGAACCACTACACTAACCTATAAACAGCATACTTACATAACATGAACAACGACACCCATGCCAGAAACCGCATCTCTGTCAACAGCATTCAGCATGGCCTGGGAAATGGTCTCAAAGAGGTCATCGGGCTCCTGTGTGGTCAAACATGCTGCTTACATGAACATTATCTGCATTCCAATGGTTTTCAATGGGATTGTTTACATCCATTGTATAAAATGGTGTCAACAATGCCGATTTCAACAAATAGCTGATGGGAAAACCTCTGATGTGACACGAAAAAAACCTACCATGTCCGGTTCCCACAAAGATTCACACATGCCGTACATCTGCTCTGAGCAGGTCCCGCTTACGACAAAGTCCTCCGTCACCATTGGACAGCCGATCAAATCCAGCGAACAGATGAATGGCTCGAACGTCTTCGGATCCAGTGCGGCAATTACGGGCTCGATGTAATAGGGCCCGAACCTATCAAGGAAAATCAGCAACGAATCCATAAGCAGAATTACTTTTTAAAATAGATAATTATTTAAAAAAAATAATCATCTTTACGATGCAACTAACGATTATTTTCATAATCGATTAATCGGTCGATGATTTCGTTTTTGACTATCGATGAAACTATTTCTTAAAAGGCAACTTTAAGTTCCTCCTCTTTGTTCAAATGTTAACGTTTTGGACAGGTAGAAAAATAGTGCACTAAACAACGGGTTTTCTATCATCTAAAACGATCAAAAATCAAGTGTTTGTCAATAAACTTGACAACAAAAATACATTCAAATGTATCTTATACACTTGCAAATATCTAAGATACTCTTTTCCTACAACCTTATCCAAAGATAGCATTATATTTGGATTTATCATGCAAAACAAAAAATATCCATTCATTTCATGTGTTGCAATTTTTCTTATCTACAAAAACATATCAAAAATTTAAATCCACTTTTAAAAAATTTGTCAACAAATATATGCATACTTTTAGGGTTATATCTTTAAATTGATTAACATTCGTAATATGCGTTTATAATATGCTTAAAACTCTGCTCCTCGTGTGAAGTTTAAACATTCAACAATTTATTTACTTTTTGCTTTATTTACTTATTTTCTGTTTCTGCAGCACTTTATGTTTATCTATCTATCTATCTATCTACCTTGGTCATATCCCTCAAGAGGGGTGACCGACAGCAAGACAAACACATACAATAACAAAGAAAATAAAAGGGGAAAAAAATAGCAAAAAAAACACATTTAGACCGCTTTCCTGCAGTGCACTCATAACACCATCCATCCACGTCAATCGCTGCCTTTTTCTTGGTATCCTTCCATTGACTTCTGCTCTGTAGATCCTCTTCAACATTCGCTCCTCATCCATCCTCTCCATGTGTCCAAACCAACCGAGTACTTTCTTATCCACACGCTTGCTCAGTTCCACGACTACTCCGGTTCTGTCTCTCACAATTTCATTTCTCAATCTATCCAATCTTGTCACTCCTAACATACTCCTCAAACACTTCATCTCAAAAACATTCAATTTCCTTCTTAAATCTGCATTCAGGCTCCAAGTCTTTGCACCATACAACACAGTCGGCACAATTACACTTTCATACAGTCCCCTCTTAACATCCATACTCATACTCTAGTTGCTCATCACTCTCCTCAGATCACCCAAAACCTCGCTTCCTTGATGTTAATTTGAAAATTGTTTCATGATGAAACAGTCAAACACTACAACGTTAAACTTCTATGCCATTTTGTTTGCAATGACGCAAGGTTAAATAAAAAAAAGGATTTATTAAAAATGTAAGAAACTTTTTTATAAAATCACTTCACTCATGAAAAAGGATTTATTAAAAATGTAAGATACTTTTTTTTATAAAATCACTTTACCTCTGCCGGACCAAAGAGTAACTGCGACCCGATTACTTCACAACAAAATGCAATGGACTTATTTAGATTGATTTGTCGTACCTAGTGGCTCATAAATCATGTAATACAACAAATCAACGTTTTAATTAGATGCAAACACTTTTAATAATTCTTGTCATGTTTATTCGTATAGCCCTTAATCACAAGGAGTCTCAAAGGGCTGCACAAACCACAGACTATTGTAATCGATTTTAATGATTAGTATTTGCAGCCCTAATATAGGAATGGGCACCAACAGTTTGCTAACTGAAGATACACCACAGGAAATGGTGCCCCTACAACCAGTGGTTAAGGGATACACCAACCCACCCACCTCTTGGAAAGACGCACGTGAAGTCTATAAATGCAAAGCTAATCAAACTCATTTTTTATTTATCATTGTATAAATGATCCCATTCACAATGGTGTGGATCTGTGCTACATGTATCTCTCAGTCACAAGGAATCTTGGTCAGTCAGCCTCTTCCCCCGTGCTAAAGCGCACACACTGAGTTTGTCTCGCCTCGCCTGCACTGTGATTGGACAGCTGGGTAAAATGTAACATTAACTATAGTCACGTTTTCCCCAAGTTGAATAATTTTGAACTTTCGGCGACCAGAAAAAAAGGTTTGATGCCGAGCGTTCTGATTGATTTTGCCCGTAAAATGCACCAGATCAACGAGTTTAAAAATAAAACATACAAAAAAAAAATCCAGGGAAGCATGCCCCCGAAACTTTAGCCTGTCCACGCACCAGGGTCTCACAAAGTTCAATGGGGAAACACTGAAAAAAAAATTAAAATACACACACCTCTTTTCATACAATAGGTTGGACACCATACTCATGAAGGTCTTAGGTTTAATCTGGCGACCCTCCTTCAGCTCGTAAAGGTTCAATCGGAATTTCAGCCTCTGGGATCTAAATAAGTGACAAAAAGCACACATTATTAAGCTGACCACTTTGCTCAAACTGTTCCAGACACATACACTGTCTGGACATCGGTGGCCAGCCCAGCGAGTCCGATGTACAGCCTCTCGCCCATGGGGAAGATCTTCTCGAAATCGGTGGTGACCATCTGGGCCTGAATGCCAAACCTACGATCCGATGCAATTGCTACACAGTTCTTCCCCCTCATGGCCATGACCGCCCCGCCATTGTATGACATAACAGACTGCATCAGGGAGGACATAGTGAGACAGATAGTTAGTGTCAACTATATAATTTACGTGAAAATGATGTTAGAACAAAACACCCTGTTTACATTTCTTTAATCAATATTTTCTTTTAATGTGAACTCAATGTTATGCATAGACAGTAAAGTGCATTTGGGGAAGGGAAGTGAGCTAGTGCCACACCTGCCACCATGGAAACAAAGTTAAGAATACAATTAATAATCAATGAATCTTCACTTTCATCTCCAAAATCCTGGAAAGGTAGTCCCCTCCCAACACCAAGCAAATCTTATTTTTATATTTCTATTGATATCCGTTTTATATTCTGTGTACAGCGACCTTGGATGTACTGAAAGGCGCTTCAAATTAAATGCATTATTATATCTATAAAACCAATAACTGTGACACATACTACTATGCTGATCATCTGCAGATGAGTAAGGCACAAAAAAACGTTTTGCCTCGTGGCATAGAGGGATAGTGTGACCAGGGATTATGGTTTGGCACTCAACTCATCCCGAAAACCATACCATTAGTGGTAGTATTAGCATGCTAATCAAGTCAAACCATTCAGCACCTTTTTTTCCATAATGGAGGATTTTTGGATGTGTTTATTCAAAAGGAGCACTGCATCAAAGCTAATTATAAATGAAAAGTACAGAGTGTATTTCTCACCACTAGATGTTGCTGTATGGTGTACTGTAACTGAAAACGATTGCTAAAATCACAAGGAAGACTACAATCTATGGAGACCTAAAGTGATCAAATTGCACAATTTTTGGCCAGACTTTTTATGTTTTGGGTACCTATGTCAGCAAGACAGCAGACAATTATGTCAGCTCCCCTTAAGTGAGGATCATGTTTTTTAAAGTACTAACTTCTTGAACCACGAGTATTTAGAAAAAAAATTCAAGTTCATATGATAAGGAAAAATAGGTGAAGTATTATCTATATCGGGTTTTTGTAATCAGGGATCAGAATGGAGATTTTCATTTTCAGCTGAAATAGCCAGGGTCCAGGAATAAAGCAGGGCAACAATGCGGCCAATTTTTCTAACGGCCGCCAGGGTGCGCCAGAGCAATAAAGGAAAGAGTGAGACAGTCGGATTTTGAATTTGTTTGCTACGCAAGAGAAAAAGTGAAAAAGTCGGAATGCCTTTGGGGTTCAAAAACAGCGGAAATCCGCGGATCCGCGGAAAATTCTGATCCCTGTGTAATGCTTTTATTACCACTAGGCGTCACACTGTCCCTTTAAGGTACAACAATAACACAATGTTTTCTATGCAACTGTTTTTAGCTTTTATTCATTGTCTTACTGCTGTAACAAAAGAAATTTCCGCATTGTGGGACGAATAAAGGATTATCTTATCTTATATAAAGCTAAATCATTCTGCCAGAGGAATGATGAATAAGATGTGGGTTGAATTTTTACTGTGCCTCACCAAAAACGAACCTTACCTCACGTCACCGACAATAACAGGTTTATTATTGTCAAAGACATTTTTAAAGATGTGATA
Organism: Urocampus carinirostris; assembly: GCF_059441175.1. NCBI lineage: Eukaryota > Metazoa > Chordata > Actinopteri > Syngnathiformes > Syngnathidae > Urocampus > Urocampus carinirostris. Next base: position 38,486,668 of record NC_142356.1, on the reverse strand, counting down.
GTAATGGCTTTAATCATTCTACAAAAATACCATGATAGGATTTTGAAATGCAATGGTTTTCATCAGCATTACCCAAAACCAACAAGATCACAGTGGAAATGAAACACCAAAATAAAGATATAATCATTTAATTCATCAAAAAGTCTTGTAGACGTGAATGAACCATTACGAACTGGTAGGCATGTATGAGTGAAATTTTACCCACAAATGTTATACTATTTTCCAAATATATTTTTGACAAGCAACCCCTTTTTTAAAATTGCAGTATGAAGTAGAAGACTTTAATACAGTACTCAATCCCAAAACCGTATATGTTCAGCGGCCATGCTAGACGTAAAATTAACACGGCCAGTATCGCCAACAACTTCAAATTTAGCTTCATGTTACAAGCACATCGTTAAATAATGTCTCGCCAGCTTACCATTGTGAGGATATTTGGGTTTAATTGTCAAGAAGACAACTTTGTAGCGAGCTTCGCAATGTTTGAATTAGAATAACTTTCCGGGGTGACTAGCAAAATTTGCAGCAACACTGGATCATACAACAGTGCTCCTTAGCGTCACAGCATTCTCCGATATGATTGGCTCATTGATGCAATTTCATTGGCTAGACCGGCGCGGTCAACATAGTTTGCTTGAGGTGCATTGAAGTTACCATAAACCTGGTTGGGACGGCAAATAATCGAGCACTTTAAAGGAACAGTGCAAAATATTATTTCATTGAGTCGAATAATGGGGTAAAATACATTGGAGTTTTTACAAATGTTCATGGGTCCATACATTTGTATATTTTTTACACAGCGGAAGTCATACCGCTGTTTTGGGCTGGCATCTTGGTGCAACACAGTGCTCAAGTGGCAACGGGTTTCGTTCGCATTAGACCAAATGTGTCAAACAGGCGGCCCGCGGGCCAGATCAGGCCCACCAATGGTTTAAATCCGACCCGCAAGACAACAGTGAGACAAGCACAAGAGGAAAATGAGCTGTAGTTTTAAATATTTCTACCAGATGTCACCAAAGCCAGTTAACACTTGCAAAAGAATTGTGGTAGTATTTCTCAATTTCTCTCTGACTCACTTCTTTTTCATTTATTTCTCCCTCTTTTTCTTTCTTCTGTTCACTCTCTCGTTTTTCTCTTTCCTCTATTTCTCTCTCTCACTCTCTAACTCTTTCTTTTTCTCTGTCTTGCTCTCTTTCTATTTTCTCTCTGTAATCTACACTTTAATTCTATTTCTTTCTATTTTTCTTTCTTTCTCACCCTCTTTCTTTCCCTTTTTTGACCCCCCACTCTCTCTCTCACCTCACTTTGTCTCTTTTTCTCCTGCTGACTCTTTTTGTTTCTGTCGTTTCACTTCTCTTATTCTTTTTATCTGTCTCTTTTATCACTTTCCCCCTTCTTCTCCATTCATATCTCTATTCTGCTCTTTCTTTCCCTCCCTCTCTTTCTCTGTCTTTTTCTCCCTCTCTCTTTTTCTTGAACTTACGAGTCCGGCCCCATGAGATTTTTTACAGCATTTGTGGCCCCCAGCTAAAACGAGTTTGACACCCCTGCATTAGACAATGCATTGTGCTCTAGCGGCCAATCATGTCACCTCTGGGTGAGCTTAATGTTATGTCAAATGAATACAAATGTATTCACCTGCGAGTATTTTTATATGCACGTTTATACTTTTGTTCATGTAGTTTCGATAATAAGTGAAATAAGTATCTTTTTTTCGAATGAATGTATTTTTTACCACCAGGTAGTGCTAAATAAAATACTGTCCCTTTAAATAACGGGAATCAAGTGCAAGGACTTGGAGGGATAGTGTGCATTTTTTTGTCCACTAGATGTCGCTGTATTGTGTCTAACATCCAAAAATGAGTGCTAAAAGCGCAAGGAAGGAAACAAACTACGGAGGCTCAAAGTGACCAAAACGCTCAATTTTTTCTGATTATTTTGCCCAGCCTTTAGTCAGGATTTTTGTTTTGGGGGGGATACCCGTAGCAAGATGTGATTAAACCCATTGCATTCTATTTTTACTTTTACTTCCCATTTAAAGTCAAATACAAATGTACTTGTACACAGGCGATAAAAATTAAAGAACAACTTATAAAAACATGAATACATGTGAAATAATACCATCTTCACTGTTCCATGGTTATATGACATTTTATTGTGTCTATATCGGGTTACCACGACATCATTTTCACAAAAGAAATTTAACAAAAACAGAAAACACACTGACCAAAATTAGAAACCACAATGACTTTGGCATGCAAAAGAATTCTGAAGGTTACCACAGTCAGCAATTAGTAAGGAGTGTACGGGCCTCTGCTGACAATGACTTTAGCACATCTGCGGCCACAGGATAGCACTTGTCTTTCACACTGCTGTGGTGTGATTCTGTTACATCCTTCTTCCAACCACCTCTACAGTTGGTTTCTTGGCTATAACCTTGTCACCAACGACTTTCCAGAGGTTCTCTGCTGGGTTGAGATCAGGACTCTAGGCAGGTCATGCTATTAATTCAAGGTTTTATCATTTGCTGGTTTTGCTCTTTGACGTGGAGCATTGTGCTGCATGAAGACTGCAGGCTGATTGAGCAATGAACACGAGTAAGGAACCATGTGCTGTTGAAGAGGGTTCTGATAGACATTTGCCAACTGGCCATGTAACGGTACAAGAGGCCCAACTCCTGCTGCAGAAAACATGCCCCAAATCATGAAACGTCCTACTCATCCTTTTACTGACTTTTATGCACGTTTTAGGTTTAGTCTTTCTCCAATGTGTAGCGCACAGATGTCAAACAGGCGGCCCGCGGGCCGAATCAGGCCCGCTAGGGGATTGGAACCGGCCCGCGAGACAACGCTCAAAGAAGCGCAAGAGAAAGAGAGCTGTAGGTTGAAATAGGTCCACTTGATGTTGCCAAAGCCAGGTGCCTCTCACAAACGCTGCACTTGTATTTCTCTCTCTCTAATTTCTCTTTCTCTCTCTTCCTCCATTTTCTCTATCTCTCTCTGTTCCTTTTTGTCTCTTTCTCGCTCTGTCTTTTTACCTTATTTTGCGCTCTCTTTTCCTTTACTCTCTTTCTCTCTCTCTCTTGCTTTCCCCTTTCTCTCCTTCTCTCCTATTTTTCTCTTTCTATTTCTCTTTGGATTTCATTATTTCACTTTCTTTCCCCCTCTCTCACTATTTCTGTTTTTTTCCTTTGTTTCTCACACTCTCTCTCTCTCTTTCTCTTTTTTGTCTCACCCTCTCTACCTTTCTCTCCCTATCTTTCTCTTATTTCTTTCTCTCTTTTTTTCTTTCTCTCTAATCTACTAAACCGGCCCCCGAGAGAATGTTTGTTCTATCGTGTGGCCCCCGAGCTTAAATGAGTTTGACACCCCTGGTGTAGCGGAACATATTGCTTCCTCTGAGACAGAAATTAATCAAACTTGCTTTTATCACCGAAGTGAACTCCGTACCAGTTCTCCTGTGTCCAGACAACATACTCCCCAGCAAAGCTCAGGCTAGCTTTTTGTTTTATTTTCATATTTTTTTGCTATTGAGATGTTTGGTCACTGCAGTGTAGGCTTTCAGTCCAAATGCTCTTAAAAGGCAAGACAGATCCCAACCATGTTCAATACTGAACTCGCGAGCAACTCCAGCTGCAGTGTAGAAACGATTACCCATTGAAATCCTCCACAGTGACCTGTACTTTCTTGCATTTGCCCTCCGTCGCCTTTTTGGGCGACTTGAATGAATATGTAGTTTGGTAAAAAATTATATCTTCTTGAGATCACAGATTTGGAACAATCAACTTGTCTTGCTATGGCTGATGGGGTCATCCGTTTCATTTTAATCTGGACAACCACTTTAAAAGAGCCTACAATATTGCAAAGTCAGTGAAACTGGCATTTAGAAAGCCAGTTAAATAGGGGATGAGAGATTATCAAGGAAATAATCACCATATCTGAAATAAGCACCATTTAGTGGGAGACACCTTAAAGTGCACTCTAATTTTGCTTAATCTTGTCGTTGGCAAAAAGTTTTTTGTTGACCTGCCTTTTCTATTTTATAAATAAGTGTTGTAGTAGCATGGTACAGACACAACAAAATGTTCTTAAACTGTTGAGTAGGGAAGATGGCATTTATTTCAGAATTATTCGATTGTAAATTTTTCCCTAATTTTGATCTCCAGTGTATTTTTTGAATCAGGGGAAGAAAATGAATATTTTTTTGTGAGAAATAAGCTAACATTTTTCAACCAAATACTTGATTAAACATTATTAAATATTTATTTTCCAAACACTCGCCACTGTTTTATTAAGGTCAAGATTAGTATTTTTGGTGCCTGCAGTAGCAAGATCACAGACAATTTTGTCAGCTCCCTTTAAGTGAGGTTTATGTTATGTATTTTTTTTTTTTACAAATTTCTTAAAATACGAGAATCTATCTAGCGATCTATCTACCCTGATCATATCCCTCGAGAGGGGTGACCCACAGTAAGACAAACACATACACAAAAACAAAGAAAATAAAAAAGGAAAAAAAAAATCGGACCATGGCCAACCTAAATGCCAAACACCCAAACAAGTTCAGCACCTCGGTACCCAAGTTGGTCATGCTTTCGTCCCTCCAGATGGAACGGGACACAAGAAAGTGGCCATGTAACTCGGGTCACAGTGACACAACACACTCTTCTGTTCAACAGCAGGGCCAGACAGCTTTCACTGGTTTACCCCTGCCGTATCATACGGGTGCCCTGCCCATCTCTTAGAACGTCCAAACATCCCACTATCCTTTTACAGCACCTCTCCACTCATTCCTATTACCAACAATAGCTCTTGCTTCCACTACATTTAGACCTCTCTCCTGCAGTGCACTCATAACACCATCCATCCACGTCAATCGCTGCCTTTTTCTTGGTCACCTTCCATTTACTCCTGCTCTGAAGATCCTCTTCAACATTCACTCCTCATCCATCCTCTCCATTTGTCCAAACCAAAATACAATAATTTAAAAAAACAAAAATGCATGTTTATATGATAGTTCAAGTATTTTGCATTTTTATTTAAATAAATAGTTTTTTTTTTTTACTGAATTAAGATTTTTACTACATGGGGCACTAAATATTACTCATTGTTCCTTTAAAGCTAATTTACTATACAAACTTTAAATAAAGAAATTCCCAAATGATTAAGCAAGACCTCAGAGCAATTGTGAGTGAATGGAACAAAACTAGAAAAATCATTACAAAAGACTTCTGGGGGGAAAAACATTTAATCCTGATGGTCTTTAGGAGCACATGAAAACATTTACAATAAAACTATAAAAAAATATCAAGAATTTCCTGGGGGGGAAAATAAATGGTACAATACAACATTTAGAAAAATAAAAAATTCGTCAACAAATTGCTTTCATTTGTACAGGATTTAAAATTGTTGTCCGTGGATTATACAAAGTACAGTATACTGAATTAAATAAATCTATTCTTGCTGCATGTTTTGAAAAACGTTGTAAGTAATGTATATAGTATTGGAAAACATTCATCTTTTCATGAAATTGTCCAGTGAAGCTGCAGTCCTTTGAATGGAGTGGATATTCCTTTTCACTCTGTCCTCTAAAGAAGATGTAGCAGCACTCTCCAACTTCATATCACTGCAAGAAACCACCAAGCTATTATTGGACACCAATTCTGCATTTGATATTCCTCTCAAAAAAGGGCAAAGAAAATTATCAATGAGGAATTAATAAATACCGTATTTTCGTGACCAAAGGGTGAACCATGTTAAAAGACGTAGTCTCGGTTTGCTGTTTCTATTTCTGTATTTGACATTAACACAAGGGCGCACCGCACGATGGGGCGCACCGCACGATGGGGCGCACCCCACGATGGGGCGCACCCCACGATGGGGCGCACCGCACGATGGGGCGCACCGCACGATGGGGCGCACCGCACGATGGGGCGCACCGCACGATAGGGCGCACCGCACGATAGGGCACACCGCACGATAGGGCACACCGCACGATAGGGCACACCGCACGATAGGGCACACCGCACGATAGGGCACACCGCACGATAGGGCACACCGCACGATGGGGCACACCGCACGATGGGGCACACCGCACGATGGGGCACACCGCACGATGGGGCACACCGCACGATGGGGCACACCGCACGATGGGGCACACCGCACGATGGGGCACACCGCACGATGGGGCACACCGCACGATGGGGCACACCGCACGATGGGGCACACCACACGATAGGGCACACCGCACGATGGGGCACACCGCACGATGGGTGCCCTCTGTTGCGGCCGCCTTACAAATACACAGACAGGCATACAAGTGTGCGTATTTAAAAACACGGCACAGCGGGAGTAAAACTGAGTTTGGTTATGGTTTATTGAAGAATTAAAAACTTTTCGGAGTTCCTTTTTCAGCTTCCCTCATTTCTAACTATCAATTCATTAATCTTCAGTTTCCATGTTGTTCCGCGTAGCATAGAAATCAGCAAACCATGGCAGATGAAGACACAGAAAGCATTCAATGGAGGGAGTACTTGAGTACTTCTGCAAACAATGGACACATAGCGTGCGACGTCACGTGTCTTCTTCTGCGCATGCAGGACACTTGTTCCGTTCACAAAGGAGATGCATAGCAGTCACAGAAGATGGCATACAAATCGCATTTATTTAGAAACGTTAACAATCTCACAAAAGCATCAAATTTCACCCAAAAATCGGAAATGAGCATTAAGCAGTGGTATGTGAACCTAGCCTCATATGCACGCCTCGACCTCACCCTTTAGCAATGACGCCCACACTTCCCACACAGCCTCATGCCTAGCGCCAGGCAGAGAGGCAACAGGTACCAATGTTGTAAGTCTTAGCTATGACTCCGCCAAGACTGGAACCTGTGACTCATTAGTTTCGGGGCACGCACTCACACACCCTCATGGTGTCCTCAGCTAAGGCTGCCGCTTTACATCACACACAAGGCCCACCGCATGAAAGGGCGCACCGTACAAACTGAAGAAAATCTGAGACTTATGTGCGCCTTATGGTAATGAAAATACGGTAAATATGTTTACCTTAAATGTGCTTCTCAAATTTTAAAAGGGAAGAGCTGGAGAGAGACACTTACTGTATAAAACCAGCATGGGGTTCAAGCTTGGAATTCCGTTCCCGCTGTTTTTCCTGCTCATCTTGCTTCCGGTATTTTCTCACGTTATTCTCTCTGTCTTCATCTCGTTTCTTGGCCTGATCCATCATCTCCTTTCTCTTCTGCTCCAGCTCCTCTGCCGAAAGCTTTCTGCAAGTAAAACATTACAACAAAAAGCTGAGTAAATGTCAGTGCTTCTTGATATTATTATAATTAATAATATAGCATTTAAAAAAACAAATAATCTGGGGAGCCGTTTGGAAGCGGAAGGAGCCAGCTCTTCTCAATGTGCAGAGCCAAAAGAGACGGTTTTCGAAATAGAGCAGTCTTCTTGGGTGCGATCAGAAGGGGGCAGTGACGCTTCACATGACGACGCCAAAATGACAGGCGACAAGAGTAGGTAGGTCACCGTCATTTTCACTTACTTAAAAAAAAATCTTCAGATATTGTGTGGTCTATACAGTCAGACTGCCAAGAAACATGACAATGGCAACAATTTCAAGCATTTCCAAGCACTTCACCCAAATCTGAAGCATTTTTCCTGACCTTGAAAACACAACATTAGAATTCAAGCATTTTCAAGGATTTCAAGCACCCGTACGAACCCTGCACAATTTTGGTGAAAAAAAACTTAAGCACGATTGAGTTGTAACGTCTTGAGGTTATAGATATATTTTCTTGGCTCCGTGCTGTCCACTGCAAATGAATTTCAACATAACAAGCACGTCTCACTCTAAGGTCACAGCGAAGTGGTACAGGAGGAGACTTTTGTCTGTCTCTTCACGCAGTCTCAAGTTAGTAAGTAGAAGTACCGTAAAATTCGGACTATAAGCCGCGACTTTTTTCCCAAGCTTTCAACCCTGTGGCTTTGCAATAATGCAGCTAATTTATGTTTTTTTTTTCTAACGACTGCCAGGGACGCTTAGCGCTAAAGGTAAGAGTGAAACAAGTGGAATATATGTGTCGCGAGGACGCAAGTTTAATGTAACTTTGCTCTTTGTGCGTGAATAAAACTAGCACAAACCCTCATCATGGAAAAGGTGTCCATTGAAAGGGGAGCGCTAACTACCATAATGGGAATAATTTTACGAAATGAACGGATTACAAAAAGCAACGTCCAACAAAGCAGAAATGTTTCAGGCAGATTTCTATCTATCTGTCGGCATTATCATGTGTTTTGGAGGGCATTTTTACACGGTTGGATTCCACGAATTGTCTTTGATGTAAGGAAGCCACTTTTATGAACATTAAAAGAAGTTGAAGATGGCCAGGGGACGTATTGCCGAGTTACCTCGACTTTATAGTCTTCGGGTATCTTGTTTCAGACTGATATGTTTCTCTGAGGAGTATATTTTGAAATGGTCATCATATCTCAATCCCAAGAGTTTAAGCTTTCCAATTATATGTGGCACGACATATTTCAGTGACTGATGACATCGTACTGACATGTATTAATCAAAACTTCTGCGGCCCACCGGCAGGCCCTCGGAACGTTAAGGGGTTAAGGTACGGTATATTATTAAAACGCTTTCTGTGTACCGTCTTTCTTCGTAAATAGCTCATGATTCAATGTGGGCACATGCGGCTTATAGTCGGGTCCATCTTATGTATAAACAAAATGTTTTTTAGTTTAAAAATGTCCTGGATGGGGCTTATAGTCCAAATTTTACGGTACATGCAAGAGCTCTCTGACCCAAGTCTTACTTTGACACATGATTCCGTTGCCTCTGGTAACGTTCTCGCTGTGGGCTACGAGCTCGGGCCTCCGCCTTCTTGTCATTTTGATAAGACGAAGACGAGCGACTCCTTCCGTTTTCTTTTGCAGGCGATCGGCTTCGGCTTCTCTCACGGTGCTTGGAGTGATTCAGAGCAGAGGACTGATATTTTCTGCTTGAGGGGAGCTACAGTGTGAAAAGATTGTTTCAGTATCATGTTTCCGTCCACTGACGATACATGTGTGACCTGACACATGGCGGTTTACTGACCTGGAGGCCATAGCCAGGAATATGATTGGAATGAGATTTGCTGTGAGACAATGTTCCATCTCTCACAGAGTGTGATCTGAAAAACATGTTTGAAAATACATAATGTAGGGAGAATTGCTTTCAATTATATTTATTTGAGTTTAAAATTGGGTGGGGCTGAAAATCCATTGCAAGAATTAGATCAAATTAGCCTTTTTGTCTGTGTCCTTTGTTTTTTTCCCTCGACTATTGTTCGGATGCACTTACAACTTAGGCCAGTCTCCAAGCACTAAGCTACAAAAATGTATCCGGACATTTCTGTTGTCTTGAAAGACTTTATTAAATGTTTTTACTGGAGTGCCATGTGTAATCTTGTTGTAAAGAACATAGTGAACATGTTGTTATCGATGTCGATAAAGACAATTGTAATTCCAATTATGATAAGCACACAGCAGCCCTCTGCACAATGCCAAGGACACACAATGCTCTTTACAGCAAAACTTGACAATATTTGATAAAAAGAGAAGCAAATTGCCTTTTTAATCTAATCTTTTGTTTTTCATATGTATGTATTGAACATCCATCCATCCATTATCTGCACCACTTATCCTCAGTAGGGTCACAGGGGTGCTGGAGCCCATCCCAGCCATCCTCGGGCAGTGGGAAGGGGACACCCTGAACTGGTTGCCAGCCAGTCGCAGGGCACACAGGGACAGACAATTCGCTCACTCATTCACACCTAGGGACAATTTGGACCGGCCAATTAACGTGACACACGTTTTTGGAATGTGGGAGGAAACCTGAGTGCCCGGAGAGACCCAGGCAAGCACGGGGAGAACATGCAAACTCCACACAGGAGGTTCGATCTCATGACCCCAGAACTGTGCCGCACATGCATTAACCACTGCGCCGCTATTCTGTCCCGCACTTAAACATTGACTGATTTAATTATGCTGCTATTGAGTTGAATGGTACCATGTCTGCACTTGTACTTATAATGTTTACATTGGGTTGTCAATGGGTATTGGGTTTTTATCTATATTCATTCAGAATATTTATTCTCTGAATCTTTGCATTTTCTTTTAACTGTGAATAGATGACTTGATGCGCCAAACGAAGTCTCGTTGTTCTTTGACAATGACAATATTCTTAATCTGACAAAAAATATATATCCATATACCAATGACATCAAATTGTAAAAATATTTTCTGAGAAGTACCTTGTATATAACATTTTCGCAACATTTTATTTTTAAAGATTTTGAAAATAATAACCAATGTGGTCTATTTTGACCCAGCTTATGCATCCACGGGTTAAAAACAAATACCGTAAATTCCGGACTATAAGGCGCTACTTTTTCCCCAAACTTTCAACCCTGCGGCTTATTCAGTGATGCGGCCAGAGCTGGACAGCCTAACAACAGCAGCTGAGAGACAGGCACTGAAAAAGCTGAGGTCAATCATGGACAATCCATCGCATCCGCTTCACAGCATTATCTCCGGACAGAAGAGCAGTTTCAGTGACAGACTGCTGTCACTGTCTTGTACTACGGACAGACTGAAGAGATCTTTTCTTCCTCATGCCATGAGGCTCTTTAACTCCACCCGGCAGAGTAAAGGCCCACATTAAACCACACCACCTACATTGGATCTTACTGCATTATGTGTTCTGTGTAGCACTTTTTAGTTAATCTATATAACATGCTAAAGTGGGCATTTGCACGTCACACTGGGTATTTGTATATTGTTTTCTTTTGGCTTTATTATTGTATTGTTCTCAGCTCAGGGATGCTGCTGGAAATGTGAATTTCCCTTAGGGGATGAATAAAGTATCTATCTATCTATCTATCTATCTATCTATCTAATGGCTGCCAGCGGCGCTCGAGTACAAAAGGTAAGATTTAGACTGCAAGTTCTTAACTTGTGCACAAATTAAATTAGCGTAGACATATCATCATCATGCAAATTGCAAAAAGAAAGGCACATGACGCAACTTTCAAGCTAAACGCAATCGAGCAGTCCAATTTAGAAGGAATAAGAGCTACCGAACGTAAACATTACATTGCGAGCGTGATGCTGGCGTGTTTTTGAATAAGAGAGCATGGGACGACGTCTATATGACAAAGTCCCTTTCCCAGACTAAAGGAAGACAACTTTGATGACTTCAGCTATAAGGAGGAAGATGAGGACGGCATATCGTGCTTATTACAAGTACGGTATGTTTTTTTAACAGAGCTATGTACTGTGTTGCGAGCGTGTTTTAGTAGCGTTTTGCTACCCTTCACAGGCACGGTTTGGGATGAAAGTTATAATATTATTATTAAAGCTTTGAAAACTCTCTCGGTGTACCGTCTTGCTTAGTAAACATGTGTAACCATGTATAATATGTATGTGCAACTGTATATTTTTGTAATGTATTTATTTTAGAAACTTATTCTGATATGTTTTGTACGAGCAAATGATAAAGAAGGGGCAGGGCAAACGCGGGCTGACGGGAAGTGGAGTAAAGGTGAGATGTGTTTGTGGACGCGGCCGACAATAGTGGATAAATATTTTTCCCACCCTTACCTTTGGAAATACACTTTTTTCCTTGGATTACTTTCAACGGGCACCCGGACTTTGCAGGTCAGCATTAAGTATTAAGTACCGGTATCATTTTCCATTCATTTTGCCGGCTGTGTTTTTTGGACTGTATTGGGTGTGGGTTAAGTTCGTGTTTGTATTGCGTTTTTTCAATGTGGGCGCATGCGGCTAATATACAGGTGCGGCTTGTATATGTACAAAGTCGGTTTCCCTCCCGAAATGTGGTGGGTGCGGCTTATAATCAGGTGCGCTCTATAGTCAGGAATTTACGGTACCTGTCTCAATGTAAATGCCACTGAAATTGATTATATCTAGATTGGTGTAAAAACAACTGTAAGCCACTTCTTTCTAGATGATGATTTTATTCATATCAAAGCACTACTGAATGCATTTCTCATATGATGCAGGTGTCTTTAATTTCATTTAAATGAAGTATGCAATAGCACTGTGCTCTTAACATTTAGTTTAGTATACCTAAGAGATGTTTCCATATTTAAGCTATTTTATCTATACAGTAATGAATTTCTCAGTTACTTCTTAGCGTTGCCTGCATGGAACTTTAAGTGAAAAAAGAACATGTACCTGTCTTTTTTTGTCTTTTGTTTTGATGTTCCACATCTAATGTTGTACTATCTGTTTTGAGTTTGTTTGGAGTGGGATTTGATTTGATCTTTTTATGGAAAATTGTAGAGAACTCACAGATAATGTGAGTTATCGCAACCCTAACCCCCCAAAATAAAAATAAATAATATCAATAAAAATAATTTGTTTAGATGTCCCCAAGAAATGTTTCCATATCCTAGCTATTCGATGTGATGTGAATTATGCAAAGATACATTTTATTGTTACCAGCTTTTCCCCTTTTTAGCAAAAAAAAAAAGCACCTTTCTTTTTTGTCTTCATCCTCTGAACTGGAACTTGAGTGGCCCCGCTTGTGTTTTTTGTCTTTTCGTCTTTCTTTGTCTTTCTTTTCTTTTTTGTCCTTCTTCCTCTTCTTCTTCTTGTCTTTCTTGTCCAGGTTCTGGCGTAGCTGTAAGTTATCCAAAGTTTAACAAAAGCTTTTTGAAAGTAGGAAAAATAAATCATCGCCCGTCGGAGAAACTACGACCTGCGGGTCACATGCAAGCCATCATGCTTATTAATCTGGCCCACCAAACTAAAGTGGTGAAACTATAATGATAATACATATAATGGTATGATTAGTACTACTAATAAAAACTTTTTGGTGCCACTCGTGTCCCTATATTTTCACTCATGTATTTCCGAGGTATTTGTTTTGATGCCCTGTATTAATAGATGCAAAAAACAAAAACGAAAAAAAAAAAATTAATAATTTTTCTTCTTGGCCTAGCCCAGGCATGTCCAAAGTCTGGCCCCAGGTCCAGTTACGGATTGTGATCATTTTTTCACTGGCCCATGGCCTCTGTCATAAAAAAATAATAATATGTGCCCACCCCGTTTCCGACATGGCAATTGTAAATTTAAAAAGGAAGGTTGAAAGTGAGGACTGCCCCTTCTGGAAAGTGGGAATTGGGAGTATTTTTTAACAGAAATCCGAAGCAACTTCATCTGCCTATTTGGCAAGAGACTATGGCAAAGAATATGTTATTAAGAGGCACGGCCAGACAAAACACGCTGCCAACAAAAAGTTAACTGGAAACAACCGCTGTGAAAAGGTGAAGCAACTGGAAGCTGTTTTAACAGCACAGCAGAGCTTTTTTATGAGACCCTGCTCGTCAAATGAAAATGCTACAAAAGCGAGCTATGAGGCCACGACACTGATCGCAAAGCACTGCAAACGGAGAATAAATTTAATAAAGACTGTTCAAAGGATGCTAGGCTGAATAGTTGGCCCTCACACATTTTCAGCTTACCAAATCTGGCCCAGATGAAACATGACAGAAGAAAGCGGCCATGTCAGGGTGACACAACACACTCATCTGCTCAACAGCAGGGCCCGACAACTTTCACTGATTTACCCCTGCCGCATCGTACAGGTGCCCTGCCCATCCCTTAGAACGCGTCTAAACATCCCACTATCCTTTTACAACACCTCTCCACTCATTCCTATCCCCAACAAGAGCTCTAGTTTCCACTATATTTAGACCTCTTTCCTGCAGTGGACTCATATCACCATTCATCCACGTCAATCGCGGCCTTACTCTTGGTCTCCTTTCATTTACTTCTGCAGTCAAATATTAAGCATATTACTCTCTTATCCACACGCTTGCTCAGTTCCACTACGACTCCAGTTCTGTCTCTTACAATTTCATTTCTCGATCTATCCAATCTTGTCACTTCTAACAAACTCCTCAAACACTTAATCTAAAAAAAAATCTATTTCCTTCTGAAATCTGAGTTCAGGCTCCAAGTCTCTGCACCATACAACAATCAGCACAATCACACTCTCATACAGTCCCCACTTAACATCCATACTCAAACTCTTGTTGCTCATCACTCTCCTCAAAGCACCCAAAACCTTGCTTCCTTGATTCACTCTGTGCAATACCTCGCACTCCATTCCCCCAACTGCAGCCACATCACAACCCAAGTACCTAAAGCTTTCAACTTCTTCCAAGACCTGTCCATGCAACCTTATTCCCAAGGCCATGCCTACTCCATTACGTTAACACTTCATCACCTTACTCTTCCCAACATTCGCACATAACTTACGCCTATCACACACTCTTCCAAACTCCATTACCAACCTTCTCAATGTTTCCTCAGTCTTGTGCCACGTTTCATCTCGGGGGACGAAAGCATGACCAACTTGGGTGCCGAGGTGCTTAACGCGTTTGGGCATTTAGGTTGACCATGGTCAATTTTTTTGTGTTATTACTACTTTTTCCTTTTTTCTTTTCTTTGTTTTTGTATATGTGTTTGTCTTGCTGTCTGTCACCCCTTTCAAGGGATATGACCAAGGTAGATAGATCGATAGATAAATTCTCGTATTTTAAGAAATTTGTAAAAAAAAAAAAAAAAAATTAAATTACATAACATTAATCTCAGATAAATCTGGCCTGCTTTCTGAAAAGTTTGGACATCCCTGGTCTAGGCCATATGCCAATTTTCTAACCCAATGTGGCCTGCAACCCAAAAACGTTGCCCACCTATTCCTTAGAAAATGTATTTTTAATGCGCATTTCATCTCTAAGTGTTTTTCCTCACCATTTCTTTAATTTTCTTCATTTTGACTGGATTTGTCAAGACTTCTCTCTTCTTTTCCTCCTCACGTTTCCTTAAGTGAAAAGTACAATGAAATATATTGTTAATATTTTTGTGTTTGCAACAAAAGGGTCAGGAAATGATCCAAGCAAGGTTTTACCGAATTGCAAAAAGAGGGTCTTCCCGGATTTTGGCGGCCATGTCCAAGCTGGAGGTCGCCGCGATGGGGCTGAAGATTGAGCCAGGCAGGAGGCCAGTCTCTGCTGATGGACCACTCTCAGGCTCCTCATATTGATCAGTGATCTGCTTATCAATGGGACGACCCATGAGATACTCATCTCTGGACACCTGATTGGAAGGACCCTGGTACATCCAGTCCAGACGATCATCTTTCTTTCTTTTAGTGGGAAAATGATAAAACCATACTATTATCAGATATGGTATATGCAAAACAAATTGAGACACTCTGATGTAACATTTTAAGTCTGTGGTCCCCGCTTCTATATTTATTCTGGCCCCCTAAACAAAACGTAGGAGCAACTTGACAAACTCTTTTTTAAACATAAAAAAATAATCAGTCTTGTTGCACGTTGTTGGTTGTAAGAGGATTCAAACCTGAGTCATGGCAGTGAGAGCCCCAAAGTCTTACCACTGGGCTACCAGTGATATAGACGACATGTGAAAAAGCATTGGCTTTTACTCATTGTCACACTGGTAAGCTATGGTACAAGACACAAATGTTAATTTCGTTGTGAATCTCACATGTTACAATTATCATTGTGAAGGGAATATAATTTTTTGTCATTGTAACTGGTGAAACGCACAATGAAATAAGCTTTTGTCTCTGGCACCATGACTACAAATAGTGTAAGGTCAAGTCAAGTTCATATG
Organism: Urocampus carinirostris; assembly: GCF_059441175.1. NCBI lineage: Eukaryota > Metazoa > Chordata > Actinopteri > Syngnathiformes > Syngnathidae > Urocampus > Urocampus carinirostris. The sequence goes on along the minus strand of NC_142356.1, from coordinate 38,470,932 downwards.
TGTAGTTCATATGTGTAGCCCTTAATCCCAAGGAGTCTCAAGGGCTGCACAGACCACAGACTTCCAAACTACAGACTATTATTACACTATCCCCTGATCTAAAAACTACATTAGGGCAAGGAATAATTCAAAAAAACTCCACCTGAGGAAAATGAAGAAACCTTAAGAAGGGACCGCAAATGAGGTTAATCCCCCTTCCCGGATGACCAGGGTGCAATGGTAGTTGCATTAACAAACAATTAAATAAAATAAAAAAATAATTACATTTTAATATGAAGTAAAATTCAAATCAAAAGGCTGACCAGGTTGCAATGGATGTTGCATTAACAAAATACACAGATATTGTCAACATGAAATATATCTCATTTATAATCTATACAATATAAGTGTGTTTTAAGCATAGATTTAAACAGTTCCACTGAGGTTGCAGATCGAATCTAAGGGGAAAACATTCCATAGCACCAGGGCCCGGATGGAGAACATTCTCGAACCAGCGAAATTCTTCTTGGCTCTTTGGATCACTGGTATACCAGCATTTTCAGAGCGAACATAGGGGGGAATTAAATCTTTGTTGGTTATAGTTAAAATGGAATACAATTTACTGCCTTTTCACAAGTCAACTATACCACTGTTTCTCAACTAGTGGGTCATGACCCAAAACTGGATCGTGGACCTGTTTTCAGTGGGCCCCAGGCCTTTGAACCTGCAAAGCAATACTACCAAAAGAAAAAAATAACTGAGTATTAGTTAACAAAGAAAAAGTCAGCTAAAGTTTCTGTACACATGACCAAATGGAGAAACCGCAGTGAATGTATGAAATACGCATTCTATTTTTTATCTTGAAGACAAAGCCAATGAAGTGAAGCATTTCAGATTTCATTAAAAATACAGTACATATAACTGAGCATATTGAAGAGGGAATATTGTTATTTGATATCAATTTGTATTTTCTGGTCATTTTGTTTTTTTATTTAAATAAGAATATTCTACTATGACTGGTTTATACTGCACAATATTTTCAATCAATATAATTGAGAGGTGGAAGTTTTGTATCAAGTGGGATGGTGGGTCCTGATGTCACACCTTTTGAGATCCTCTGATATATACCACTGTACCATCCATCCATTATCTGCACCGCTTATCCTCAGTAAGGTCGCAGGGTTAATAAAACCCATAAATTGTAGGTTAGTTTGTTGTATTTCCTATAAAGTAAACCAATAAAAAGATTGAATTAATTTCTTTAATACACAAATAGACTCTCAGTCTACTCTGATAACTAACCTACTCTTCTCGTCGGCTGAAAAATATTCTGTGTAATATAGTGTAATAATCTGTGAAGCCCTTTGAGACTCTTCGTGATTTAGGGCTATACAAATAAAAATGACTTGACTTGACTAAGACTAAGCAGATTTTGGACCTGTTAAGAACAACAGAACATTTGGTTACCGAGTTTTGCTCTATAAATAATGAAGTGATCTGCATTTATATAGCGCTTTTCAAGTCAATGACTTCCCAAAGCGCTTTACATTGTGCTTCACATTTCCCAATAGCGGCCGTGATCTGTGCAGCCATGTAAAGCGCTAACCTGCTTATTGGGGGTGTTGGGGGTTCAGTAGCTTACCCAAGGACACTTCGACATGTAGCACGGACAAGCCGGGATTTGAACTGGGATCTCTTAATCCTAAAACAATCACTCTACCTCCTGAGCTATATATATATATATATATATATATATATATATATATATACAGTATATCTCATCTCTCACCTCATTAGCCGTGCCGCTTATCCTTATTAGGGTCACGGGGGGGGGGGGGGTGGCTGGAGCCCATCCCAGCCATCTCCGGGCAGTGGGCAGGGGACACCCTGAACTGGTTGCCAGCCAATCGCAGGGCACACAGGGAGAGACAACTGATTCGCTCATTCACACCTAGGGACAATTTGGACCGGCCAATTCACCTGAAATGCATGTTTTTGGAACGTGGGAGGAAACCGGAGTGCCCGGAGGAAACCTACGCAAGCACGGGGAGAACATACAAACTCCGCACAGGAGCTGGATTTGAACCCACAACAGGTTCCCATGACATGAACTGTGCCGCACAAGCGCTAACCACTGCGCCGCCGTGCTGCCTATATATATATATATATATATATATATATATATATATATATATATATATATATATATATATATATATATAATATAAATAATCCAAAGAGCGTTATCGGATATTATTTTGTATCATTCATAGAGGTATTATTTACTTTCTGACTTGTTATGTGACAAATCTAGAGAGGGGATATTTATTGTGGCCTTCTGGAAAACTAAATTTTAACATTAAGGCACTCCTGCAATCGTCACACAAACAGACCCCATCATCAGAAAAAAAGTTTGGGGGACCCCCGATCTAAGGTCTTCGGAAATGACAAAAACAGAGAATTTACTTGATGGCACCGCTTTCCTCGGCGTATCGCGTCATCTCTTCGCGGGCTCTCTCATCCTTGAGCTCCTTCTGAAGCTCCTCGATTTTCTTACGTTCGGATTCATGTTTCTGCTCGGCTTTCCAGACACGCTCAATGTTTTTCATAGTCTGGGGGTGCCAGCTCTTTTTTAAATTCTAGCACAAGAAAGGGAGAAATTGTTTAATACACAGGTCTTTACAATACACAATTGACGTAGAACAAGACCTTATCGCTAAACTTTAGCACGTTAAACATATAACTTACCAGATCACCACCCCCCATTTTGAAAGCTTGATTGTAGTCAGTTATTAAAGATACAATAAAACAAAAACAGATTTCCTTAACCAGGGGGATGTTTTACGTTTACGGGAAGGTTTGTATGCTACTCCTGTTGAGTGTTTTCTCCTGCGTTGTTGTGTTTCCGGTCTAGGAGATTCCGTTTCCTCTATAGGTCATGATGTGTTCAAAGTCGAAATGTGTGTCTGGTGAGAATGTCGTGTGTCCAAATCAAATGCTGAAAACCTGTCTTCATTGATATTGTTCTGTGTTAGTGTATAATTATCAATCCTGTATTTACACTATTTTGTTTCTCGCTTTATTGAAAAATCAGTTTTCCTCGGGGAAAGTTTGATGACTTGTGCGCACAAAAACCAATGCCATTTCGGCTGCAGGTAGGTTTTATCACTCACTCACTCACTCACTCACTCACTCACTCACTCACTCACTCACTCACTCACTCACTCACTCACTCACTCACTCACTCACTCACTCACTCACTCACTCACTCACTCACTCACTCACTCACTCAATGAGTACACAAATAAATTGATGAATAGAGAGAGATAACTTGATATCGGAGATTTATGTTTAATTGAATGTATGTGTATACAGTATATTTGTATTTTTTTCTACATATATTCATTCATTATCTGCATCGCTTAGCCTCAGTAGGGTCGCGGGGATGATGGAGCCCATTCCAGCTAACTTCGGGCAGTGGGCAGGGGACACCCTGAACTGGTTGCCAGCCAGTCACAGGGCATCTCACTCGCACATTCACACCTAAGGGACAATTTGGACCGGCCAATTAACCTGACATGCATGTTTTTGGAATGGGGGGAAACCGGAGTGCCCGAAGGAAACCCACGCAAGCATGGGGAGAACATGCAAACTCCACACAGGAAGGTTTGATCTCATGACCTCAGAACTGTGCCGCACACGCGCTAACCACTGCGCTGCCGTGCGGCCCTCTACATATAGTTTTGAGTTTTATTTTTTATAACACCTTCTACTTTTGGTGAGTGGGTGTTTTTAAATAGACACTTTCATAACCTACTTCACGCATGACGTCACAGCCGAAGCCGGAGGTGAAAAACCCACGGCGCTTGACAATAGACTGGGGAAAAGGAAGCTGTCGTTGCTTCTATTTGGGTGTTAAAATGACGTCATGTTGTGCGGTTGGGTGTCAGAATCAAAGAAAAAACGTTAGTGATCGTAAAATGAAGTTTTACAGGATCCCAGCGGGCACTTCTGATAAAAGAAAAAGAAAAAAAAATGTTCTGAAATGCCATAAAGCAAAAGGTTGGACCGAGGAACTCATCAAAAATGCTCAATTTTTCAGTGCACACTTTATATCAGGTAAGAGAAATTAAACCTTTATGACATTGCCTTGAGTCCATATAACTTATATAAGCAAAGTATTTTCTTTTTTCCTTAGCTTAAGGTAACTCCTGGCGTATAGCCTAAATGCCATCAAAAAACAATTATCCTAAAAAAAAACCAAAATAAATACATGAAAAATTAAATGTATCCAATAAATGATTTGGATTGTGTGGCCAACATTTGTTTGTGATGCGTGCTTGTTTTTGTATTTGACCAGTCAAATGCAGTGTTTACAAGGACATTTTTTGCCATTTAGGCTGCACGCTAACAGTTAGCTGAGGCTAAGAACATAACAAGATAAAAATATTAGTAATATGGACTCGATAACAACAATCATAAACATTTAATTTATCTTACCTGATATGAAATGTATGCTGAAAACCTGTGCATTTAAGACCAACTCTTTTTTTTTCTTTATTCTGGAGATTTGGAGTGTTTTGTTGGTGATAGGAATGAGTGGAGAGGTGTTGTAAAAGGATAGTGGGATGTTTGGACGTCTTCTAAGGGTGGGCAGCACACCTCTATGATGCGGCGGGGGTAAACCAGTGAAAGCTGTCGGGCCCTGCTGTTGAATAGAACAGTGTGTTGTCACCCTGACCTGAGTGACATGGCCGCTTTCTTGTGTCACGTTTCTTCTGGAGGGACAAAAGCATGACCGACTTGGCTGCCGAGGTGCTTAACTTGTATGGGTGTTTGGGCAGTTAGGTTGGGTATGGTCCAAAACATTTTGTGTGATTTTCGCTACTTTTCCCCTTTTTTATTTTCTTTGTTTTTGTATTTGTTTGTCTTGCTGTCGGTCACCCCTCTTGAGGGATATGACCAGGATAGATAGATAGATAGATAGATAGATAGGAGTGTCCACTGGGATCCTGTAACACTACAATCTACGTTTTTTCTCTGCTTCTGGCACCCAAATGCACAACATGACGACATTTTAACACCCAAATAGCAGCTAGATTGCTTTCTTTTTCTCAGTCTTTTTACCTATGCAAGTCTTTTTTCCTCCAACTTCGTCTGTGACGTCACGCATGCCATGGAATACTAAAACCTACGTCAAAGCCATCCAATTTAATGATAAAACTAAACTTTTAGTAATATATCATCTCACTATAGCTTTTTGCGTTCTGGCTAAGCCCCGCCCACTGGATACATCACTATGTTTACAAACAAATTATAGGGTCTATATTTGTTTGATCCATGCATGTTTTTAGAATGTTGGAGGAACCAGAGTGCCTGGATGAAACCCACGCTGGCACAGGGAGAACATGTAGACCCCGCACAGGGAGGCCGGTGGGTTGATTTTAACCTGGGACCTCAAAAGCGTGAGGCGGACATGCTAACCCATCTTCCACCTTGCTGCCTATTTGTAAATCATATTTCTACATAAATAAATGACGAACAAAATAAGGTATGATTGCTGGATTAAGGAGCTGTAGTCTTTCAAACACTGCTTTGCTGAGATTTGTTAATGGAGCTGTATAATTTTGCAATAATTGGAAACAAAAAAAAGACACACATAAAAATATACATGTTTTGTATGGTTTTTTTCCAATCATAGCAAGTAGTTGCAATAAATGTTATCGGTATTGGTCTCTAGAAGCAGGATTGTATCAGTTATCAGCATCAGTAGGGACAAAACATTATCACACATCTTATGATTGAATGGCTCCAAACATTAAAAATAATTCACATGGACACAGTTTTTTTTCTTTTCATTTAAAAAAGAGAACAATAATACACCACATGACCATCCATTTTATTACAGGCGTTACAAGTTTAAATGACAATCAAAAGTCCTTAAAATATACAGTAGTGTATCTGTGTCGTGCTCATGTTCAAATTAAAAGAAAATACCATAAATGTTTCCAACGCAAAATAATAATACTTGCTTCACAACAATTACCCAACCATAGATAGGTTACTCATCTTAGAAGACTGTATAAGACTGATTGGAAGCTTACTTCAGGACTGTAGTCACAATTATTTATTTATTATGCGTGTTATTAATGCCCCTATTAAAAAAAAAAAAAAACGTAACGTTGTTTAAAGCAAACTTACACACAAATAATATTATGTAAGGTTTTTGGGCGAAATATAAATTGCATTGCTGATGACTGAGCACTTTATTTACTGTATCTATATTTTTTGAATCCCCATAGAATATCTCTTCCTTTCCTCCTGCAGTATACTCTTATTAAAACGAATCTTAGCGTATGCCAGAAAAGTGTTGTGTGATATGCTGTTTTTCTTTTAATTGAAGGAGCTGCGAAATGGCTTTTGACTTATAACAATTAAAAAACATACAGAAATAATCTGAGGGGATATTGCATAGATAATTGCATTGAACTACAGATACATATTTTTTTTTTTTTAAATTAACCTGCACTCTTTTGAGTTGTTTCTGTGGCTTTGGCCACAAATAGTATTCTATCAAATATTGATTCAAATGTCTTCTTTGAATGAAAAAAAATATATATATATATCAACAAGGCTCTTGGTATCGTGAGTAAATCGGCTGTTTAACTAAAAAATAATATATATATTGCATTTCATTATTTTTTATTGTATTAATATCGCTTATTATTTTTGAGCTTTTAGTTCTTATGATATAAAATACCTCTTATTTCCCCAAAATATAATCACGTATAATTTTAGAGACATAGTTAATACATTGAAGTATTTTACTTAAAATTGCAAGAAATGTGTAGTAATCTAATTCTCTTATTTTTGTAATAAAACATACTAAGATATCATAAGATGTTCAAAAATCACAATAGGTTTCATGTAAAATTTTGTGTTTTTTCTGGCGCACATTTTAGCTCATTCTAAATGTTATTATTTCATTTTAAAATATATCTTATGTTTTTTTTAATCCAAGAAAAACAATACTTTAAATAATTCTAGACATGACTATTTTCATTTTAAACTGATGTGAATAGCAAGCAAAAGTAAATCAACTATTATATAAACAAGTATTTTCTTAAATACTGATAGATATCAGCATTTATTTTTACATAAAATGAGCCAACCCAGTGATGACAAAGCCATATAAGCTTTATATAAGTCTTATAAGGAAGGCAACACATACTGTAATTTTATATACATACAGTGCATTTGGAAAGTATTCACAGCGCTTCACTTTTTCCAATTTTTTTTTTGTTACAGCCTCATTCCAAATTGTATTAATTTAATCTCTTATCTCAAAATTCTACACAAAATACTCCATTATGACAATGTGAAAAAGTTTTTTTTTTAACTATTTTTAAATTTATTAAAAATAGAAAACTAAGAAATCACATTTACATAGGTATTCACAGCCTTTGCTTGATACTTTGTTGATCCACCTTTGGCAGCAAATACAGCCTCAAGTCTTTTTGAATATGATCCCACAAGTTTAGCACACCTATCTTTAGGCAGTTTTGCCCATTCTTCTTTGCAATAAGTCTCAAGCTCAATCAGGTTGGATGGGAGACGTTTGTGCACAGCCATTTTCAGATCTCTCCAGAGATGTTCGATCGGATTCAAGTCTGGACTCTGGCTGGGCCACTCCAGGACATGGTTCTGAAGCCAATCTTTTGAGATCTTGGCTGTGTGCTTTGGGTCGTTGTCCTGCTGAAAAATGAACCTTCGCCCCAGCTGAGGTCAAGAGCGCTTTGGAGCAGGTTTTCATCCAGGATATCTCTATATATTGCTGCATTCATTTTTCCTTCTATCCTGACTAGTCTGCCAGTTCCTGCTGCTGAAAAACATCCCCACAGCATGATGCTGCTACCACCATGCTTCACTATAGGGATGGTATTGGCCTGGTTTCCTCCAAACATGGCGCCTGGCATTCACACCAAAGAGTTCAATCTTTGTCACGGTCGCCTTGGTGACCAGTCTGCCCCGCCCTCTGGGCAACAGCTGAAAGCAGTTCCACTAATTGTGGGTCTGCTATTTAAGACTGCATTGTGGGCTCTGCGGTGGCTGGTTCATTACTCATTATTCACAATCCCGGTCTGTTATGTCTTGTCCTGTTTTAGTCTGTTATGCCTTGTCCTGTTTTAGTCTGTTATGCCCTGTCCTGTTGGGTTCGTGCCGGAGGAACTCTGTATTGTTCTGTTTTGCCCCGGAGTATTGGGCGACTTTTATTTTATTTAATAAAACTTATGGATCGTCAACGCATTTGAGTTCTCCCTTCATGCCTCCTACCTCCGTTCTGGTCCGGTCCTCTTCCACTTCGCCTCGTCTCGTGACAGAATGAACCAGCACACAAATAGAACTCAGCGAACGATCCCAGCGCGACTTGGGGAGAGCTGGAGAGCGCAGTTCGGCTGGCGCCTACTGAGTTGGCCTTCCCTGCCCGTTCGAACCACGGCCCCGCCCGTCGTGGCCCTTGCTGTGCCTCGAATGGGGTCCCGGGAAGAATTGACGCCTGCCTGTTCGACCCTCATGCCTGCCTGCCCGACTCCCGTGCCGATTGCCTGCTATTCCGTCTCCCCTGCGTGCCAGCCCGACTCCGACTCCGCTGCCCGTCGGGTCGACTCCGACTCCCCTGCGTGCCAGTCCGACTCCGCTGCCTGCCAGTCCGACTCCGCTGCCTGCCAGTCCGACTCTGCTGCCTGCCAGTCCGACTCCGCTGCCTGCCAGTCCGACTCCGCTGCCTGCCAGTCCGACTCCGCTGCCTGCCAGTCCGACTCCCCTGCGTGCCAGTCCGACTCCCCTGCGTGCCAGTCCGACTCCGCTGCCTGCCAGTCCGACTCCCCTGCGTGCCAGTCCGACTCCCCTGCGTGCCAGTCCGACTCCCCTGCGTGCCAGTCCGACTCCGCTGCGTGCCAGTCCGACTCCGCTGCGTGCCAGTCCGACTCCGCTGCGTGCCAGTCCGATTCCGCTGCGTGCCAGTCCGACTCCGCTGCCTGCCAGTCCGACTCCGCTGCCTGCCAGCCCGACTCCGCTGCCTGCCAGCCCGACTCCGCTGCCTGCCAGTCCGACTCCGCTGCATGCCAGTCCAACTCCGCTGCCTGCCAGTCCGACTCCGCTGCTCCTGTTTTGCCGGTTCTGATTTTGACTCTCTCATGTCTTGTCTGTTCTGATTTTGACTCTCTTATGTCTTGTCTGTTCTGATTTTGACTCTCTCATGTCTTGTCTGTTTTGATTTTGACCCTCTCATGTTTTACCTGTTCTGATTTTGCCTGTCCTGTTTACCTGTTCTGATTTTGCCTGTCCTGTTTACCTGTTCTGATTTTGCCTGTCCTGTTTACCTGCCCTGATTTTGCCTGTCCTGTTCTCGTCGGTTCTGCCTGTCTGTTATCCCCTGTCCAGTTTGCCCACCAGACCCCCTCCCTGCCGAGCGCCGATTCCGATCCGCCCGACGCAGATGGCGCCTGCCTCTCCCCGTTCCTGCGTGTTCGGAGGAGGGAGCGGGGTTGCCCCAATCGCGAGCGTCAACATTCCGGGGCGTGAGGTTGTAATTTTTTCTTTTTGGGACCTCAGGAGCTGTCCCTTAAGAGGGGGGCTCTGTCACGGTCGCCTTGGTGACCAGTCTGCCCCGCCCTCTGGGCAACAGCTGAAAGCAGTTCCACTAATTGTGGGTCTGCTATTTAAGGCTGCATTGTGGGCTCTGGGGTGGCTGGTTCATTACTCATTATTCACAATCCCGGTCTGTTATGCCTTGTCCTGTTTTAGTCTGTTATGCCCTGTCCTGTTGGGTTCGTGCCGGAGGAACTCTGTATTGTTCTGTTTTGCCCCGGAGTATTGGGCGACTTTTATTTTATTTAATAAAACTTATGGATCGTGAACGCATTTGAGTTCTCCCTTCATGCCTCCTACCTCCGTTCTGGTCCGGTCCTCTTCCACTTCGCCTCGTCTCGTGACAATCTTTGTCTCATCAGACCAGAGAATTTTGTTTCTCATGGTCTGAGAGTCATTCAGGTGCTTTTTGGCAAATTCCAGACAGGCTTCCATGTTCCTTTTACTAAGGAGTGGCTTTCGTCTGGCCACTCTATCATACAGGCTTGATTGGTGGATTGCTGCAGAGATGGTTGTCCTTCTGGAAGGCTCTCCTCTCTCCACAGAGGAACGCTGGAGCTCTGACAGAGTGACCATCGGGTTCTTGGTCACCTCCCTGACTAAGGCCCTTCTTCCCCGATCGCTCAGTTTAGAAGGCCGGCCAGCTCTAGGAAAAGTTCTGGTGGTTCCAAATGTCTTCCATTTACGAATAATGGAGGCCACTGTGCTCATTGGGACCTTAAGAGCAGCAGAATTTTTTCTGTATCCTTCCCCAGATTTGTGCCTCAAGACAATCCTGTCTCACGGGTCTACAGACAGTTCTTTTGACTTCATGCTTGGTGTTTGTGCTCTGACATGCACACTCAACTGTGGGACCTTACATAGACAGGTGTGTGCCTTTCCAAATCATGTCCAATCAACTGAATTTACTGCAGGTGGACTCCAATTAAGCTGTAGAAAGATCTCAAGGATGATCAGTGGAAAAAAGATGCACCTGAGCTCAATTTTGAGCTTCATGGCAAAGCCTGTGAATACATATTTACATGTAATATCTTAGTTTTCTATTTTTAATAAATTGAAAAAAAGTTAAAAAAAAAACTTTTTCACATTGTCATAATGGAGTATTTTGTGTAGAATTTTGAGATAAGAGATTAAATTAATACAATTTGGAATGAGGCTGTAAAATAACAAAATGTGGAAAAAGTGAAGCGCGGTGAATACTTTCCGGATGCACTGTATGTATATATATATATATATATATATATATATATATATATATATATATTTATATTATATATATGTGTGTGTGTGTGTGTCTGTGTTTATACACTGTATGTATCTATTTTATTAGGAAACCATAAGAAAATATGTGTCATGTTTTTCCTCCTTCAGAAACATTAGAATTTTTCATAATCAAACATTTTTGAAAAAACACCAGATAGCCATTAGGGAGCCTGTTGCTGATCTCCGGCCCCAAAAACTCAAAAAGGTTGAGCAAAAAATGAGATGTACAATGGTGTGTTTTGGTCACTTTGAGTCTCCGTGGTTTATATTCTTCCCCGTGCTTTTTATTAGACAGCAGGGGTCTCCAACGTTTTGAACCTGAGAGCTACTTTTTGTTACTGATTATTGCAAGGCCTATCAGTTTGAAATGTATTTATAAAGTAGCAACCTATGTTATTGATCAATTGTTACAATTTTATTATGTCACTATTAAGTTGTAATTATTAGAAGTAGGGTTAAAGTAAGCACAGTCATCCATTGTTTTTAAAAATACTGATTATGTCAATGATTTCTAATGCCAGTTACAGCTCCAATTTCCAAGAAAATCTCTGTGACCCCTCACCAGGGCCGGGACACACCACGTTGGAGAACCCTGCCATACAGCAACATCTAGTGGTCAAATATTACATATTGTCTCTTTAACATAAAATTTAGATTGTTTTTTTTAACCAAATAAAATAAACCGTATTTAAGCAGTTTATGATCAATATTTAAATTGACAATCATTTTAGTAGAATTTCATTAGAAATCTCATATATGTGTATAGTAAATTAAGATATATAACAACACTTAAAAAGAGCACACATACCTGTCAAAAAAGGAAAAACTATTTATTTTTACAGAGTAGTATGCTATACAGTAGGTCTTTTAAAAACAACACAGACAAAACATTGTGTTAGGGGAAATTAGGTGTGAGGGAAGAGGGGAAAAGATTCTTAGTGGTCTAGTGATTACACAGTGGATTTAGGATATAATCATTACTGTTATCGTTACAAATGTCATTGTCAGACATTGAACTGGACCGGGGTACAGAAAAGGTTCCGGACCATTTTTTAAAAATTGAATTTCTTAAGACAAATTTGCTCCGTGATGAAAATTCATTTTACTGGTTAAGTGTGAAACACATTGTAGAGCGCTTTGGAAGGTTTTTAGTGACTTGAAAAGTGTCATACACATACTGACTATTTACATGTAATTCTTTATTACTATTCTCCACAAACAGATACAAAAACAAAAATAACAGATTTGTTTCTTTAAGCTTTCTTGTTGGAATGCAGTCTATTAGTGTCATGGACTTATTTCAAGAAACAAGAATACAAACATTAATCCTTATTGACACCAGGTAGAAAACTTTGGTAACAGCAGTATGTATGCACTCTCAAGTATGCAGAGTGCTACAATAGTTCATCAATTAGTTGGGATTATTTTCCATCCTTTAGGGCTTCTTTAGTACAGTGTTTTCGACATTTTTTGAGCCAAGGCACACTTTTTTTCATTAAAAACAAAAAAACTAAATCTTGAGACACAACTCTCCATTTAAATAATTTGAATATGTATTACTCGCACTTGTTTCGTGTTTACTTAATTCAAAAGAATAAACATTTAAAGGCACAATGTACATTATTTACCGCTTCCAAGTGGTTAAAAGAAAAACTTGTATAATAAAAAAAACAATGTTAATTTAAATAATAAGTAAAAATACATGAACTCTCACACACATTTGCATTTTAAAAATACTTGTAGGTCTAGAACAGGGGTCTCTAATCTTTTTCAAGCTGAGGCCGGCTTTTTGGTTTTTAATTAACGCAAATGGCACCCAGTTTGTTGTGAATTTCTATAATAGGAAATTAGCTAGATGGCTTGCAAAATATCTAAAATGTGGCTTGATTTTTAACTAAAGGTGAACAGGTAAAAAACTTATAGGGAGCCGGATAGCTAGCTAAAAGAGTAAAAAACATCTAAATACTAGACAGAAAGCAAAAAAAGGAAAAAAAATAGCTAGACAGCTAGCTAAAAAGAAGCCCAAAATTTAGCTTGATAACTACCATTCATCCATCCATCCCTTATCTGCACCGCTCATCCTCAGTAGGGTAGCGGAGGTGCTGGAGTCCATCCCAGCTATCTTCGGGCAGTGGGCAGGGGACACCCTGAACTGGTTGCCAGCCAGTCGCAGGGCACACAGAGACGGACAACTCACTCGCTCATTCACACCTAGGGACAATTTGGACCGGCCAATTAACCTGACATGCATGTTTTTGGAATGTGGGAGGAAACAAGAGTTTCCGGAGGAAACCCACGCAACCATGGGGAGAACATGCAAACTCCACACAGGAAGGTTCAATCTCATGACCTCTGAACTGCCGCACAAACGCTAACCACTGTGGTGCTGATAACTACCAAAAAGGGTAAAATCTTAGGTAAATAGCATGCAAAGAAATGTAAAAATCTAGCTAGATAGTTTGCTAAATAGCTAAAAAGGGAGTTAGATGGCTAGGTAAAACAGTAAAAAGCCAGATAAAAAGCATACAACAAAGCTAGATAGCTAGCTAGAAAGGAGCCTAAGATTAAGCTTGATAACTCGCAACAAAAAAGGAACATTTTGGCTAGTTAGCATGCAAAAAATGTAAAAGATAGCAAGATAGCATGCTGAACAGCTAAAATGGAAGGAAGACAGTTTGGTAAAAGCTAAAATAAAGTAGCCAGTTAGCTTGCTAAAAAAACTGCACAGTTTTTGTTCAATAGCTTTTTAAAACCCATCCATTCATCCATTATCTACACCATGACAGAATAAAAAGAAAACCACAAGGACAGTAACCAGAAATGGAGATTGAAATCTTTGAGTGGTTTGAGTCCATAGACAAAATGGATATAGAGTTTATCTGCAAAGTGTTCATTTGCAAGCTCTTGAGATAACAAAAGCAAAGAAATATAAAAAGGGCTCACGGCATCCACGGGGTGGTGTGCACATTTTCTTCTATTTCTTTTATGTGGCTTATATGAGGGGTACACACAATCAGGTGTGGAGAGAATAGGTAAAAGTGTCTCTTGCTCTACACTTGGTTGGTGCCCACTGGGGGGAGGTGGCATGCCAGATCCTGACATTTGTACTTCAAATTAAGTAACTAGTAACTGTAATTAATTAATGTTTTTCAGTACCAAGCCCAACACTACTCACAGCACAATTGCGTTCCCTGGCACAATGATTGAAAAAGCTTGCGTTAGTAAAGCCCATATATGCATAAAAGTGATGAAAGAAAGTGCAAGAGCATAGAGGGCAGAGAGTATCTTTTAGATCAAACTTCAAACAAAATAAAGTAAGAAAAGAAATCAAGTGGACTAGGAGACTACCCAGTTATACTGGAGACGGAGGTGTCTGTCTCACATTTGAGCTTCAGTGGCGGTTCCGTGTGGTCGGCTTCAGACACGTTTGCGGATGAAGGAGAGGACGCGGCCAAAGGGAAGGCCTTGTCCTCTCCGTTCACACTTCCCTCTCCTGCTGCGCTCTCGTGCGTACGCATGTGTTTGGCCAGATGATCGGAACGCATAAACAAGCGAGGGCATAGAGCGCAGCTAAATTTCTTGCTGCCAGTGTGGCTTTGAAGATGCCGCTGCAGTTCTTCAGAACGTGTGAAGCGCTTGCCGCAGAAAAGCCAATTGCAGACAAACGGCCGGTCCCCGCTGTGCCACCTCAGGTGAGCCTTCAGGTGAGAGGTTTTAGCGTAAGATTTACCACAGCCCGGGATGTGGCAGTTGTGCATGTGCTTCCTCCTGCTGTCATCGGCACTATGACCGAGTTGCTCAGCGTGAACGCAGTTGGGGCAGTGGCACAACGCCTGCCCGGCGCTCCTGGAAGAAGAACGCCTCTGAGATTTGGGCTTAGCCGGTGCAGCGTTATCCCGTGGCTCTTCCAATGCCAAAGTTCCTTGTTGCAAAACATCAGGAGCCAGTGGTTCCATTTTGAAGCCATCCAGAGGGAAGCTGTGATGTGAGTGTAAGACTGGTAGATGATGATTTAGAGGTGAGGCGCACAGTTGCGGGTCTGAAATGTAAGAACTCAAGGAGGGCTGTAGACCCAAGTTGTTCTCCGGAACCATAGAAGCTAAATCAGGGTTTTGCCCTGAGTGGAGGTCAATCCAGTTCCCAGACTGAACTTCCCTATGAAAATCCCACCAGGGATGGACGTTCATGTCATCTGCGCTGTCACTAGAGGATGCTGTCCGTAGCCAAGGTTCATAGTGGTGGGCCATGTGTTCCTTTGCAGGTGCACTTTTCAAGATGAGCTCAGCGGCGCAAGCTGTTGCTTATATTTTTTTTGTAAGTTTGTTGTTCAAATGATTACCACATGGTGGGGAGGCAGCTCTCTATAAAACCTGGAGACAGATAAAAGGCACACGTTTAACTTTCATTTTTTAAACCTAAGTTTGCTGCAAATGTTGACTATTTTCCCTCATATTTACAAACACAGTATTCATTTAAATTAGTGTATGTGTGCTATTTTTGTCACTTTACACTCTGCATGAGTTCCCCAGAGTTAAATAAACGGTACTTTACTTTTTTCCCTTACAAATGCACAGTTGATAAACAAGACAAGAGATTCAATCTTAGTGAGGGAAAAAAATATTGAGGGAAAAAACCCTTAATAATGGTTTCATAAAACCTTAAACCCCTGAATCATAATGTATCAGCAAGTCTCAAAAAAAACCCCAAGCTGTCCTGCTAAGGCACACTTTTTATGCCATTAATTTACTAGTCTGGCCTTTGTGAGTGTTCTTTCTACCATGTGGCCTATGAGCTCAAATAGGTTTGACACTCCTGGTTTAATGGTTCATGAAAAATGTTTTTTAAGTGGGAAGGACACATTACAGACAATGGGGACAAGGCTGGCACCAAATCAACCCATGTATATTAGTATTACGTTGTTGTTGTTTTTTAACCATTTTAAATAGAGTGTGTTTAAAAAATTAGATATTTTGAGATGCAAAAATATCACAGAGAAAGTACATGATTAATGAGGCAAATGCTTATAAAAACAACAAGCATATTGGCATGGCGAAGCCAGACTTGGAGTTGCCTGGCATTCTACTTGAGAGAGGTTGCTGGGGCCTTGGTTTGTTGAAAAAGCGCCAGGAAGCCACAAGAGAGCGCCAAAAAGCTGTATGATCACATGCAGCTCCAGAGATGCTTCTACACGAAAGCAGATGTGTATCTAGTTAGTTGGTCATTGAGGGTGCCTTGATACAAAACCTAGCTAAAGACACTACCGGAGGCCTTTAGTAGTAATGTGTACATTTTTGAGAAAATCGGTTCAGCCTGTAAGCCACTTACGAACACACAAACACACAAATCGGCATTTATAAAGTTTAGATTGGATAGATATTTAGATTAATGTTAAAGATCTATTCTTCCAAAACCGAATGAAAAATTCAAAAGCATGTGGATTATGTAAACATTTTCACAAATGTTCAATATGCGCATTGCCTGAGCCACAGCATACGTTAAGTCAGTAATCCAGCTTTTGCCAAACACGCTGAAGCATATTTTGGGTAACAGTCTCCAGCAGATTACCATTTTTTTTCTGACTGGTGTAAACATACCTTGTTTTGGGAGTCGGTCGCTAAGAAACCCTTTAAATGGAAGCTCATTAAACTATGTGAGTTCACAGTTGATATATTTTATGATGAAAACCCACTGATTAAACTGTAAAGTAAAAAAAACCCGCTAGCAAACCACTCGGAGAAAGTTGATTGGGTAAGCGGTAGAGGTGGGTAGATCTCTGCACACAGCGCAAGGCACGCCCTTTTCGCTCAGTGCAGTCTGCTCCCAAGCTAAATATGACGATATCCTTATCGCAGTATTTTGTGACATTTTTTTTAAAAGAACTTTGGTTGCACCTTGTTTTGACACAAGTATTTAATACAAAAAAATACAGTCAAAATCAGCCTCAACACTGAGAGCGGGATCCAAATTTAAAGTGCCCCCGCGACCCTACTGAGGATAAGCGGTGCAGATAATGGATGGATGGATATTTATATTCATATTGGACACGGGCTCTTGCATTATTCTTATTTAATAGATTTGTCAGTGAAATAAAATGTGCTGAAGAATAAGGTTTTGTCGGGAGAGCAGGTTTGACAGTTTTGCTGAATTCTGTCTTAAAATGTATGGTGAGGCTCTCTCAATTTAATTAAAAAAATATTTTACTTTTATGGCTTCTTGGGTCTGAAAGGTTCCCGACCTTTATAATATTTTCGTTCAGCAATTGGATGAAAAAGCCTGACGAGCTGCATATGGCCCACAAGCCTTAGTTTGTCCACTGTTTCCATAGAGGCAAAAAAATACAACAAAAAGAAAGTAGACAAGGATTCTCAGCATTGACCATCAACTATTGGCCATCGCGGGATGGTATTTCGTGTTAAACAGTCTCAAAGAGTTAAACATTAGCACTTAGTCTATTCATTCCATCAGTGATGTCACAATATGACGAGCGATGAGGTCATTTTTTTCTCCTACTAGATGACACATATGTCTTTATGGCACTGACGTTACTAAACTCCAGATATGCGTTTAAGACCAAATCTTATTTGATGTAACTTTTAGCAACAAACTTCACGGCAAAGACATCCCCAGATACTGCCATGGATACTACAATCTTCGCACTACATGGCCGTGCAGACAGATGAGAGAGGAAGACAGACATGTCCAGACAAGGGCCTGCCACTTGTATCGGCTGCCAGGTACTTCCCATAAAGGACAGTTATAGAAGATCTTCAAAAAAACAACATTGGTGGTGTTTAGACGTTAGTAGCAAAGGGGCTGGGGGGTGATAAATGCCAGTAAGGCTGGAAGACTGAATGGTGAAGTGGGGTAGGGTGTTGACAAGGGAGCTGTTTGGTAAAGGAAGACGTTGCACGGAGGTATGGCTGCGGGCCAAAATCTATTTGTACGTCTGAGGTTTGTAAAGGTGAGATGTAACCTGGCAGACAGGAGAACCTGTTTTTATGAATCACAACTTGATTTATCACCCGTCACACATCACAAGCCTTCCGGCAACGTGGTAAAGAAACCCCGTAAAAACTTTCAACTCAATCACAACAGTGGCACCAGTTCCAGTCTGTTGATGAAAGAGATCCTGGGAGTCGGAGTCAAGAGCAATCTTTATGAACTACAATACTAGACAGAATTGTGCATGCAGGTGTTTGATTATTAAAATGTTTCACTGGATATGTAGTCATGATCGCATGAATTTTCGGACTATATTTGTTTTATTATGTTGGACATTACATTATTCAATTACTACTGTATTTTCACTACCGTAGGGCGTTTCTGTGTATTTAACACATGCACAGGGCGCACCGCACGATAGGGCACCTGTGCCCTCTTCTGCGGCCTTCTGACAACAACACACACAAGCATACAAGTGTGCGTATGAAAAAAAAGCGTGAGCAAAACTGAGTTTGATTGTGGTTTACTAAAGTATTGATTACATAGATACAAACTGTCGGGTTTTGTTTTTCAGCTTCTTCTAATTGCAAGCCATCGATTTATTAATCTTCAATTCTCTTGCGTATGCTCGGTTTCCATGTCCTTCCGCATAGCGTGGAAATCAATGCACCATGGCTGACAAAAACATGGAAAGCATTCAAAGGAGGGACACTGAGGTTTTGGATTTAATCAATATTTGGGGAAACAACTCTTTTCAGCCTCCGGTAGCACAATAGCTTTTAAATTGCTAGATACGCTACGGCGTTAGCATCCACGCGTACAGCTAACAACGGACGGCAGTAGAACAGGAGGTAAAGCGCTCATCTTGGAATCAAGAAGTCCTCCATGTTATAAGTCAAAATGTCCTTGGACAAGACACTGAATCCCTAATGCCCGCGATAAGCAGGTAGTTGCCTTGCATGGCTGACGCTGCTATCGTTCTGTGAGTGTGAGTGTGTGTGAATGGGTAAGTGTAAAGCACATTGTAAAGCGCTTTGGGAGGTCTTCCGTGACTTGAAAAGCACCATATAAATGCAGACCATTTTACATTTAAGCATTGTGTGTGACGTACAAGTCGCAGGAGATCGCTTATCAATACATTCAAATGAATTTTGTAATTTTTGTTGAATTCACATGTTGTCTTAATGTATCTATCAATTTGGTGGCATTCCTTTTTCAAATACTTTTCTAATTTGTGTTCTGATTTACTATTAATGGGGAAACCTTTTTCAATGACAAAAATCTTGCACACCACGAGTAGAAAACATTTTAAAATGTTAATGAATTCTCACCTCCAGTTAATATTTTTAACGGGGATAGAATTACATTGATTGTCTTCGAGCAACATGGTGCAGATATGACAATAAATTGTAAACATACATTTCACCAAGTGTAATACTTCAATTTTCATCTTCTTTTTTAAATGATTTGAGGATGAAAAAGTTTAAATTAAAAACATTGTCAGGACCAGAACGGAGACAGGACCCACTTGCGTGATAGCAGGTTAGTCGGACGTGGAAGTGGTATTTCCGTGGCGAGCTATGGCGGTGTCGAGAGCGGAAAAAACAGGTCAGTAGCCGGGACAGAAGAGCAAAAAACGTGGTCGCGATCAGAAAATGGGTCGAAGCCGGGAAACAGACGGGAGCCAAAACAGGAGTGAGTCAGGGTCGAAAAGCTTGCCTAGCGTGAAATGAGGTTCGCAGACGGACTGACAACAGGTGACAGAAAGACGGGGGTTTAAAAAGTGACAGGGAGCCAATCAGCATCCGAGGCAGTTGGCGCCAAAGAAGAGGGCACAGGTGCCTCGCATCAGTAATAATGTCAAACATAGCACAAGGAGAGGAAATCAGTGCAAATAATCATAATTTCTAATAGTTTTATGTGATAAGTTTTTTCCTGTTTTAAGATTAGACACCGGGAAAGGAGATTGCATACGAGATTGTTATTCTAACTATATTGCACACTTTTCTTTGTTATTTTTAGTATCAACTGTGTATTTCATTGTCACGATAGGACAATCATGTAGCTGTTGTATGATTTCCACACTCTTTAGGGTGGATCTGCTATTGTAATCTAGGAGAATTAATGACAAAATATGAGAGGAATGAAAGGGCTTTTAAAACAGGCAGGAATGTCTTATCTGAAGTTATTGCATGCTCCTTTGTTCTCTTTTAAAATCCTACAATCTATTAACACGTTTTCTCCTCATTGTCAGCATCCATTAAACTTTACAAAAAATGTAGTCCAAGCGCAAACGCCTTGTTTGCTCACCGCAAACCTAAAAAAAATGCAACTACAACTTAGTTCCGTGCGACATTCCAACTACAAACGGCTCTCTACGCCTTGCAAAATGTCATTCGTCTGCAAGATGAGGAGAGGGCCTCTTTTGAAAGGTGACTAAAAGCTTGTTAAAGTGCAACATGCCTGCGGAAACTGACAACAAGCCGAAAGCTGGCCGGACTTGTGCACAATAAATTCCTCGCTCCGAACAATCTCGTTCACTTCCACTACTCCCTCATCCTTGAAGATCTACAATTACCTTTATGGCAGGAAACAGTAAAAGAAAAAAGTTTTAAGCTTGGAGATTTGTCTTGGTCTGTAGATCACTTTGAATGATACCATGTTTGACATAGCAAACATGACCAAGTCTACTATACGTACGCTCCTGAGGCAAATATAGGCGGTGTCAGGCGACTGACAGTCAATCTTTATTTATTGTAGTGATGGGTCGTTCGCAAACTAAACAACTCTGAAGTGAACTACTAGGGCCGACTCCCTTCCAAACAATCTTTCTTTTTTCTTTCTTTCTCTCTCTGCCTTTTCTCGCTCTCCCTACCTTTCTCTCTTTCTGTCTGTCTTTCTCTCTCTCCGTCCCTTGCTTGCTTTATCTCTTTCTATCTATGCCTCTCTCTCCCTCTCTTTCTCTATATCTCTGTCTTTCCCACTGCCTCTGCCTTCCTCTCTCTCTTTCTCTCTCTAACTCTCACTCTGTTTCTCTATCTCGATGTCGGTTTCACTCCCTTACTGTCTCTGTCTTCCACCCCCCCCACTTCCTCTCTGTTTCTCTGTCCCTCTCTCTATCTCTGAGGTGATCGTGACTAGTCAATATTGGTGGCTGTTGTAAGCTTGTATAAACAATTTGATTGTTTAAATTAGGAAAAAACTTAATGTATATTGAAGAAATATAGGCTATTGTAGTATAGTATTATAAAAAAAATAATAATTAATTGTGTGCATAATGTTTCATTATTATTGGTAATTCTGTATAACACTATAAACAAAAACATCTAAGGGTGTTTGGGAGCTGAAAGAGCTGTCTCTTTTCAGTGAGCAGAGCTGAAATAGGGGGTTCTTTAGAAAGAGCCGGAATTCCCACCACTATTTAGAGCAGGGGTCAGGAACCTTTTTGACCCAAAGAGCCATAAAAGCAAAACATGTTTTAAAAAGAAATTGAGAGAGCCACATCATATATTTTCAGACTAAATTCAACAAACTGCCAAACACGCTCTGTAGACAAAAGCTTATTGTTCAGCACATTTTATTTCACTGCATGTCATTTGATGAATTAATCAAATGTAAGAAATTGTAATAATGCCAAATCCTGTGTCCCAAATCAATTTATATATGCCATTTACCTATTTGTCTTCCACCTTCAGTTAAGAGTGTTGAGGCAATTTTTTTCCATGAAATTTGTCCTTAATAACGGTTTCAAAACAAATTGCATGCAAAGTTCTTTTGTAAAAATGTCACAAATTACTGCAAACTGTTAGGTTCTGCAGAGTTGCCATGGCGCCCAAATGACACCGCCCCTTGACACCGGCTGACTTACATTTACCGATTACTTCTGTGGGTACTTAAACGTGCTCTTTTGAACTGCGCTTGGCAAGATCGTTGTTGAAAACTTGTTTATGCATGGTTATACTTGTTGTGCTTGTTGGACTTTGTTGCACTTCGGTGTAACATTCTAAAAGATTCCTGCAAGTTTTGTTTCATTCTGGAAATGCCTAGTTTGTAGTTTTGCCTGTGTTGGACCCGTTTTGTTTTTTGGTCTGGTCCGTTTGTTTTGGACAATTTTTCTTTCTCAATTAAAGTGTGCGTACATCTACGCAAATGAGTTCCTACTTCCTGCTTCCCGATCCGTGTCATGACACAAACGATAAGCATATCGTCATATTCACTTTCGGTGTAGACTGCAGTGAGTGAGAGAGAGAGAGAGAAAAAGGAAGTGCCTTGCGCTGTGAGCAGGGATCCGCCCACCTGTACTGCTCACCCAACCAAAGTCGTTTGCCAGCGTTTTTATTTATCAGTTTAAATAGTTTCTTATCGAACTTCTGCATTAAGTTGCTTAGGCTTCATATGGACCAAAATCGGGATGAAATCACTTGACTTGAAAATCGCCTCAGAGAGATGTGCAATAGTTACATTTTATTTCGGAGCCATATGTACTCATGAAAAGAGCCATATATGGCTCCCGAGCCATAGGTTCCCTACCCCTGATTTAGAGTACACATAGACATTCTCTTCCTTTTTAATGGTCCAGTCGATTGGGGATGGATCCAACATGCAATGAAATCGTAAAGCAATTAGTCGGGAATTTGCTAAAGAAAGGCGCAGTACTCAGGGTCAAACAGATTTATTTCACGTGGGCCTGGAGCCACGACTTCTACTCTGTAATTTTTGAGGAATGTGACTCGGGCGTACGTCAGGATGGTCGCCTTTTCTTGTTGTAGGGAATAAACAAACGATGCATCCTCCTCCGTGATTGGGAAGGCTGAGAGAAACAGCTGGTGCAGGGAAATTGGTGTGGGGATGATGGGTGGAGTGGATTGCCGGTCAGGCTCCGGAAGAGGAGGACGGTGTTACAAGAAAAGAGATCCGGGGTCGTAAAACTTGGCCAAGACCTAGCACAGACTCCTGTTTTTCAGTTGAGGATATTCTTGTGCACTTTTCAGTTTACACTTCTGTTTTAATCACTGGGGTCCCCAGATCAATGAAATTATCCAATTAAAATTATTTAACAAAAGTTAATTAAGGTAATTTTCATGACACTGTAAAAAAATGCATTTAAGAAAAAAACTAATATTTCCGAGGACCGGTTTGGGAGCTGATTCTCAGTGAAGTCAGAAGAGCCGGTTTTCTAAATAGATCAGTCCTTTTGACAATGCCATAATGACAAGCCAGCAGAGCAGTCGTGTCAGCGTCATTTTCATGCACTTTTTAAAAAACAATTCTTTATTTACTGCGTGGTTTATAGAGTCGTACTGCCAAGAAACATGGCCATGGCAATAAATACAAGCATTTTCAAGCACTTCACCCAAAACTCAAGCATTTTCCTGACCTTGAAAACACAACATTACATTTTAAGCTTATTTAAGGATTTCAAGCACCCGTAGGGGACCTGTATCTTTCATGAATACAGGGTCCACTGTATTGTTGTTTAACATTGCTGTCGTGATTGCCTAATTGAAGTCACCTTGGGCAATCGTTTGGCGCGCTTGAGCACACTTCCTGATTGGCTGACGTTCTCCACTAAAGCGGTCTGCGTCCAGATATGGATGTTCGAGTGTACTCTTCGTATCCCTGAGGGTTTCTCCAGACTACAAGGTACCCACGACTTCTCTTGCCTGATTCATGCCTGCCTCCCGTTTTGACCTGTTTCCGTTCCACGTTTTGTGATCTAGTTTCCCGCCCCGGCCATCGACTTACCCGCTAAGCTGCACCTTCCCTCTATCCGTCACGGAGCTGCCATTCCACCCGAAGAGGCTGACAACCAACAAGCGCCGACGTCCCAAGCCAGCTCCAACAACTCTTTCCAATAAAAACTCTGAAACTAACGCTATTGGATCCGAGAGTCTGTTCTGGTCCCTGACAATTGCAGCAAAGTATAGTGCCAAACATTGAAATTGTGTTTTGGATGCGCATAAACCTGTGGATCAACTTCATACAACAGAACAAGCCAAGGATTTTGTTAATGTCATCTTTGTGTTCACAAAAACAGGGCCACGTGTCTTACAGTGAAAGACAAATTGTCAGTAAGTTAAACAAGTTCATTATTATTTTGCTACTCATAGATTTTGAGGCATTTTAGTATGAAGAGAGATATCTATAATGTAAAATTGGGTCTTTGCCTTAACGAACATCAGCAAATTTGTTTACGGTAGCAATTTGCCATCAACACAAATTGAGTGACAATGCAAAGTCACAGAGTTGTATAAATGCCCCATGGGTTGCTAACAGATAACTTCAAAGAGTATGAGGTAACTACAATGGATTCCATTGTGGATCTTTCAGTGGTTTCACCTTTGTGTTGTGCACGACGAGTTTTTTATTTATGTGAGCTGAGCTGGTTAGGTTTGATTCTTCGTGATGAAATGAACAATAGGAAAAATAAAACCTATTATGTAATACTAAATATTACACATATGTTTATGTACATGTAGGCCTACGATATTAGAATTAGAATTGCCTTTTTTGTCATTGATATAAACATTGTGAAATATTGTATGTGACGAGATTAGACATGGCACACCAGGGTAAAACATATACTATAAAGACTTAGAAGAGAAAAAAGATTAAACGCTATCAGGATGAATAGGCAAAAAATAATCATAATAATTACAACATATTGCTGAGAAAAACAGGACTAAGTTATTATAATAATAATGCAATGAAGAAAAATACTGGAGTGCAATGTTATAAT
Source organism: Urocampus carinirostris (assembly GCF_059441175.1). Lineage (NCBI taxonomy): Eukaryota > Metazoa > Chordata > Actinopteri > Syngnathiformes > Syngnathidae > Urocampus > Urocampus carinirostris. The sequence continues at coordinate 38,446,358 of NC_142356.1, read as the reverse complement.
AATTCAATGAAAATTAATCAAAAACTTAGCAGCAGCAGTTAAAAAACGACAACGATATAATTTACAAGGTATATATCTAAAAAGAAAATTCCTGTTTCATGCTATTAATAGTATATATTTTTTCACAGTTTCATTTAGCAACAACAAAAAGAGAAACTGAATGGAACGGAAGCACTGTGTGCCACAAATGAAGTATGATAATTTTAAATGGAGTGAGGAGAGTCACTGATAAGTTTTTGATATTGAACACCTGCAAAGGAGATTGCATAAGATGCCAGTTTTGTTTGAACTATTATTGTGCTCTGTTGTTTGTTATTTTGAATATCATGAACTGTTTACATCGTTGTCACAGTCGGCCAATCATGTTGCTGTTCTTTGATTTTGACACCCTTTAAGGCAGATCTCATGAAAAGAAAGGGTTCAATTTCTTATCTTAGGTTTCTGCTCTCACCGGTTCTACTTGTAAGTTTAAAATCTATTGAGGTCTTCTAGGACTGCACGATTAACCAAAATCGAATCACTATCGCGGAGTAACGCAGTGCAACAATCTAACTGCAAAACACTGCGTTTTTTCAAGGATTCGTAGTTCCAGTTTTCTATTTGAGTGATGGAGTGTTTGGCCAACAAGAATTCTCACATTTCAGGGTTTAACAGAGCCAGCCAATAAGAAGCAGGTTTTAATGGCACAAGCCAATAACAGCGGGACAAAGTTTGCAAGACGTGTGTGCACAACTTTGAAATGCTGATGTCGGCGCTTAGTCAAGCAGCTGGCCGCATAACTGGCCACCAAATCAAACACGTCAGCCCGTAGCTTTAGTGCTTCGTTACGTTTAAATTGACTTTATCAATTAAATCGGACTCTGAGGAATGTCAGAAGAGCGCATAGAAAAGCTGATCACCAGCTAGTGCTCCCTGGATTTTTATTGCGTCCAAGAATTGATTAAGGCGGTGTTGGAGAGGGAAAGCTAACAACTAGGCTAACAACTCTTATGCCATCACTGCCGAATGGGGCTAGTTACTAAAGCCAGATCCATTACAAATAAAACAGACAACTTGGAGCTTCTCTTCAAGGAAAAATGCTACATTTGTGACTCTTGTATTTTAATCATCAGAGACCTTGCAGAAGTCGCGGGGACCCGACTAGCGTGTAGCTTGCCAGCCGCTCTCTTAATCATTTTCTTACACTAAAAGGAATAGCCCTCTAATTTTGTTGTCTTTTTGGCATTAAAGACCATTTATTCAAATGCAATTCTGTTTTTATTGATACATCTGTAGTTGATATTTTGTTACAGTCGTATACTCTCAGTCTCTAAGTACGTAATCTCAAGTTTTGTTAGCATGTCACTATGTTTATATTCTCCCCGAAAACAAAAACTAGCACAAAAAATGCACTTTTCTTTTCAAATCGAAAATCGCATTGAAATTGCAATTCAGGTCTGAAAAATCGCAATTAGTTCAGCCCTAATGTCTTCTTTCCTTATTTTGAGTATTGGCTAAACTATAAATGTATCAGCTACGTAGATTCGCTGGAATTAGCTGCTTTCAACAGATCAGCTGTTAGGAAGATTTTGTCCCAGCCTTATCAAATACAACAGTTATAAAAACTAAACCCGCCGTAGATGGGCAAATTCAGTCTGGGCATGGAAATAATTTTTTTCCTGATTTTCAATCGAACTAATTATTGGAGGTGGTGAAGATACTCCAAAGGGTAGGTGAGATTTTATAGCAAATTTAAAAAGAAATACCCATAGTAAGATCATTTAAAAGCAGCAGTTATATTTTGTCAGTAATTCAGCAACACAATTATTTAGAGAAAACATCATTTTCTTCACTCTATTGAGAGCAAGGGTGGCCCCATTCAGTTTTTGGGTTAATTTATCAAAAAAATGGGTCATTTTACAAAAACAATTGTGTCATTTTCTTTAAAATAACAAAAAACTGTATTTTTGTTGTTTTTGTTTATAAATAATAATCCCCAAAATTCGGCATGTATTGTACAAAAATGTTTAAAAAAAACACCAAATCTTGGTCTTTTCAAATATAAAATATTATTTGTACAAAACAACTAAATACGTAATGAAAATTTATTTTTAAACCTAATTTTGGGTTATTTCACTATGTAAAGGAGCTGAATTTGAAACTTTCTACTCTCTGCCGCCAAATCCATAGTCAGCTCATTAATGATACGCGTGTAAGTACGTGCATTTCTCAGACGCACCCGAAAAACTTTTCTTTTTTCATCTTACTTGGGGTTTAGGTTGGCGTTTGGACTCTAAGGCCTCTTATTACTTTCACTATTTTTGTGCTACACTTACAACTTAAAAAATGACTTACAACTTAATAAATGAATACCTGCACAACAGAAGCAGCTTGAAAAAAGACTACAATGATGATTTCAGCCAGAAGATGGTGTCAGCAAGTAGAATATTTAGAATATACCCTACCTTTAAAGAGATTATAACCCAATCATGCAGATAAGACACTTGAGTTTGTCTTCAGCAAAAATGTGCCGAAAGGCATCAATTTGGAAAGGACGAAGGTGACGTGTTCCCATCAATATCGAGCAATCTTTGTTTTGACCTCCACCAATATTATGTGATCATTTAAAAAATATGGGGAGGGCGCAAGAAGATTTCTTCTTCCGAGGGGGGAGATGACAGAAGATTAATTGAGAATTGCAGTTTTAACTAGCCAGACATCTTGGGTGCTAAGCACCCCCTGTTTGGGTGCTGAGCACCCCCTGTTTGTATATTCTTTATACCATTGGTTATGTACAATCCTAATAGCATTCTTCTGTAATCAAATAAACAATTCTATATTGATTTTTTTATGTATTCCCCCAAATTTCTAAAAAAAATACTTGAATATGACAACTTTGGTGAACTGTACATCATATAAGGGTCTTTTGAATTTCTGAGCCATTGTACTCATACTATAAATGCGATTGAGTACAGCATGCGCGTAACCAGCCCGTGTATGAAATTCAACCCAAGCACCACCAAAAATTTTACCATTTTTAAAACGCTCTTTTCTTTAATAAAAGACAGGATAGGCTTAAATATAATGAAAAACGCTAGCTAAAATATAAAAAACAAAGAAAAATAAAACAAAAATGTGAACACAGCGTCGGAAATACTCGACTGCGTTTCACTGTTCAGTCCATTTGATTCCTGGAGGTGCTCTCGCTTCTCTTTGGCTCGGCTAGTGTCACTTGCGGCATAGCGCTGGAGTCTGTGGAGGCTCCCGGTGTATCACGGTGAGAGTATGATATTTTGGAAGCCAAGAGTGCCATCACAATTCAACTTAAAAAAATGAACATTCTATGAATAAAAACTGCATTAAAACAAGCATTTAATTGATAAAAACGGCTTTTAAAATAAAAAAGGCTTAAGATGAGTATTTTCTTTTATTATTTATAAATAATTGAATTTCATATGGAAAAAAATATTCAACCATTTAACCTGACGGATCAGCACCCCCAAAGCTCTAAACCTAAACTCGCCCCTGGAGTATAGTATGAAGTAAGTAAAAAAACAACAACAACATTTATTTCGACTAATTTCTAAAGCAAAAATAAATATTTCAACTTTTACGATGATGGTTTCGGGTTTTTTTCTTGTAGGCATACTTGTACTTAAGAATGCTGTAAAAGCTATGACCTGCTAACCTAAACCCCAAATAAGAGCTTTAAATTACAGTCTAACACCTACTTCCGTGGCGAGCTGTTTGTGGCTGTAAAAAGGAAAAAAAAAACACATTTTCAGAATGTTCGTCCAATTCTAAGCGTGTAAAGTCAGGTTGTTAAATCCTGGCATACTCAATCAATCAATACATCTGAAAAACGAGAACACACATCAAACGTTACCTGTTAGCCTTTGCAAAGTGACCTTTCTGTTGAAAAAGACGATAAAGAAGTATTAGGCTGAACCGAGGTTGCTTCAACTTGTCTCCCTCTTTCAGAAGATCGGAAAAAGTCCAAAATAGAGAAATTTCCGCTTCATACTTCATGCGCACAAGTTCCACGCCAAGCAACTGTGCACTTAAAGTGCCTTTACAGTTTGGCGACACATTTTGCAGAGTTGCGCGCGTCTTGACTGAATAGGCCACGCCTATCTTGGCGTCCGTCCGTATATTACCAAACGCATTTTCGTTATATTTTATACTAAGTTCCGTGTAATGTTTCCAATAGCAAATGTTCAGTATTTTTGAAGGAAGAGATACCCAATGGAACTGTTTTCCACCCAAAAAATTTTTTTGGGAAAAGTACATTTTATTCTTGTATTTTGTAGATTATTTGCTGTTGCACTGAAAAGTAAAATGTTTTAATAGACATTGTATTGTGCATACAAAGTTGCTGTATATATATGTATATATATATATATATATATACAAAGTTGCTTTTATATATATATATATATATATATATATATATATATATATATATATAAAAGCAACTTTGTATATATATATATATATATATATATATATATATATATATATATATATATATATATACGTTTAGATTAGTTTAAAGTTTGTAGAGTGAAAAAAAATAAATGTTATTATAATTTAGTAGAATAATACATGAAAAAAAGATTTTGTGCAGAAAATCTAATTATTATTACAAATGATCGGAAAAAAGGGACCCCCCCAGAACCTGTCTTTTGTTTTTTGTTTCTTCCTTAGCTTTTTTACTTATTTTTTTCACTTTTTATTTTGTTCTTCACTTTCCTTTCATTAATTTTATTTTTTCCTTCTTTTGTTTATGACATTTTCATTCATTCTTTTAGTTTTGGTTTCTTTTTTCCCCTAGCCATTTACCCCTTTTTTCTTCCTTAATTATTTTTTTCTTCATTTTCCCCTCCCTTTATGTTTTTTCTTCTTTATCCTTTTTTTTTTTGCTTTTACCTCTTTCTCTTATTTATCCTTTGTTCTTTTATTCTTTTGTTTCTTATTTTTCTGCTTTTTTCCTTGCTTTACTTTTTATTTTCTTCATTTATATTTTTCTTGTCCTTTTATTTGTCTTTTTTTTAGACTGCCCTCACCTCTACATCCAGTTTTCTTTGGGTAGGCAGACCGTGTCAGTGGCTCACTCCCCACCCCTAACATTTAGTACTTTTGTGAGTATTTTTAAATCACTTTACTTTGTGCTTTTACTTGAGTAGATTTGTGAAGAAGAAACGGTGCTCTTCCTCCTCTATAATAGATTATGCTACATTGAATCCGTTACTACGCAACTTAAATCCTCTCCACATAAGTTGGCACATTTCTCCGAGTTCTTCGCTTGCTTTTTTTGTCTCCTATGAGAGCCAATGTGCGTCCCAAGCCCCGCCCATTTTAAAGTGGCAGCGTCACATACCAGGCAGTTGGCTGTTTTGAAGCAAACCTGCGGGTGTGGGATCAGCCATGGAGCCCAACGGTATATCAAACCTCAACTGTATTAATGTGATCTTATTTGCTTTACCTTTTCAATAGGTTGCTGTTGTATTTTTATAAATGCACGCTAAGTTTATTGCACTCTTTTTGTGGCTGGATAAGGGGCACTGTTAAAATTTGTCATTTGTATAGCGCTCTTACTCATGAAAACACGTTTGGACGTTCTCCATTGTGTATGCCCATATTGTTTAAGTATTATTGTACATAGCTGCCGTGTTGAATTTAATGGAGCTGTGTTCTTGTTTGGATGTTTGTTAAGGAACAAATATGCCAGAAGGCTAACCCAGAATGTCCTGCATATCTTCCCCTCGTATAAGTGTCAGAGCCAGGACAGCAAACAGAAAATTGCGTAACGTTATTCACAGTTTTATTGGGGAAAAAAAGATAGGAACGCACACTCGATCCGGAGATCGTTGGTCGCGGGGAGTAGGTTGCTCAGCCGCGGAAGTGAGACTTCCGTGGCGAGCGATGATGGTGTCGGGAACGAAAAAGAGTCAAAATCAAACAGATCGTGGCGGGAGAAAAACAAGAGCCAAAACACAGGAAAAACGGAGATTCGCAGTCGCGCCGACCCAAGGCAACTGTCAGGACAGCCTTTAAATACTGACAGGGAGCCTCTGCTATCGAAGAACGTAGCATCCAGACTTTTATCTGTCAACGAGTTTCAGCTGGCGCCCACGGGCGGGGCCAATTGGGCGCCATGGCAACCGTGACAGAAGCTGGCGCCACACGGCGGAGGGGAGGGGGGACATTGGGCGCCGTGGCAACCGTGACAATAAGAAGACTACACAGCCTTTACAGGCACATTATGCATCTTTGTTGTTTTTTCCAATCCTCAAAAAAATAACATCAAATATTGGATTCCCTAGTTGTATATATTTAAGTTTATCAAAACAATAATTCAAATCTACTATTAAACATGTAATTTAATGTTGATTAGATGGATTCTGGTCATTTGATGATTTGATTGAATAGTTGTTTGATAAAATAACTAAGACGTTGCTACAGTTACTCAGTACTTGTGTAGTTTTTTTGGATGACTACTTTTGTATGGCATTTATAGAGCTCTTTTCAAGTCACTGAAGACTTCACAAAGTGCTTTACAATGTGTTTTACTCCTACCCATTCACACACACACACACACACACACGCACGCACACACAGTCGTGTATATCACAAGTTCCAACGTCACTCCATTTCCTTTTGCATTTACAGTATTATCAATCAGCCCCCACTGGTAATTCCTCACCTGTCACAACATGTTAGCTGAGCGGCTTTAGACCAAAAGACAAAAAGAAACATTGGGAAATCGTCGTGATTCGTTTCCTATTTGACTAGCATGACTTTGTGTTTTGGAACCTTCACAAAAACGTCTGTGGTTCCGTAAAGAATTGTCATATTATTCTTGTGGTGTAACTTCAGCAGTTAATATGTTTAATACTTGTAACTGTGGTGTGCACTATTACTAGTGCAATAGGTCAGGTTGAAGCTTTGAATGGTATGTGATATATTTTCTCCAAGGTTTAAGTTAGATATCTTTAGCAGGGGTGGGCGACACCAGGATTTCTGGGTGCATTAGCTCAATACTGATCCCATACCCTTACTTTTTGCTCTGAAACGTCATGATCAATAAATAACTCAAACCTTCTCCCTTGAATTTGTTTAAAATTAGGATAAAATCAGCAGATTTTAGACACAAAAGTAAACAATTACATTGAATACTTTAACAGTACATAAATAAATATAAATATCTATATTATAACTGTTTTAGAACAAAAGTAAAAGTCAAATCAAAATAAATTAGCAAAAGTTGAAGAAAATGTACTTTAAGTTTTATACATATGAATCAATGAAAACTTTATTTCGAACATTAAAATAAAAACGGGACAAAAACAATGAGCCAACAACAAAATAATGTCACATATCATGTTCGAATAGTGGTAGTCAGAAGCAGATGCTTATTTTCCCTACCCCTTTATCTTCCCTATTAAATACATTTTACAAATCCTCTTCTCATCTTGTGTCTAATATAAACAAATCTCAAGGATATACTTATTACATAGGTCAGATATCAATAATTATAATAATTACTATAATCAAATATTTTATACACGAATGTTCGTAATACCTAATAGGAAGATATGCAGGACATTCTGGGTTAGCCTTCTGGCATATTTATTCCTTAACAAACATCCAAACATTAACACAGCTCCATTAAATTCAACACGGCAGCTATCTATAATAATACTTAAACAATATGGGGCATACACACATACTTTTCCTGGTTGTTCTCACCTTAGGGATTTTGAGTTTACTACAGCCCCTCAAGTTATAATTGCCCCCTTTCCGAGTGAAATTTTTTTGGATGTTTTTTGGCACCATGTTTTTGTTGAACTTAAATAACAGTTGTGAAATGAAAAGTTTTATTAAATCATCCAATTTTAATAATTTGATTAAATAAAATAAAATGAATAAAATATCAGTATGATCCCGATAGCCTACCCTGTATATGGTTCTTATTGCACGTTTTTGAAGGATAAAAAGGGGCTGTCGTGAACTTTTGTAATTATTGCCCCAGACTTCTGCACAATATGTTAGGTATGGCAGAACTAGAGAACAATATAATAAACAGGAGATAAGGGGTGGGATTTAATATGTTTTTTTGACCCGTTCCCTGTCAGGCACACTGTCATGCATTCAAGTTATATTTACGTGTATACATAAAGAATGTAGCTGAAATTAATAAAAATTAATAAATAGTGAAATGAACGAAATTATAATGCAAATATAACAAAGTCAAAAACACCTTCTGTTGCACAATATTTCGAAAATGAAGTAAAAGTGCTTTTTAGTGTAAAGTATACGATACAAAAACCTTGAACAGTAAAAAAATATACAGTATAATAATTTTATTGCAACATCTGCTTCAGAACAAAAGCCAAGATGGTTAAACCCAAAACAACAGTAATGTAACAAAAATACAAATACCATCTAAAAAACAAGACATTTAAAATACCTTCCATTGAACAATATTTTTAAAAAAAAAGTCATTGGAGCAAATAAAGTATAAACACAATTGGATCAAATTGGAAAGTTACAATGTATGCATAACCTTACAACCCACTACAACAATACATACAATATAATGCAAAACATTTTCATGGTGATGTTGTAATGGGAATTATAGTATTGATCCAATCCAAGTATTGAATTTTATAGACCATTTGCACGTGACGTCACGTTTCCTGCCCTGGCAGAGTGAGACCCATGACCGACGGCAAGAGGCACCCTAGCGGACAGCATTTAAATGAGCTTTTGAGCCAAAAGAAAATACAGAAAAACCACGGCAGAAGAATATAACCACGGATTTTTACAATGGAGATTTATTTTTTTATTGTGATGCTTTAACTGGCAAAGTTCTAAGCCCAAGACAGAAGATGGCGATGTTTATCGACATTCAAACAAAGGGACTCTAAGCCCTCAAATTATTCCAGCATTCGCAACGAGCATTTTTTAAAAAGAGTGCTGTGGCTAACTTAGAATCTTCTGCAAAATGTAACTCCCCTTATGCTTCTCCGCTCTGTTTTTCCGATAGAAGGAGTGTCACGATCGTAGTCTGTTTACTGTGGTTATTAAAATATTGATTGCTGTAATTGAAACAAAAAAACAAGATCCTGTGAACGGGGTTCAGACTCTGCACAGAAGTGGAAATTAGCCATGAGTCACGCCAATAACACTCAATGTAGCTCCTGTAGCTAGAATAAAAATGATAAACAGTTACAGCAGATCTGAGATTTGATGGCACCCATGACAAAACATATTAGCATACACAGCTAACGTTAGTGTCAAACCATTGCAATAATGCGGTGTCTCCCTGCGCCAATGAACAAGGGGTAACGGTAACCAAACCAGCTACGAAAAACTTTCAGACTTTTATTAGCTTTTACATCAACACCGGTGTATGGGTATACTCCATTTATAATATAATGGTAGAGAACGTGTGGACTGAAGTTGGGTTTACTGGACAGTTTGTTTAGATATGTGAATATGTCAGGAGGATACTACTCTTTGTGCTTTGCGACAAGGTGAACCACCTCATCCGACTGATGAACTATATCTCTTTGGTCATCACCAATGGTCTTGAATAGTATAGGTTTTGTTTGTCTTACTACAGTTTACTTCCATCCGACATGGTGTCGTCATGTGGTTAGGTCGCATGTGCGTAAATGGGCAATACATGAGTTTTTGTCATTTTTGTCATTCTTGCTTTTTCACTTTGTTATCCCATTAAACCCTAGTATTGTTTTCTTTTAGCTTGCTATATAAATCAAAATCAGTTAAACTGTAGTCAACTAAGTCATCAATTTTCTTCATCCGTGTTAATTTTCCAAAAACCCACGGGCTGTTCTGGCTCACAGCTTTAAGAAACGTGCTCTCCATCACACAAGCAGTCAGTTATAATGCAGGCCCCTTCTTCTCCTGCCTCCTCTTTCAACTTCAAACCTAGTCATTTCTTCAAGCTTTGCTTTGATTGTGGTAAACACCTGTATTTTGCCAAGGGGAGCTTCCTCGCCAGCCCCCGCCCCATCTTTGATTGTTAAACAACACTGGCGCCATCACCGTCTGTATACACATCTTCTCCTCCCATTTTCCACCTTAGCCTTTTAACCACAATTTCATTGCTGGGAATTTTTTAATTGCTTAAGTGGGCTCTCTTTTCCATCCTTTTGTTGTTTTGCTTGTTATAAAAGTTGTATGGTCAATGAAAAGCGACACAAAGCCAACTCAAAGTTTACAAATGTAAGGTACGGCTTTTGACGGAGGCAGACACCGTGCATTTTTGTCATCTTACCAGTCGTCCTCCAGGAAGATGAGTATGATGATGCTAGACATGATCCCTCACCACCCATTTTGCACTGTCAAGTGAATATCCTTCTGGATTTTCAACAGCTGTTTAGGTACCTATTAAGGATCAACCGACATCGATATTTCAGGGCCGGTACCGATTTTAAGTATTAAGAAGAGGCCAATAACCGATATTTGGAGGCAATATTCATTTGCTGTAAACGGTTAGAAATTGGTGTAAGAAAAATGTATGAAAAATGAAACAAAGAATATTTGTTAGAAATTCAATTAAAACCTGATTAGCGCTCTGAAACTTTTTACAGTTAATACATTTGAGTTTCAGGGCAACTAATATGACTAATATTTTACTTTCACATAACTAATAAGTCCCGCGACCCTAATGAGGTTAAGCGGTACGGCTAATGAGATGAGATGAGATAACTAATAAGTGTGATATTTCTCTGTCGTCTCCCAAAACCACACAACACAATTGGTTTGAAATGTGTCTTACTATGTGAACAGTAGATAGGGGAGTCAGATTTTAAATTCAATCCCAACATTTGTTTACATGGGGTAATCCAATAAAACCAGGGTCTCATCCAAAATGGTGCCTTGGTTAAAGCGATCAGTGAACAACTATGTACAATAAACTTGCATTACAATCAGGCTACTATAGTACACTATATAAAGCCTACTTGTGTACGACTAGCCTTGGTCGTGAATATTATAGCGTTCAGCTACACTGGGTCACCTCCAGTGTTGGTTGGTTGGTTGGTTGTATCCCTTAACCACTAGGGTTGTGGGGGCACCATTTCATGTGGTGTGTCTTGGGCAAGTACAGCCTGGTGGCGCCTATCTCTTACTAAACGCATTACATGGACAACAATCATTTGTTAGTTTGTTTTAATCACGCCAATCAATATGATAAACACATTATACATACAATGATTGCGATACTTGTCTATTGAAAGAGAAGCGCTGAGAAGCATAACAAATCCCGAGTTCACTTTTGGATGAAGGGAAGCCAGATTGTCAGGACCAGAATGGAAACAGGACCCAATTGCGTTACGTTTTTCACAAGTTTTATTAAAGGAAAGAGTAAGGGCTGCGCCCACGATCCGGAGTTCGCTAGGCCCGGGAAGCAAGTCGCCTTCGTACTCAGATTGTGATCCGAACACGGAAGTGGATCTTCCGTAGCGAGCAAAAACGTGGTCGGGATCAAAAACGGGTCGTAAGTCGGGACGGGAGAGGAGACGTGGTCGGGATCAAAATGGGTCGGGGACAGACAGGAGCAAAAACGGGACAGGTCAGAGTCAGGATTGAAAAAGGCTTGCCTAGTATACACTGAGCTTCGCAGGCGGACTGACAAAAGGGGACTGACAGGACAGGGTTCAAATAGTGACAGGGAGCCAATCGAAAACCTGTGGCGGTTAGCACCAAATGAGCAGGCACTTTACATCTGTAATCATGACACCGATTTCTCGGAGAAGTCGGAATTAGGCACAACACTGACTGCTTCCGCGTGTTCCAGACGAAACATGCTGACTAGAATAAGCTAACTGGAAATGAACACTGTGAAAAGGTGAACTGCAACTGGAAGTTATTTTACAACACAACAGCGCTTTTTCACGAGACACCACGAGTCAAATGAAAATGCTACGAAGGAGAGCTATGAGGTTGCGACACTGATCAGCAAGCAAATTCAAACCTTTCACAGAGGGGGGGGGGGGGGGGGGATTTATTAAAGACTGTTCGAGGAATCCAAGATTGAATAATCAGCCCTCACACATTTTCAGTTTACCAAATCTGGCAGGGTCCCTTACTCAATAAGAAAGCGTGTGTTTTTTTTAAGAGAGCCACTTCACATTATAAGACAAAAGTCAGCAAAAGCCTCCCAAAACAAACAAAATATTTTTTTCAGCGCATTTAATTTCACTGCGTGCCATTAGATGATTTGATAAAATGTATGAAATAATAATAATACCAGAGCCTATGTCCCATATCAAGAAATATACCACTTTAAACTTGTCTCCCTTCCAGAGTTACTTAAGATTTTGAGGCTTATTTTGTCCTTCATTTTTCATTGATAATGTTTTCAAAACAAGGTGCAAGCAGATTCATTTTGTTAAATATGTTGAATAAACACTGCAAACGAGGATACTGACGTATTTGCCTTCGGTGCAGACTGTGCTGGCCAGAAATAAATGAGTGCACAGTGTGCATAGTTCCGCCCACCTCTACCAGTCCCCCACTTAAATTGCTCTGTGTGCTTGGCTGGAGTTTTTCCGAGGTTACATTTTGTTTTGTGGGTTTTTATCATTACGTTTCTCAACAGTGCACATAGATTGTTTAATGAGCATTGATATAAACGATTCCTTAACAACGTACAACCAAGACGGGGTCACCTGACCCGTACAGTTAAACTGTAGCGAGCCGATGCAGCCGCAGCCAAACAGGGCGCTGCCATTTTAGACCCAACTTGCTGTGTTGGGAGTCATTAGGTGACCAAACCCCTCAATTCCAACCCTTAATGCCGAGCGCCAAGCAGGGAGGCAATGAGTACCAATGTTATAAGTCTTAGGTATGACTCGGCCCAGGTTTGAACCAGCGACCTCCCAGTCCCGGAGCGGGCTCCCTACCATCTAGGCTGAAGACATGATATGAAGACATGCGACGTAAACGACTTGGAGCAGAACTGAAAATGTACACTGTTGAAAATTGCTTTAGCTGTGGAGACCAAACATTGTTTGCTTTCTGAAGCCAAAGGCATTAACGCCAATATTACCCATGCGGGTGGCATGCTGGGCTTAAAACGTAAGAAATGGACGTGAATTAGTTTATTTTTAGGGCTGTTCAGGCCTGCAGCTTCAAAATCTGGTGCATCTCGTTCAAAGACAAATTGTAGTTTTATTTTTAAATTTTACCATGCAGCCTTTAATCAGTAGCCTGGATTTTCCGTTACTTTTGCGTACAGTTCATTGTCAATGACATTCCACTGTCTGTGGTGTCCTTTTTATCTCATCTTTAAGTAATTAGTTTATTTAGCAAATCTGGAGTCAAATCAGGATTAAAAATGATAATTTATTCTCACCTCCTCAACTGGATAAGTAAAGGTTGTAAATGTTTGTAGGCTATCCCTTTTTCTGTTTCTGACTTTATCTACCTATAATTGTATGCCGGATCCCATCCATGAAATTGTCATTGGCTAAAGAAGGTTCCTATTTCCTTTGCTGTTTTCACTGCTTATGTATAAAGAATGACAGGATGTACAGAGCATTTCAACACACTCCAGGAGATGAAAGGCCAACAGGTGTGTGGAAGAGGGTGGGTGCCATTCAGGTAACAAGTTGTCTCCTCAAAAACCTCTCAAGAATTCATTTCAGAGGCCTCCGGCATTCCAAATAGGTTATACGCCTCTGTAGAATGAGAAAAATAACATACGTGCATACCGTATTTTCGAATCCTTAAAGCACACTGTATTAAACGGCGCACTCTCCATAGCAGGTTCTATTTCTTTATTAATTGACTCGTAAGGCGCACCGGATCATTGGGCGCGAGTGCTGTGCGACCGCTTTACAACCACACAGACAAACAAACAGGTGGGCATTCTTAAATCAAAGCAGTGGGAGACAAAACTGAATTTGGTCGTGGTTTATTTAAGTATTGATACAAAATAAACACATGCTCGATTTCCATGTTCTTCCGCGTAGTGTAAAAATCCTCACCACGGCGGGCGAAAACATGGAAAGCATTCAATGGAGGCAAAGTGAGCTTTTGGGTTTAATTCATATTCAAGGGAACAACTTTATTTAGCCCCTGGTAGCACCATAACTTTCAAATTGCTTGATACGCTACGTGTTAGCATCCATGAGCACTTCAGCTGTAAATACATTATGTGTGACATCACAGGTCCTCCTCCGCTTGAATGGGTATATAATGACAATTAAACAAGAGACAACTAAAAGTCACAGGAGAGGCACAGAAGTCGCATTTAGTTGGAAATGTAAATGATCTGATAAAAACATTTCACCCAAAAACGTATGTCTTGAATCGACCAAGGTTTGAAACTGTGACCACTCATTCTCGGGAGCGAGCACCCAACCCTAAGGCCACCAAGCTGGTCTCCCTCCATCACTCTACAAGAGAGACAGGACGCACTGCCTGAGAGGGCGCGGGTATACGGTAATCTGTTTCTGCAAATCTTTGAGCTTCTTTATGACTACAACTAAAAGGACGAAAAAGCAAAGTATGAGTCACCTTTTTGTTGCTCATTTACAGTGTCGGAATAACCATGATGTAAATTACGTGACGGCATTATTCTTTTCTCCAAAAGCGTCATCTAATATTTTTTTTCTGCTGTAACAGTAACGTTACCATTACTGACAGTCAAAAGCAGATCGCCAACACCCCACACACCTGACCCATTTTTCAGTGGGAAAGTTTTCCGCTCTCCTCCCAGTTGTTTACGTCACGTCTTTGCGGATCATGTCACTATTCTAAATAGCTACTACCATAGAGTTGTCACAAGCCAGAAACAGAGACAGGACCCAGTAGCGTTCGTTTACTCAGCTTTATTGATAAGAGGGAGAGAAGGGCTTGCTTCCACGATCCGAGGATCGACGGACACGGGGAGCAGGTGGCCGTAAACGCGGAAGTGGTACTTCCGTGTCGAGCGAGGATGATCGTAGATTTGCAGGAATTCTAGTCGTTTGCTGGGACAGGAGAGCAGGGCGGCATCGAGTTCGGAAACGAGGTTGGCAACAGGTGTCAGGCAGGTAGCGCGGCAAAACAGGTCGGATGTTGGGATGGCAGAACAGGGCAGAATCGAGTCCAGAAACAGGTCGGCACCGGGCATCAGGCAGAAGAAAACAGGGCAGGAAAAATGTCGGACGGAATGAGCTTGCTTAGCTGGGAGCATAGGGTCACAACGATCAGACGGCGTCCTCTTGAAAGCCAGGGGTTTAAAATGAGTCTCATAGCCAATCAGCTCTCAGGGCTGTTGGCGCCAATTGGGCAGTCACAGGTGCCCCTCGAATCGGCAATCATGACAATAGTTAGATAATGTTAGATTATGAAAATAAGTCACTGAGAATGCTGTCACTATCACATGATTTTTTTAGCTTTATTAAGTTTTATTATTTAATCATCACATCATTACTTTGATAATATCATTATTCATTTTAGTTGTTTTAAATGCACATATTTATTCACACATTTTAGTGAAGTATTTACTTGCTGATCCGTGTATTTTCAAGAAACGGCCTTTTCACATAACCTTGAAGACTCAACAATGTGCAGTACAAATCTTTTCTGTTTTTTGCTTTGCTTTGTAATGTGGTGTCTGAATTATGAGTGTCTGTAATGCTACATGTACAACTTTTTCACTATGAGAGAAGGGCCGAAACATTCATCAAATGGTCCGGAGTGGACTCTTATTTTACATTTATTTTGAAACTTTAAACAAATGTCCTCAACTGCTTTACTTCTCTTCAACTCTATGTTTTCAAAGTCCGAGTACTCGGTCTGGTCCCGGAAAAGAACACGCACAAAACATAAGAATGTCGTTCGCCTTCATTGGCAATTACGAATATAGTAATTAGTAATGCGCCGAAAGAAAAGGCGAATAAGGACTGAAATATGTGAATTGTGTGGTGGCCCACCAGTGCTGTTAACATTCTAGATAAAGTGGCAAACGAGTCGTGTCGTCCATGAAAAAAACATCTGTATAAACCGGCTCTTGGTAGTGAAAGACGGGAGCCTGCTCTCCAACAATCAATGGCTGGTCAACTCCAAGACGCATTTTTTTCTCTCATGATTGGTCAATATGCATTCTTTGACTTTAAATTTGTTGGGTGAGGTCCCTTTTCCTCAGTCAAAAACAAATCTGGAGAAGTGTTTGAAATGGATAAAGGCATGCGGACGCCCTAACAATCACCTCAACATACAGAGGATTGATTGGAACCGGACCAAAGTTATCAGTGTTTCATTTTTATTGACTTAAAGTTTACGCTGCTGTTGGGTAGGTTATAATACAGCACCCTATCAACTTCACAGTATGTATTTCCTCCCTGCCACGTTAGATTAGTATATTACCATTAAATACAAACCTGGATACGCCTTAAACATTTCCGGAATGGGATCGTTCTGTCATTGGTTATGAACTTATAAAGTTATCTGCAAGGACCGCCTAAAAAGAACTTTGCTTCTTTTATAGCATTAGATGCGCCCAAAAATAATAGCGAGGTGACATGTATAAAACTCATGAATGTCTGTAAGAAGGGTTAACAATAAAATGTACAGTACATACATTCTTTTACATTTGCTGTAAGAGTTCGTCACAGCACACAAATTTGAATCTTTTTCTTTGTGTAGTTGGTACGGGGCTGACCGATTTCTTTGTCACAGACTAGAAACAGACACAGGACCCAATAGCGCTCGTTTTCTCAGTTTATATTAATAAAGAGGGAGAGCAGGGCTTGCTTTCACGATCCGATGGTTGACGGACATGGGGAGCAGAAGATGCGTAAGTGGCACTTCCGTGTCTAGCGAGGAGTGTCGAAGAAAGGCAGGAATTACAAGTCATTAGCCGGGACTGGAGAGCAAGGGCGGTGTCAGGTTCGGAAACGAGGTCGGCAACAGGAGGCAGGCAGAGAAAAACAGGGCAGGAACAGAGTCTGACGTAAGACCTTGCCGAGCTGGGAGCAACGGTTCGCATAATGATCTGACAGGGATCTCTTGGAAGTCGGGGGTTTAAAAGGAGTACATCAGCCAATCAGCTGTCCGGGCTGTTGGTGCCAATTAAGCAGTCGCAGGTGCTCTGACTCGGCAATAATGACATTCTTCATAGATCGCCAACATTTTGCATCCACCCTTACAAGGTTAGCGTCTTTGGACACTTTGAAGTCATGAATATAACTCTGTGTATAATAATTGAGACCCCTTTCTGACCTTGGAGATAAGTTTGCACAATAAGGAAGAAAGTAACTATGGTGGCGTGATTCAGTACTATCTGTCGGATCAATGAATTAGCTTTAAAGTGGCAACATTTTTTTTCACTACCATTCATAGTTAAGCAGATTACAGAATAGGACTTTATCTATGCTCTAGAGCACATATGTCAGAGTCAAGGCCCGCGGGCCACATTAGGCCCGCGAGAGGGTTTTACCTGGCCCGCGTGACGATATCAATATATTATTAGATCCGGCCCGCAGGCCGCTGCAAGCCAGCAGCCCGCAGTACGCATGAATACTACATTTCCCACAATGCAACGGGGACGCGCCGAGCGGGAGCAAAGCGGGAGGCGGTTTGATTTATTCAGCAGTCGATCAGCAGCAGTCATTAGCATAACAGCAAAAATTAGCCCACAGATACCCATCAACAATGGCTAAACGGAAGGTGGACACTGAAAACCGGGGCTTTCAAACAAGTAATGTAGAGTTGTAGTAATACAGTACTGTATATAAATGTATGTAAATACAGTAATAATACAGTACTGTTTCCTGTGCAATTACACATTTGAAGTTTTTACTCCGTTCAAGTTTAAAAGTTAAATAGGCACATAAAGAAGGTCTTGTTTTTTGTTGTTCCCCTTTGGGAATTTTAAAGCTTTATTGTCTATGTTGACTATGTTGTTTTTGTTTGCCGACTCTGTCCTGGGAGTGTTTCTGGTTTTTCGGCTTTTCATGGAAAATAGATCTTGATGTGGACAACAGTCTTTTGATAAAATTGTCTCCTATTTAGCAGAGAAAATGACTTTTGATTGTTATTATTTGTTAATCAGTAATTCCTTTTTTTCACACTAACCCAGAGAAAGCACAGAAAGGAAAGTCAATGTACATTTGAGCAGGACAGATGAGGTCCAGTGTGTTGATTGCTATTGGTTTTAAGTAACAAGAGATTTTTGCACTTTATTTTATTGTATTTCGAGGCAATACTTCTTTTTAATAATTTCAGATGATTGAATGATAGAAAATGGTTATGAGTTGTTGTTATGAGATATGTTATGAGTTTTTTATATAAAGGACATTTGTATTTTGTGCCTGCTGAAATTAAAAATGACTGACAGAGTCATAAGAAAATATTGCTTTATTTATCCAATCATATTGTAATATATTTTTTGTGTTTTCAGTAGGTTAAATCTTGGTTTCAGTAAAGATTGGACAGTCCGGCCCTTGGCTTGTAGCCAAATGTTTTATTTGGCCCTCCGTCCATTTGACTTTGACACCCCTGCTCTAGAGTTTTGGGACACTCTGTATATTCTGCTTAATTAATGTGACTGGGGGTCACATTTGGACAAAGTAGGGCAAATTAGGGCTACCAGATCCATGCATAGGACGTATCATTTTATAAGTCTCTTGGTTCAAAACAAACAAATAAAAATGACTTGTCTTGACTTGACCGCTGTGTTGTGTATTTACTAAAAAAATTCAAATTATTTGACAAACAACTTATATTTAAAGTTACGGAAAATACAGTATTACTTTCCCTGGTATGTAGTTCCTTTTACCACAGAGTATTTCAGGTATCAAGTCAGTTACCTTTTGGAAGATGTAGTGAGTAACTTTAACTAATTACCTTTTAAAGTAACGTGCACAACACTGCTCATTTACATGTCTTTGTTCCACAGCTATTGACACAACAGCATTCTTCTTTAGACAAAGAGAATTACCAAAAAAGAATGCTGACATGTAGCTGAACAAGTAGTCGCTATTTGAGAATTTTTTACATTCTTTAACATAGATAAAGGTGTTTCTTTACACGTAACATGTTTTGATGACAGATAGCTGTCAAAAATAATAAAACACGTAATCTTATGTAATCTTCAGGGCTTGGCAGAACCATTTGGAGAGTTACTCAATGTTATTAAGAGAGTGCGCAAAGTGTTTCAAGGGAGCATTGTGGAATCAGTATTAGAGGACTTCTTAAAAAGTAAAGAAAAGCATAATTTGTTTGGTGTTGGTGTTCTCTACTGGACAGTTTATAAGGGAAGTGAATCGAACAAGTCCATCCAAGATTGAGCACTGCGACGCTATTTGAAAGGATGTACCCGTGATTTAAGAATTATTCCAGTTGCTGTTGCCATCTTCTGGCTAAAATCATCATTGCAGCCAGAGCCGGAGTTATGCCGAGAAATGCATCCTTGCCGAGATTTGCATCCCCTCGCTACTACAACCACTTTTACCTCGTTTTTTTTAACTTTTATATCACTTTTAGGGAATATAATGGCGAACATATACCCAAAACCACTTCGTCTTGCATCTGTTGGGAATGTAATACAACTTAAACAATTCTGTCTTTGTATTTGTTGTGCATGTAATTGAATGGTAAAGCACGCCGTATACAAATCACTTTTGAGCAGGTAACATGTTTATTTTGCCTTTTTCTATTCAAATCGCTCATATTGAAACTGTTATGCACTCTACCGTAAAGCTTATTTCTGCATAATTAGCTTTACGGTAGAGTGCATAACAGTTCTCAAAAGTGATTTATATACAGTGTGCATTACCGTTCGATGACGTTAACAACAAAAACAAAGACGGAATGCTTTAAGTTGTATTACATTCCCAACAAATGCAAGACAAAGTGGATTTGGTTATATGTTCGCCATTACATTCCCTAAAAGTAAGATAAAACCAGGTAAAAGTGGTTGTAGTAGCAAGGGGATGCAAATATCGGCAGGGATGCATTTCTCGGCACAACACCGGCAATACTTTAAATTTTGAAAAACTTGGAATTTTTTTCGAAAAGTTTTTCAAATTTTCTGGAAGTCCGGGTTCAATACTTTCGCCCCCGCCGCGCCCCCTCGGTCGGGTTTTATGCCCACAAGTCCCCCAACAATAGCCCGGATTTAAGCCACTTCGGCCCCGCGGCCTCTAGTCATGGGCTTTACCGGTGTTGTGCCCTTTTCCGACTCCCATGCAAATTCCTCCCCCCCTCGCGTGAACGCGCATTCTGCTGCGCTTCCAACTAAAGCGATCGTATTCTATATAAAACGCTTATTAAAACAATAAAACGAGCTAATTATAATAATTGGGAGATCCTAGTCTATATAACGCGTTTATTTAAACAATGAAGCGCGATCGTATTTTACAAAATGCGTTTGTTAACGCATATGGAAATGTCACCAACGTCAATGTACGCTTCCTACAAAAGCGATCACCAACGTCAATGTAAAAAACGCAATTTGTAGAATAAGATCACACTTTATTGTTTAAATAAACGCGTTATATAGACTAGGATCTCCCAATTATTATAATTAGCTCGCTTTATTGTTTTAATAAGCGTTTTATATAGAATACAATCGCTTTAGTTGGAAGCGCAGCAGAATGCGCATTCACGCGAGGGGGGAGGAATTTGCATAGGAGTCGGAAAAGGGCACAACACCGGCCAACGTGTGGTAGCTGTTTTTCAGGATTTCAGCCACTAGTGGCGGGCACAAGGACGGGCGGGTGTCGTGAAACGCTGTTTCGCGGACGACCGGCCAGGCGCGCGGAAGAACCGCGCGACACCGACCGGGCTGGTGTTTGGGGATTTGTGCCTGCGTAAAACCGGGCCGGTGTTTGGGGACTAAACGCCCAAAGGGGTATTAATGTAAAATGACTCGCAGGCAAAAGTCCCCAAACACCGGCCCGGTCTTGCATAAAACCGGGCCGGTGTTTGGGGGGAAAAAATTTGGAAAAATTTATGTCCCGCGAGCCCTGACGCACTCGGCGCTGAGGCCGGCGCCCAAAAAGAAAACGGGGTCATTTTACATCAATTCCCTTTTGGCGTTTTGAATTCTGCGTGGATTTTGGCGGTACTGCGGCTGCCTTTGGAAATACATTGCGCCGTTTGAGCCCGGCCGTTTAGCGAAAGCACAGCCAAAACCCCCAAAAAAGCCAAATTAAGTGGTATCACGGGGGCTATTGCCGAGGTGCCTTTAACTTCCCCCGGATTTATGCCCACAAGTCCCCAAACGGCCTGGCGCGAGATTTTCATACTGAAAATCGCAGCTTCGTGGATTTACAGCCGCGCACCCACGGGGGGCCGCCCTACCGCAGCACTTGGAACCGTAAAACTGGGCCGGTGTTTGGGGACTTGTGCCGGCCAGGGCCTGGGGATTCCTCAGGAGCGTGAACCGCGCGCGACCCGCCCCGGGGACAGTCAGCCGGCGCAAGCCCCGCGAGCCCTGACGCGCTCGGCGCTGAGGCCGGCGCCCAAAAAGAAAACGGGGTCATTTTACATCAATTTCCCTTTTGGCGTTTTGAATTCTGCGTGGATTTTGGCAGTACTGCGGCTGCCTTTGGAAATACATTGTGCCTTTGAGCCCGGCGCCGCTCGGGGGCCCGAATAACGCCGCCGGATCGCAAGTCGGGGATTTGTGCCCCGAGCAAGCGGATCGCTGCCTTCCTTGGATATACGAGTGAAGCGGCGGGCACAAGTCCCCAAACACTGGCCGACCGCGCGGGGGGCCGCGGTACTATTTAGTATGTTTGAGTACAAAACGGTTCTGCGCGGTCGTGAGGGGCCGGCGCGCGGGTTTAGCTAGACAGCGAGTGTTTGGGGACTTGCGGGCGTAAAACCGGGCAGGTGTTTGGGGACATGGCCTTTGGGTGTTTTTGGAAGCGCGCGAAAGTTCGTTCGTTTGAGAGGCGGCACTTTTGAATCCTCCCAAACGAGTGCCCTCAGGCGGCGCTTTTGCGGAATTGGCGTGCGCGTAGAGCTGTGCGGTCGGGGCCGGTGCCGGGATTGCCTCTCGCGGTTCGTTCTTGGCTTGTGTTTAGGCCGCGCGACCCGTTAAAACTGCTCACGGGTGTCCAGCGAGTCACACGTCGGAGCGAGTTCGTAAAAAATTCTAAGTTTTTCAAATTTTAAAGTATTGAAAGCGGACTTCCAGAGATGCCTCGGACGAGCGCGCTACCCCGCTTGCGCGCCGGCGCCCGGTGTCTCCCGCTCAGGCCTGAAATCCGCGAACCGATACACCGGCTCGGGCGGGGGGGAGTCGACAAGTCCCAAAAACCGGCCCAACTCTGGCCGTGCGCCGGGCCCTTCAAGTTTTTCAAATTTTAAAGTATTGAAACCGGACTTCATGGGACGCACACGCCCTCAGATCAGACGGGACGACAAAATCGGCTCTTGCCCTTTAAGTTTTCACTAGTGTCGGCTTATAAGTCCCCAAGTTTTGACTTAATTTGGCTTTTTGAATTTTGACTTGATTTGGGGCACAAGTCTCCAAACCTCGCGGGACTTAGAAATTCCGGCGGCGCTTTTGTGGCAATGCGGTGCCCGCCGTCTAGCGAAACCACAGCCAAAACCCCCAAAAAAGCCAAATTAAGTGGCATCACGGGGGCTTTTGCCGAGGTGCCTTTAACTTCCTCCGGATTTATACCCACAAGTCCCCAAACGGCCTGGCGCGAGATTTTCATACTGAAAATCGCAGCTTCGTGGATTTACAGCCGCGCACCCACGGGGGGCCGCCCTACCGCAGCACTTGGAACCGTAAAACCGGGCCGGTGTTTGGACACTTGTGCCCGCCAGGGCCTGGGGATTCCTCAGGAGCGTGAACCGCGCGCGACCCGCCCCGGGGACAGTCAGCCGGCGCAAGCTCCGCGAGCCCTGACGCACTCGGCGCTGAGGCCGGCGCCCAAAAAGAAAACGGGGTTTTGAATTCTGCGTGGATTTTGGCGGTACTGCGGCTGCCTTTGGAAATACATTGCGCCGTTTGAGTCCGGCGCCGCTCGGGGTCCCGAATAACGCCGCCGGATTGCGAGTCGGGGATTTGTGCCCCGAGCAAGCGGATCGCTGCCTTCCTTGGATATGCGAGTGAGGCGGCGGGCACAAGTCCCCAAAAACCGGCCGACCGCGCAGGGGGCCGCGGTACTATTGAGTATGTTTGAGTACAAAACGGTTCCGCGCGGTCGTGAGGGGCCGGCGCGCGGGTTTCGCTAGACGGCAGTGTTTGGGGACTTGCAGGCGTAAAACCGTGCCGGTGTTTGGGGACATGCCCTTCGGGTGTTTTTGGAAGCGCGCGAAAGTTTGTTTGTTTGGGAGGCGGCACTTTTGAATCCTCCCAAACGAGTGCCCTCCGGCTGCGCTTTTGCGGAACTGGCGTGCGCTTAGAGCTGTGCAGTCGGGGCCGGTGCCGGGATCGCCTCTCGCGGTTCGTTCTCGGCTTGTGTTTAGGCCGCGCACCCCGTAAAAACCGCGCACAGGTGTCCGGCGGGTCACGCGTCGGAGCGAGTTCGTAAAAAATTCTAAGTTTTTCAAATTTTAAAGTATTGAAAGCGGACTTCCAGAGATGCCTCGGGCGAGCGCGCTACCCCGCTTGCGCGCCGGCGCCCGGTGTCTCCCGCTCGGGCCTGAAATCCACGAACCGACACACTGGCTCGGGCGGGGGGGAGTCGACAAGTCCCAAAAACCGGCCCAACTCTGGCCGTGCGCCGGGCCCTTCAAGTTTTTCAAATTTTAAAGTATTGAAACCGGACTTCATGGGACGGACACACCCTCAGATCAGACGGGACGACAAAATCGGCACTTGCCCTTAAAGTTTTCACTAGTGTCGGCTTATAAGTCCCCAAGTTTTGACTTAATTTGGCTTTTTGAATTTTGACTTGATTTGGGGCACAAGTCTCCAAACCTCGCGGGACTTAGAAATTCCGGCGGCGCTTTTGTGGCAATGCGGTGCCCGCCGTCTAGCGAAACCACAGCCAAAACCCCCAAAAAAGCCAAATTAAGTGGCATCACGGGGTTTTTGCCGAGATGCCTTTAACTTCCCCCGGATTTATGCCCACTAGTCCCCAAACGGCCTGGCGCGAGATTTTCATACTGAAAATCGCAGCTTCGTGGATTTACAGCCGCCTACCCTCGGGGGGCCGCCCTACCGCAGCACTTGGAACCGTAAAACCGGGCCGGTGTTTGTGGACTTGTGCCTGCCAGGGCCTGGGGATTCCTCAGGAGCGTGAACCGCGCGCGATCCGCCCCGGGGACAGTCAGCCGGCGCAAGCTCCGCGAGCCCTGACGCACTCGGCGCTGAGGCCGGCGCCCAAAAAGAAAACGGGGTCATTTTACATCAATTCCCCTTTTGGCGTTTTAAATTCTGCGTGGATTTTGGCGGTACTGCGGCTGCCTTTGGAAATACATTGCGCCGTTTGAGCCCGGCGCCGCTCGGGGGCCCGAATAACGCCGCCGGATGGCGAGTCGGGGATTTGGCCCCGAGCAAGCGGATCAGTGCCTTCCTTGGATTCACGAGTGAGGCGGCGGGCACAAGTCCCCAAACACCGGCCGACTGTGCGGGGGGCCGCAGTACTATTTAGTATGTTTGAGTACAAAACGGTTCTGCGCGGTCGTGAGGGGCCGGTGCGCGGGTTTCGCTAGACGGCGAGTGTTTGGGGACTTGCGGGCGTAAAACCGGGCCGGTGTTTGGGGACATGCCCTTTGGGTGTTTTTAGAAGCGCGCGAAAGTTCGTTCGTTTGGGAGGCGGCACTTTTGAATCCTCCCAAACGAGTGCCCTCCGGCGGCGCTTTTGCGGAACTGGCGTGCGCGTAGAGCTGTGCGGTCGGGGCCGGTGCCGGGATCGCCTCTCGCGGTCCGTTCTCGGCTTGTGTTTAGGCCGCGTGCCCCGTTAAAACTGCTCACGGGTGTCCGGCGGGTCACGCGTCGGAGCGAGTTCGTAAAAATTTCTAAGTTTTTCAAATTTTAAAGTATTGAAAGCGGACTTCCAGAGATGCCTCGGACGAGCGCGCTACCCCGCTTGCGCGCCGGCGCCCGGTGTCTCCCGCTCAGGCCTGAAATCCGCGAACCGATACACCGGCTCGGGCGGGGGGGAGTCGACAAGTCCCAAAAACCGGCCCAACTCTGGCCGTGCGCCGGGCCCTTCAAGTTTTTCAAATTTTAAAGTATTGAAACCGGACTTCATGGGACGCGCACGCCCTCAGATGAGACGAGACGACAAAATCGGCACTTGCCCTTTAAGTTTTCACTAGTGTCGGCTTATAAGTCCCCAAGTTTTGACTTAATTTGGCTTTTTGAATTTTGACTTGATTTGGGGCACAAGTCTCCAAACCTCGCGGGACTTAGAAATTCCGGCGGCGCTTTTGTGGCAATGCGGTGCCCGCCGTCCAGCGAAACCACAGCCAAAACCCCCAAAAAAGCCAAATTAAGTGGCATCACGGGGGCTTTTGCCGAGGTGCCTTTAACTTCCCCCGGATTTATACCCACAAGTCCCCAAACGGCCTGGCGCGAGATTTTCATACTGAAAATCGCAGCTTCGTGGATTTACAGCCGCGCACCCACGGGGGGCCGCCCTACCGCAGCACTTGGAACCGTAAAACCGGGCCGGTGTTTGGACACCTGTGCCCGCCCGGGCCTGGGGATTCCTCAGGAGCGTGAACCGCGCGCGATCCGCCCCGGAGACAGCCAGCCGGCGCAAGCTCCGCGAGCCCTGACGCACTCGGCGCTGAGGCCGGCGCCCAAAAAGAAAACGGGGTCATTTTACATCAATTTCCCTTTTGGCGTTTTGAATTCTGCGTGGATTTTGGCGGTACTGCGGCTGCCTTTGGAAATACATTGCGCCGTTTGAGTCCGGCGCCGCTCGGGGTCCCGAATAACGCCGCCGGATTGCGAGTCGGGGATTTGTGCCCCGAGCAAGCGGATCGCTGCCTTCCTTGGATATGCGAGTGAGGCGGCGGGCACAAGTCCCCAAAAACCGGCCGACCGCGCGGGGGGCCGTGGTACTATTGAGTATGTTTGAGTACAAAACGGTTCCGCGCGGTCGTGAGGGGCCGGCGCGCGGGTTTCGCTAGACGGCGAGTGTTTGGGGACTTGCGGGCGTAAAACCGGGCCGGTGTTTGGGGACATGCCCTTCGGGTGTTTTTGGAAGCACGCCAAAGTTCGTTCGTTTTGGAGGCGGCGCTTTTGAATCCTCCCAAACGAGTGCCCTCCGGCGGCGCTTTTGCGGAACTGGCGTGCGCGTAGAGCTGTGCGGTCGGGGCCGGTGCCGGGATCGCCTCTCGCGGTTCGTTCTCGGCTTGTGTTTAGGCCGCGTGCCCCGTTAAAACTGCTCACGGGTGTCCGGCGGGTCACGCGTCGGCGTGAGTTCGTAAAAAAAAGTTTTTCAAATTTTAAAGTATTGAAACCGGACTTCCAGAGATGCCTTGGACGAGCGCGTTCCCCCTTGTGCCTGCCAATAGTGGCTGAAATCCGGGCCGGTGTTTGGGGAATTGTGCGCGTATTATCGGGCCGGTGTTTGGGGATTTGTGCGCGTATTATCGGGCCGGTGTTTGGGGAATTTTGCGCGTATTATCGGGCCGGTGTTTGGGGATTTTTGCGCGTATTATCGGGCCGGTGTTTGGGGAATTGTGCCTGCCACTAGTGGCTGAGAACTGGGCTAGTGTTGGGGGACTTGTGCCCGCCAATAGTGGCTGAAATCCGGGCTGGTGTTTGGGGAATTGTGCGCGTATTATCGGGCCGGTGTTTGGGGATATGCGCGCGTATTATCGGGCCGGTGTTTGGGGAATTGTGCCCGCCACTAGTGGCTGAGAACTGGGCTAGTGTTTGGGGACTTGTGCCCGCCAATAGTGGCTTAAATGCGCACCGGGGCTATACCCGGGTCGGACGACCGATTTGCATCGACCAGAAAGTACAAGACCTTTAAATAGGTGAAAGTTCTATCGTTTGAGAGGCGGCGCTTTTGAATCCTCCCAAACGAGTGCCCTCCAGTGGCGCTTTTGCGGATGTGGCCTGCTCGTAGAGCTGTGCTGTCGGGGCCGGCGCCGGGATTGCCTCTTGCGGTTCGTTCTCGGCTTGTGTTTAGGCTGCGCGCCCCGTTAAAACCGCGCACGGGTGTCCGGCGGGTCACACGTCGGAGTGAGTTCGTAAAAAAAAGTTTTTCAAATTTTAAAGTATTGAAACCGGACTTCCAGAGATGCCTTGGACGAGCGCGTTCCCCCTTGTGCCTGCCAATAGTGGCTGAAATCCGGGCCGGTGTTTGGGGAATTGTGCGCGTATTATCGGGCCGGTGTTTGGGGATTTGCGCGCATATTATCGGCCTGGTGTTTGGGGAATTGTGCCCGCCACTAGTGGCTGAGAACTGGGCTAGTGTTGGGGGACTTGTGCCCTCCAATAGTGGCTGAAATCCGGGCCGGTGTTTGGGGATTTGCGCGCATATTATCGGCCCGGTGTTTGGGGAATTGTGCCCGCCACTAGTGGCTGAGAACTGGGCTAGTGTTGGGGGACTTGTGCCCTCCAATAGTGGCTGAAATCCGGGCCGGTGTTTGGGGAATTGTGCGCGTATTATCGGGCCGGTGTTTGGAGATTTGTGCGCGTATTATCGGGCCGGTGTTTGGGGAATTTTGCGCGTATTATCGGGCCGGTGTTTGGGGATTTGCTTGCGTATTATCGGGCCGGTGTTTGGGGAATTGTGCCCGCCACTAGTGGCTGAAATCCGGGCCGGTGTTTGGGGAATTGTGCGCGTATTATCGGGCCGGTGTTTGGGGGTATGCGCGCGTATTATCGGGCCGGTGTTTGGGGAATTGTGCCCGCCACTAGTGGCTGAGAACTGGGCTAGTGTTTGGGGACTTGTGCCCGCCAATAGTGGCTTAAATGCGCAACGGGGCTATACCCGGGTCGGACGACCGATTTGCATCGACCAGAAAGTACAAGACCGTTAAATAGGTGAAAGTTCTATCGTTTGAGAGGCGGCGCTTTTGAATCCTCCCAAACGAGTGCCCTCCAGTGGCGCTTTTGCGGATGTGGCCTGCTCGTAGAGCTGTGCTGTCGGGGCCGGCGCCGGGATTGCCTCTTACGGTTCGTTCTCGGCTTGTGTTTAGGCTGCGCGCCCCGTTAAAACCGCGCACGGGTGTCCGGCGGGTCACACGTCGGAGTGAGTTCGTAAAAAAAAGTTTTTCAAATTTTAAAGTATTGAAACCGGACTTCCAGAGATGCCTTGGACGAGCGCGTTCCCCCTTGTGCCTGCCAATAGTGGCTGAAATCCGGGTCGGTGTTTGGGGAATTGTGCGCGTATTATCGGGCCGGTGTTTGGGGATTTGCGCGCATATTATCGGCCCGGTGTTTGGGGAATTGTGCCCGCCACTAGTGGCTGAGAACTGGGCTAGTGTTGGGGGACTTGTGCCCTCCAATAGTGGCTGAAATCCGGGCCGGTGTTTGGGGAATTGTGCGCGTATTATCGGGCCGGTGTTTGGGGATTTGTGCGCGTATTATCGGGCCGGTGTTTGGGGAATTTTGCGCGTATTATCGGGCCGGTGTTTGGGGATTTGCGCGAGTATTATCGGGCCGGTGTTTGGGGAATTGTGCCCGCCACTAGTGGCTGAAATCCGGGCCGGTGTTTGGGGAATTGTGCGCGTATTATCGGGCCGGTGTTTGGGGATATGCGCGCGTATTATCGGGCCGGTGTTTGGGGAATTGTGCCCGCCACTAGTGGCTGAGAACTGGGCTAGTGTTTGGGGACTTGTGCCCGCCAATAGTGGCTTAAATGCGCACCGGGGCTATACCCGGGTCGGACGACCGATTTGCATCGACCAGAAAGTACAAGACCGTTAAATAGGTGAAAGTTCTATCGTTTGAGAGGCGGCGCTTTTGAATCCTCCCAAACGAGTGCCCTCCAGTGGCGCTTTTGCGGATGTGGCCTGCTCGTAGAGCTGTGCTGTCGGGGCCGGCGCCGGGATTGCCTCTTGCGGTTCGTTCTCGGCTTGTGTTTAGGCTGCGCGCCCCGTTAAAACCGCGCACGGGTGTCCGGCGGGTCACACGTCGGAGTGAGTTCGTAAAAAAAAGTTTTTCAAATTTTAAAGTATTGAAACCGGACTTCCAGAGATGCCTTGGACGAGCGCGTTCCCCCTTGTGCCTGCCAATAGTGGCTGAAACCCGGGCCGGTGTTTGGGGAATTGTGCGCGTATTATCGGGCCGGTGTTTGGGGATTTGCGCGCATATTATCGGCCCGGTGTTTGGGGAATTAGGCCCGCCACTAGTGGCTGAGAACTGGGCTAGTGTTGGGGGACTTGTGCCCTCCAATAGTGGCTGAAATCCGGGCCGGTGTTTGGGGAATTGTGCGCGTATTATCGGGCCGGTGTTTGGGGATTTGTGCGCGTATTATCGGGCCGGTGTTTGGGGAATTTTGCGCGTATTATCGGGCCGGTGTTTGGGGATTTGCTTGCGTATTATCGGGCCGGTGTTTGGGGGTATGCGCGCGTATTATCGGGCCGGTGTTTGGGGAATTGTGCCCGCCACTAGTGGCTGAGAACTGGGCTAGTGTTTGGGGACTTGTGCCCGCCAATAGTGGCTTAAATGCGCACCGGGGCTATACCCGGGTCGGACGACCGATTTGCATCGACCAGAAAGTACAAGACCGTTAAATAGGTGAAAGTTCAATCGTTTGAGAGGCGGCGCTTTTGAATCCTCCCAAACGAGTGCCCTCCAGTGGCGCTTTTGCGGATGTGGCCTGCTCGTGGAGCTGTGCTGTCGGGGCCGGCGCCGGGATTGCATCTTGCGGTTCGTTCTCGGCTTGTGTTTAGGCTGCGCGCCCCGTTAAAACCGCGCACGGGTGTCCGGCGGGTCACACGTCGGAGTGAGTTCGTAAAAAATTCTACGTTTTTCAAATTTTAAAGTATTGAAAGCGGACTTCCAGAGATGCCTTGGACGAGCGTGCTACCCCGCTTGCGCGCCGGCGCCCGGCGTCTCCCGCTCGGGCCTGAAATCCGCGAACCGACACACCGGCTTGGGCGGGGGGGAGTCGACAAGTCCCAAAAACCGGCCCAACTCTGGCCGTGCGCCGGGCCCTTCAAGTTTTTCAAATTTTAAAGCACACATGTCAAAGTCAAGGCCCGCGGGCCACATCAGGCCCGCGAGAGGGTTTTACCTGGCCCGCGTGACGATATCAATATATTATTAGATCCGGCCCGCAGGCTGCTGCAAGCCAGCAGCCCGCAGTACGCATGAATACTACATTTCCCACAATGCAACGGGGACGCGCCGAGCGGGAGCAAAGCGGGGGGCGGTTTGATTTATTCAGCAGTGGATCAGCAGCAGTCATTAGCAAACAGCAAAAATCAAAAATGGCTAAACGGAAGGTGGACAATGAAAACCGGGGCTTTCAAACAAGGTGGGAGTTGGAGTACATGTTCATGGAGGTAGCTGGAAAACCTGTGTGTCTGCTATGTGGAGAAAGTGTGGCGGTGATGAAAGAGTATAATATTAGACGGCATCATGAAACAAAACACACGGAGAAAACCAAGATTCTGGACATAGAACAAAGGCTACAGAGGGTCAAGGAATTTAAACGAGATCTCAAATCTCGACAGGGTCTGTTCAGAAAAGCCCAGTCACAAAGCGAGGCTGCTGTCAAGGCCAGTTTTATTTTAGCAGAGGAGATCGCCAAATCAGCCCGGCCATTTACCGAGGGGGATTTCATCAAAAACTGTATGCTTAAAGTCTGTGACGAACTTTGCGCAGTCAAAAGACAACTTTTTTCAAACACCAGCCTGAGCAGAAATACCATTGCTGATCGCGTAGACCTGTTGTCTAACAATCTAAAAGAGCAACTTGTGCAAAAGATGAAGCACTGCCAAGTATCAGCGTCAGCCTCAAACAAGTAATGTAGAGTTGTAGTAATACAGTACTGTATATAAATGTATGTAAATACAGTAATAATACAGTAATGTTTCCTGTGCAATTACACATTTGAAGTTTTTACTCCGTTCAATTTTAAAAGTTAAATATGCACATAAAGAAGGTCTTGTTTTTTGTTGTTCCCCTCGGGAATTTTAAAGCTTTATTGTCTATGTTGACTATGTTGTTTTTGTTTGCCGACTCTGTCCTGGGAGTGTTTCTTGTTTTTCGGCTTTTCATGGAAAATAGATCTTGATGTGGACAACAGTCTTTTGATAAAATTGTCTCCTATTTAGCAGAGAAAATGACTTTTGATTGTTATTATTTGTTAATCAGTAATTCCTTTTTTTCACACTAACCCAGAGAAAGCCCAGAAAGGAAAGTCAATGTACATTTGAGCAGGACAGATGAGGTCCAGTGTGTTGATTGCTATTGGTTTTAAGTAACAAGAGATTTTTGCACTTTATTTTATTGTATTTCGAGGCAATATTTCTTTTTAATAATTTCAGATGATTGAATGATAGAAAATGGTTATGAGTTGTTGTTATGAGACATGTTATGAGTTTTTTATATAAAGGACATTTGTATTTTGTGCCTGCTGAAATTAAAAATGACTGACAGAGTCATAAGAAAATATTGCTTTATTTATCCAATCATATTGTAATATATTTGTTGTGTTTTCAGTAGGTTAAATCTTGGTTTCAGTAAAGATTGGACAGTCCGGCCCTCGGCTTGTAGCCAAATGTTTTATTTGGCCCTCCGTCCATTTGACTTTGACACCCCTGTTTTAAAGTATTGAAACCGGACTTCATGGGACGCACACGCCCTCAGATCAGACGGGACGACAAAATCGGCACTTGCCCTTTAAGTTTTCACTGGTGTCGGCTTATAAGTCCCCAAGTTTTGACTTAATTTGGCTTTTTGAATTTTGACTTGATTTGGGGCACAAGTCTCCAAACCTCGCGGGACTTAGAAATTCCGGCGGCGCTTTTGTGGCAATGCGGTGCCCGCCGTCTAGCGAAACCACAGCCAAAACCCCCAAAAAAGCCAAATTAAGTGGCATCACGGGGTTTTTGCCGAGGTGCCTTTAACTTCCCCCGGATTTATGCCCACTAGTCCCCAAACGGCCTGGCGCGAGATTTTCATACTGAAAATCGCAGCTTCGTGGATTTACAGCCGCCTACCCTCGGGGGGCCGCCCTACCGCAGCACTTGGAACCGTAAAACCGGGCCGGTGTTTGGGGACTTGTGCCTGCCAGGGCCTGGGGATTCCTCAGGAGCGTGAACCGCGCGCGATCCGCCCCGGGGACAGTCAGCCGGCGCAAGCTCCGCGAGCCCTGACGCACTCGGCGCTGAGGCCGGCGCCCAAAAAGAAAACGGGGTCATTTTACATCAATTTCCCTTTTGGCGTTTTGAATTCTGCGTGGATTTTGGCGGTACTGCGGCTGCCTTTGGAAATACATTGCGCCGTTTGAGTCCGGCGCCGCTCGGGGTCCCGAATAACGCCGCCGGATTGCGAGTCGGGGATTTGTGCCCCGAGCAAGCGGATCGCTGCCTTCCTTGGATATGCGAGTGAGGCGGCGGGCACAAGTCCCCAAAAACCGGCCGACCGCGCGGGGGGCCGTGGTACTATTGAGTATGTTTGAGTACAAAACGGTTCCGCGCGGTCGTGAGGGGCCGGCGCGCGGGTTTCGCTAGACGGCGAGTGTTTGGGGACTTGCGGGCGTAAAACCGGGCCGGTGTTTGGGGACATGCCCTTCGGGTGTTTTTGGAAGCACGCCAAAGTTCGTTCGTTTTGGAGGCGGCGCTTTTGAATCCTCCCAAACGAGTGCCCTCCGGCGGCGCTTTTGCGGAACTGGCGTGCGCGTAGAGCTGTGCGGTCGGGGCCGGTGCCGGGATCGCCTCTTGCAGTTCGTTCTCGGCTTGTGTTTAGGCCGCGCGCCCCGTAAAAACCGCGCACGGGTGTCCGGCGGGTCACGCGTCGGAGCGAGTTTCTTAAAAATTTCTAAGTTTTTCAAATTTTAAAGTATTGAAAGCGGACTTCCAGAGATGCCTCGGGCGAGCGCGCTACCCCGCTTGCGCGCCGGCGCCCGGTGTCTCCCGCTCGGGCCTGAAATCCGCGAACCGAAACACCGGCTCGGGCGGGGGGGAGTCGACAAGTCCCAAAAACCGGCCCAACTCTGACCGTGCGCCGGGCCCTTCAAGTTTTTCAAATTTTAAAGTATTGAAACCGGACTTCATGGGACGCACACGCCCTCAGATCAGACGGGACGACAAAATCGGCACTTGCCCTTTACGTTTTCACTATTGTCGGCTTATAAGTCCCCAAGGTTTGACTTAATTTGGCTTTTTGAATTTTGACTTGATTTGGGGCACAAGTCTCCAAACCTCGCGGGACTTAGAAATTCCGGCGGCGCTTTTGTGGCAATGCGGTGCCCGCCGTCCAGCGAAACCACAGCCAAAACCCCCAAAAAAGCCAAATTAAGTGGCATCACGGGGGCTTTTGCCGAGGTGCCTTTAACTTCCCCCGGATTTATACCCACAAGTCCCCAAACGGCCTGGCGCAAGATTTTCATACTGAAAATCGCAGCTTCGTGGATTTACAGCCGCGCACCCACGGGGGGCCGCCCTACCGCAGCACTTGGAACCATAAAACCGGGCCGGTGTTTGGACACCTGTGCCCGCCAGGGCCTGGGGATTCCTCAGGAGCGTGAACCGCGCGCGATCCGCCCCGGAGACAGCCAGCCGGCGCAAGCTCCGCGAGCCCTGACGCACTCGGCGCTGAGGCCGGCGCCCAAAAAGAAAACGGGGTCATTTTACATCAATTTCCCTTTTGGCGTTTTGAATTCTGCGTGGATTTTGGCGGTACTGCGGCTGCCTTTGGAAATACATTGCGCCGTTTGAGTCCGGCGCCGCTCGGGGTCCCGAATAACGCCGCCGGATTGCGAGTCGGGGATTTGTGCCCCGAGCAAGCGGATCGCTGCCTTCCTTGGATATGCGAGTGAGGCGGCGGGCACAAGTCCCCAAAAACCGGCCGACCGCGCGGGGGGCCGTGGTACTATTGAGTATGTTTGAGTACAAAACGGTTCCGCGCGGTCGTGAGGGGCCGGCGCGCGGGTTTCGCTAGACGGCGAGTGTTTGGGGACTTGCGGGCGTAAAACCGGGCCGGTGTTTGGGGACATGCCCTTCGGGTGTTTTTGGAAGCACGCCAAAGTTCGTTCGTTTTGGAGGCGGCGCTTTTGAATCCTCCCAAACGAGTGCCCTCCGGCGGCGCTTTTGCGGAACTGGCGTGCGCGTAGAGCTGTGCGGTCGGGGCCGGTGCCGGGATCGCCTCTCGCGGTTCGTTCTCGGCTTGTGTTTAGGCCGCGTGCCCCGTTAAAACTGCTCACGGGTGTCCGGCGGGTCACGCGTCGGCGTGAGTTCGTAAAAAAAAGTTTTTCAAATTTTAAAGTATTGAAACCGGACTTCCAGAGATGCCTTGGACGAGCGCGTTCCCCCTTGTGCCTGCCAATAGTGGCTGAAATCCGGGCCGGTGTTTGGGGAATTGTGCGCGTATTATCGGGCCGGTGTTTGGGGATTTGTGCGCGTATTATCGGGCCGGTGTTTGGGGAATTTTGCGCGTATTATCGGGCCGGTGTTTGGGGATTTTTGCGCGTATTATCGGGCCGGTGTTTGGGGAATTGTGCCCGCCACTAGTGGCTGA
The DNA here is from genome assembly GCF_059441175.1 of Urocampus carinirostris. NCBI lineage: Eukaryota > Metazoa > Chordata > Actinopteri > Syngnathiformes > Syngnathidae > Urocampus > Urocampus carinirostris. The sequence continues at coordinate 38,411,779 of NC_142356.1, read as the reverse complement.
GAACTGGGCTAGTGTTGGGGGACTTGTGCCCGCCAATAGTGGCTGAAATCCGGGCTGGTGTTTGGGGAATTGTGCGCGTATTATCGGGCCGGTGTTTGGGGATATGCGCGCGTATTATCGGGCCGGTGTTTGGGGAATTGTGCCTGCCACTAGTGGCTGAGAACTGGGCTAGTGTTTGGGGACTTGTGCCCGCCAATAGTGGCTTAAATGCGCACCGGGGCTATACCCGGGTCGGACGACCGATTTGCATCGACCAGAAAGTACAAGACCGTTAAATAGGTGAAAGTTCTATCGTTTGAGAGGCGGCGCTTTTGAATCCTACCAAACGAGTGCCCTCCAGTGGCGCTTTTGCGGATGTGGCCTGCTCGTAGAGCTGTGCTGTCGGGGCCGGCGCCGGGATTGCCTCTTGCGGTTCGTTCTCGGCTTGTGTTTATGATGGATTTAAACTCTAAAGATGTTATTCTACTATTGCACAAGCTTCTTTGCATACAATGCGCCTTTCTTGCTTGTGTTTGAAGAAGGAGGAAACAGGATAACACCTTATTTGCGGCCAGATAAGGGACCTCTCTGACCGCAGGCACACCTAGTTTTTGTTTGCTATAGATAACATGTTATCGTATAAACAGGTCTCAACTGTTTGTTTTGTTACTCCCATTCCCTTAGCAGAGGAGACCTTATGTAAATTAGGGCCTTCCGAACACAATAAATAGACAAGGAGCATAAGAATATTTCAGAGTATCCAGCAGACTGCCTTAGGGTAGACTATGGATATTTCTCCTTGCAAGTAAATCAAATATCATGTTCTCTCTGTCCTTTTTGTATATAGGTTTTGTACATCTGTTGGGTTAAACCTGACATTTATTTGGTCCTTCGAAAGCCGGATTCCAAGATACCTGACGATCCCAGCGTGTGAGTAAAGATCCAGGCAAGTCTGTGGCCACAGCATTAAGACCCTTTTCGGGACTGGTCCCTTCCTTACAAGTTGGGATCCGAAGGTTGACGGAAAGTCCAAGGACTCAGAGAACTGTGAGTAAAACTTTTATTTTAAAAAGGAATGCATGTGACTAAAGTAAAAGGGTATGAGTGTGAAGAATTCAAAACAGAGTTAAGAAAATAAATCCTAACAATCCTAGGCACTATTAGGTAAAAGAGAAACGTGGCCAGTGAGCCTTAAGACACAGTGAAGTCTTAAGTAAGAGGGAAAGGGTTCCTCTCCGTTTCAAAAAGAACTCAAGGGAAGTTCTTTAAGTAAGAGGGCAAGGGTTCCTCTAAGTAAAAGGGCAAGGGTTCCTCTCTGTTTAAAAAGAACTCAAGGGAAGTTCTTTGTTCTTCAAAAAGAGTGAAAGTGAGTGTGAAAGAAAATACTATTACCACTAGGTAATTGTATTTTATACCAAAGCAACAGGGAATAAATGGTGAGCCTTTGTGGATGCATGTAGGCAAGAAAACTCCACCTGGGAAAAAGGTAGAAGTGAGTTTTACCACAAAAGGTTATTTATCACCATCCTGTTGAAAGAGAAACTCAGTGTTAGAATACACTAGGTATTAAAAACCACTGAGTCCAAATTTAGTTCTAAAAATGGGAAAGGGGCAAAGTAAAGCAAAACAGAAGCTTTTAGAAGATTTTTCGTGCAAAGACTGGAAAGTTATTGAAAAGGAAGATTCCTCAGCAATAGAACCCCTATGTTACTGGATAAAACAATATAACTTTAATGGGAAGTTGTCCACAGCAGGCATTAGAGAACTGCAACAAAAAATAAGAAACAAATACAAACAGAAAAATAATAAGATGAGAAAAGAAGGTTATGAACAGACACAAGTCTGGATAAAAATAGCAAGACAGGAGGGGAGGATGTAGCGGAATGCATAACGCAGATAGAAAATCTAAGGCGATCTTATCATCTAAACGGAATGGAAGTACAGCAAGTTTGGATGACACAATTAGGGCCAGATTGGTTCCACGTAAAAGTAGCATACTCTCCAACTAATGACGCTAACCCTCCCGTGATACTTGCACCCGAATCTGAACGATTGACACAACAGGTGACCCCTCTCTTAGAAAGAATCAGAACTAAATACAGGAAAAGAGCAAATTACAATGAAATAGGGAGATGTAAACAAAAACCAGATGAGCCATTTGATGAATACAGAGTAAGAATGGAAAAGGTGTTTAGGGCACATAGTGGGTTAGAACCTGGTGATGGAGCTGACGAGGGCCCCTATAAACAACAATTAAAAAATGCATTGCACTCAGGCTCCTTACCAGAGATTAGTGGATGGGTAAATCGCCACTATAGAAGCATGAATGGGGGAACACTTGCAGAATACATAAATCATGCCCTCCATGCTGAGAAAGTGATCAAAAGTAAGAAAGGGGAGAAGAAGCCATCAACAATTTTCTACCAAGAAGATGAAGGAACCACAGTGTTCTTTCAACAATCTAGAGGTAGAGGCCGAGGAAGAGGTAGAGGCCAAGGTAGAGGCAGAGGTTTTGGATCACGTGCATGCAATAAACCTAGAACCTGTTGGTCTTGTGGGAAGGAAGGGCATATTGCTATAAATTGCAGAAGCAACCCTTCCCCACAAGACCATCAGAGTGCATGACTAGGCCCGGAACCAGGACCAAAGCCTGAAATGAAATAGAGATAAAGCTAAAGGATAAAAATGAGGAAGAGGAAGAATATCTTTTCAAAACTCGCCATGAGAGATTTGAAGAAGAGGTTTTAAACTTAGAAAACATACTCTATAAAGAGAAAATAAGAAACCTAAATCACCAAATTTTGTTAAATTTATTAGAAGTTTGATTGTTTGGGCCCTGTGTATGTCTTATGTTATGTGTTTGTGTGTCTTGCTCGTCAAAAAGAAAGCTAAACGCTAAAAAAAAAAGGACGTTTTCAAAAGAGCTGAGATTGTTTAAAGAGTGATATTTAAGAAGAATTGATAGAACAGATTAAAGGAGTTGGAAAAAGTAGATTTTTTGAGGAATAGGTGTTCACCATAAGGGTGTTTAACACAGGCACCGGGGGCCACAGATGGTTCTGGAGATTTTTTTCTTGCGGTCCGAATTTTTTAGTTGAAAATCGATAAATTAAAAACTGAGAAATTTAGGGAAAAAAATGAGTGAGTTATTTTAGATGCGTTAATTCAAGATAATGACAGAATAATACAGAAAAAGATAAGATATTCCTGTTTTCAGTAAAAAAAAATGGTAAAATAAGGACTGGGAAGACTAGGAAAAATCTAATTGAGTGAATTGGAATAAATTAATTTGAGATAAAGGCATTTTTATACAAAAAGTATTGAAAAAGCGTTAATAAATAATTTATTTTCAATGAATATGGAGGAAAAATGTATTGAGTGGAATACAAATGAGTAATATAACTTGTTGCACATCAATATATGTGAATTTCACATTAAATAAGTGAAGCTAAAATAGTAGATTTAATTGGTTTGAAGGAAAAAATTAAAATTAAGTGAGATGATTAAACGTCATTTTCGCATTAAACTGGTGAGCTAAAAAGCTATTGTGAGAGAGCGTGTAAGGAAGGAATGTTATGTTGAGAATGGATTGTTGGCAGAACAGGTAGGGAAGTTACAAATACAGAAAGATAAGAGTAAGTAAAAGAAGGTATAAAGGGAAAAGAAAATAAATATTAAGAAAAGGAGCATACAAAAAAAAAAAAAGAGAAACATAAAGGGGAAAGTTAATTAAATATCAAAAAAGATAATTGGTTGAAAATTAAGTGAGACTAACCGTAATACCATAGATTGGGACAAATAACTTTACTTTTTCAACATTGAATTGTGTTAAGTCTAGATGACTAAAAGCAAATGGGTGAGAGTGAAGCACATTATAGAGTGCTTTTGGAGGTCTTCGTTGACTTGAAAAGCGCTGTATAAATGCAGACCATTTACCATTTATAACATTACTTTTATAGAAAAGCTACAAATATAAAAAAAAATTATTGCAAGGGGATGAATATCTAATTAAATGCTAATAAGCATGGACATAATATGTTGTTTTGCTTTAGAAGAAGAAGAAAGAAATACCACAATATTTATACACAAATAATATTACAGAGGAGAAAATGTACGGTATTGGGTAGCAACAGGCGTTAACACATGGTTCAGCGATTCTACTGGACTATCCAGGAAGTCATTATTCTGGACTATAATAGTAAACTCAGGAGTACATCTGAAAAAAAAAGAAGGAATGACACATTTACTTTACTAAGGAACAGCAGGAGCTACTAAAACAAATTTCTAATAAACTATGGTCCCAGGGACCCACAGATGTAGGACTAGTAAAAGGAGCACAACCTATAATAATAAGACCCAAAACAGAACATCGGCCCAGAATAAAACAATATCCTTTAAAACCAGATGCAATGGAAGGAATAGAACCAGTAATAGAAGATCTAAAGAAGGCGGGAGTACTAGTAGAATACGCTGAGTCACCCGTAAACACACCGATATTTCCTGTAAAGAAGGCACCCCCATCTTCAGGGTGGAGAATGGTTCAGGATTTGATAGCGGTAAATAACGCAGTGATCCAGAGGTCCCCGTGTGTGGCAGATCCACACACACTATTGAACTCTCTGAACCCAAAGGCAAAGTATTTCACAGTGGTAGATATAAGCAACGCATTTTTCTCAGTACCAGTGCATAAAGACAGTCAATTCTGGTTTGCATTTACGTTTAAAGGGAAAATATATACCTACACCAGATTACCTCAAGGGTATTGTGAAAGTCCAAGAATTTACTCTCAAGTAAGTTTCGAGCCTCTAAATAAGAGCGAACTATTAACTTATGTAGATGACATATTAGTAGAACCAGGGAAAGAAAAAGAATATTGCATACTAAAGAGCAGGAAATCTGAGTCATTTCAAATAATCAAAATTTTGAAATGAGTTTGAAAATAACGACGTATTAACACAGAAAAAGAAATCGTGAGATTGGAAATTAAATTTTCTGTTTTAATCTCTAAATGAAATGTGCTTTGTTTTTAAAAGGAAAAAAAAGACACAAGTATTAATTCAGATAAGGTCATGTTTATTTGTATAGCTCTTAATCTCTAAGGATATTAAGGGGCTGCAAAGAGAAAATACTATTGCAAACCGAAGATTATGATAATAATATAATATAATACAATGCGAGTTGATAAGGCAATTTATTAGTGACAAGTATATGTTGTTTTATATTGAATCAATGAGAAAAGATAGTTGATTATGATTGAAGAGAGAGGAAATGACAATTAAAAAAGATTTGACGTTGAGTTCCATTTGGCATTTTTGAGATTTTTGATGTTTAGGCAGTGTGATGGTTTGGAATTTTGATAAGTTTAGCGCCAAGGACAAGATCCCCTAGGAGGACAACTGATAAAAAGTCCTTCAAGAGAAGGTGAAATAAGCCACGCTTAATTTTTAAGTATAAGCATGTTACAATTAACAAATGATTAATAAATACGTAACAAATGCTGACTTATAGTTAAAAAGAAACAATTTCTATGGAAGGAGTGTTTTCAGAAGATAACGAGAAACTGATTGACCTTGAGTAGGTAGGATCATAGGAATTTAAAAATAGCAGATTAATTATCTTGAGACAGATCATGACAATTTAAAAATATATCTACATGGATAAAAAATAATGTTTACATGGTCATTTAACTTAAAGAAGAAAGGAAACAAAACGTGAACAAAAGAAAAAAAGGCTAAAATAACAGAGAAAGTATTGTTTCGTAGGAAAGAAAGATGAAACAGAAAAAGGAGGACAGGCTATGCTATAGTAACACATGATAAAGTATTAAAGGCAGAAGCATTAACTCAACATTGTTCAGCTCAAGCTGCAGAATTAGTGATCCTAACAGAAGCCTGCAAACTTATGAAAGAACAACAACAACAATATACACAGATAGCCAGTATGCCTATGCAACAACTCACACGTTTGCACAACACTGGAAAAATAGAGGTATGATAACATCAACAGGAAAACCAGTGACACATGCAAAACTGCTAACAGAACTATTACAAGCAGTGCAGCTGCCAAAACAGTTAGCTATATGTAAATGTGTGGCCCACACACCAGAAACAAACCCAGTTTCAAAGGGCAATGCATTTGCAGATAAAATAGCAAAACAAGCTGCACAACGAGAAATAACAGTTCTAAGTCTAACAGAAAATGCCTTAAAAAACAAAATACTACAAGAAATGCAACAACAATCGCCTAAACCAGAGCAAGAACTCTGGAAAAGAAAAGGAGTACACCTAAAAGATGGAATCTGTAAATGACAAGAAGATAAACCAATCCTACCAAAAAATCTATACAAATGGGCAGAAACATTGAGACATGGGAAGACATGTCTCAACAGGAGGGATAGTAGGATTGATAAACCAGATATTGATAACCTATGGTTTTAACTCCTATTAAAAAAAAAATAATAATAATAATAATAAAATAAAAAATTGTAGAACATGTTTGATATGTGCAAAGCACAATGCTCAGGGTAATCTAAGACCAAAGAGAGGACAGTTTCCAAAGATAGAGAACTGTAATAAATCACCTTTTATGGACTTTATAGAACTTAACAATAGTGAAGGGAAAAAGTTATGTTTAATGATAATAGGTTCATTCTCAAAATGGATAGAGCTTTTTCCTACAAAACACCCAGATGCGCTAACAGTAGCTAAAGCATTATGCCAAGACATAATTCCATGTTATGGGATTCCAGAAAAGATCTATAGTGATAATGGTTCACATTTTGTAAATCAAAAAAAATTAACTAAAATAGGCATTTCATATAGACCTAAAAGATCACTGTGCTTATCACCCATAAAGTGCAGGGTTAGTGGAAATAAAAGAATGGAACTATAAAAAAAAAACAGACTTAGGAAGTGTATGGAAGAAACCAAAAGACCATGGACTAAATGTCTAGAATTAGTAAAACTGTATATTAACATCACCAGTACAAATGTGCTAACACCATATGAAGTAATATTTGGTGAATTACCATTCTTTAAAAATATGTGGGAAACTGATGATGAAAGTACTCTGGCTGATTACATGAGAAAAATGTTGCAGCACCAGAAGCAACTAGCAGATCCTAATGAGAACGATGATACACTTTCTATGTCTCCACAGGAAAGCCAATTAGTTGAACCAGGTGATTGGGTTCTGATAAAAAGCAGTAAAGATTGCAGAAAAACACATGAGCTCATTTGACACACTGTAAGAAAGTAATTAAGCATGAGTAAAACAACTGTTTCGATGTTTCTATTTTAGCATACAATTTGATTGTTCTTAGGCGTCATTGTAATAGCACTGTGGTACCTAATGGAGAGCTGTTATTCCTCAACAAAACTTTCAGAGGAAGTCTGGCTACAAAGGGGGCTGCAATTATAGTTTGCAGTCGTCTCAAACCAGTGAAGATTGTCCACAACTCTGGAAGTGTTAGGAGGAATTGCAGATCTGCAGGTAGAATGCTAACAGGTAGAATGGTAGCGGTAGGCGAATTGATAGTAGCAATTATAGCAACGTTTTTATTGTTATTTGAAGAAAACCTTAATGTGCAAAAGAGAAGAAGAAAAAGTAAAAGAACTCTCAGGAAGACAACTGGGATGGCGTTCCCCAGGTTTCTCCAAGAACCCCACGGGCGCTGAGATGCTTTTCCACCCGGCAGTGGTGAAGCCATATTTGACACTCCTTGCTGAGAGCTCCAACCCTGCAACTCTGGAGGGCGCTGCAGGGTCACTTCAAAACCTCTCACTGGAAGTTTGCGGCATACAACCGTGCTGCAGTGTGGTAGGAAAAAGAACTTTCCATCCTGGTGGAGCTGCTGCGAATGGACAACGATTAATGTGTCCCAGCCGTTGCAAGCACGCCTGCACCGAAAAAGGCGAATGCTGCCACCGCCAATGTCTGGGCAGCTGCACGCACGCAAACAGCGACACGGCATGCGCCGCCTGCCTGCATTATTACCACGAAGGCTGCTGCGTGCCCGACTGCCCGCCCGGCACTTTCAAGTTCGAGGGCTGGCGCTGCATCACCATGGACCTTTGCTCACAAGTTCACCTGCCCAGCGACGTTCACTTCGTCATCCACGAGGGCGAGTGCATGCCCGACTGCCCCTCCGGGTCCGCACCAACGAGAGTAATCGGATGCTGTGCAGCGCCTGCAACAGCCTATGCGACAAAATCTGCTCCACCTCCGTCATCGACTCGGTGAACGCCGCTCAGTCCCTCAAGGACTGCACCGTCATCGCCGGCAATCTGGACATCAACATCCAGCACCTTCACAACCTCTGGGACTGGACTCAGCACAACCTAACCATCCGTGCGGGACGCCTCTTCTTCAGCCTCAATACCAAACTCTGCATGTCTGAGATCCACACCATGTGGGAGAAAACCAGCGTCACGGAAAAGCCCCAGGAAGGCGACTTTCGCAATAACGGCGAAAGAGCCAGTTGTGTGAGCCACGTCCTCAGGATTTTGTCCAACAGCACGTCCAGCTATGCCATCCGCCTGATGTGGGAGCGCTACCATCCACGGGATTACAAAGGCCTTATCAGCTTTATGGTCTACTACAAAGAGGCCCCTTCTCAGAACATCACCGAATTCGACGGCCAGGACGGCTGCGGTTCCAACAGCTGGCACATGGTGGACGTGGATCTTCCAAAGGATAATAATACGAACCCCAAAGTCGCCATTCACCACCTCAAACCCTGGACCCAGTATGCCATTTTTGTCAAGGCCATTACCCTGCGGGTGGAGGACAAGCACATTCCTGGTGCAAAGAGTGACATTATTTGAATTCGAACTCGTCTGTCATTGCCGACCGTGCCCAAAGAACCCCGTGCCTACGCAAATTCATCCACGAAGCTGCTGGTCAAATGGTCGCCGCCTCTTTTTCCCAACGGCAACCTAACCTACTACCTCGTCAGATGGCAGCGGCAGCCAGAAGACCGAGAGCTATACCTGCACAATTACTACTCCAAAGAGCTGAAGATCCCGATCCGGATCCCTGCCACGGGATTTAGCGACATGGAGGAGATCAGCAAGCCCACCAAGTCGGAATTGTCCGGGGCCAAGAAGGGTCCTTGCTGCGTTTGCCCAAAGACCCCAGAGGAGAAGGACCGGGAGAAGGATGACCGCGTCTTTCTCAAGCTCTTTGAGAACTTCCTCCACAACGCCATTTTTTTTTGCAAAGACCTCAAGATCGTCGTCGCCGGGACCTTTTTGGCCTGGCAAATGCCACTTCCTTACATTTTCCAGATCTTTTTTCAGAAGTTTTTGACTACGGTGAATCAGACGACAAAGTTTAACCTCTAAGTGTAACATGAGTACTATAACATGATTCTGTAACTGAAAATCGAGAGAAGTTATTGGATGACAAAGAGAAATAGTGCAAAGTGAATAAACAGGAGGGAAATGATGGATTTAAACTCTAAAGATGTTATTCTACTATTGCACAAGCTTCTTTGCATACAATGCGCCTTTCTTGCTTGTGTTTGAAGAAGGAGGAAACAGGATAACACCTTATTTGCGGCCAGATAAGGGACCTCTCTGACCGCAGGCACACCTAGTTTTTGTTTGCTATAGATAACATGTTATCGTATAAACAGGTCTCAACTGTTTGTTTTGTTACTCCCATTCCCTTAGCAGAGGAGACCTTATGTAAATTAGGGCCTTCCGAACACAATAAATAGACAAGGAGCATAAGAATATTTCAGAGTATCCAGCAGACTGCCTTAGGGTAGACTATGGATATTTCTCCTTGCAAGTAAATCAAACATCATGTTCTCTCTGTCCTTTTTGTATATAGGTTTTGTACATCTGTTGGGTTAAACCTGACAGTTTAGGCTGCGCGCCCCGTTAAAACCGCGCACGGGTGTCCGGCGGGTCACACGTCGGAGTGAGTTCGTAAAAAAAAGTTTTTCAAATTTTAAAGTATTGAAACCGGACTTCCAGAGATGCCTTGGACGAGCGCGTTCCCCCTTGTGCCTGCCAATAGTGGCTGAAATCCGGGCCGGTGTTTGGGGAATTGTGCGCGTATTATCGGGCCGGTGTTTGGGGATTTGCGCGCATATTATCGGCCCGGTGTTTGGGGAATTGTGCCCGCCACTAGTGGCTGAGAACTGGGCTAGTGTTGGGGGACTTGTGCCCTCCAATAGTGGCTGAAATCCGGGCCGGTGTTTGGGGAATTGTGCGCGTATTATCGGGCCGGTGTTTGGGGATTTGTGCGCGTATTATCGGGCCGGTGTTTGGGGAATTTTGCGCGTATTATCGGGCCGGTGTTTGGGGATTTGCTTGCGTATTATCGGGCCGGTGTTTGGGGAATTGTGCCCGCCACTAGTGGCTGAAATCCGGGCCGGTGTTTGGGGAATTGTGCGCGTATTATCGGGCCGGTGTTTGGGGGTATGCGCGCGTATTATCGGGCCGGTGTTTGGGGAATTGTGCCCGCCACTAGTGGCTGAGAACTGGGCTAGTGTTTGGGGACTTGTGCCCGCCAATAGTGGCTTAAATGCGCAACGGGGCTATACCCGGGTCGGACGACCGATTTGCATCGACCAGAAAGTACAAGACCGTTAAATAGGTGAAAGTTCTATCGTTTGAGAGGCGGGGCTTTTGAATCCTCCCAAACGAGTGCCCTCCAGTGGCGCTTTTGCGGATGTGGCCTGCTCGTAGAGCTGTGCTGTCGGGGCCGGCGCCGGGATTGCCTCTTGCGGTTCGTTCTCGGCTTGTGTTTAGGCTGCGCGCCCCGTTAAAACCGCGCACGGGTGTCCGGCGGGTCACACGTCGGAGTGAGTTCGTAAAAAAAAGTTTTTCAAATTTTAAAGTATTGAAACCGGACTTCCAGAGATGCCTTGGACGAGCGCGTTCCCCCTTGTGCCTGCCAATAGTGGCTGAAATCCGGGTCGGTGTTTGGGGAATTGTGCGCGTATTATCGGGCCGGTGTTTGGGGATTTGCGCGCATATTATCGACCCGGTGTTTGGGGAATTGTGCCCGCCACTAGTGGCTGAGAACTGGGCTAGTGTTGGGGGACTTGTGCCCTCCAATAGTGGCTGAAATCCGGGCCGGTGTTTGGGGAATTGTGCGCGTATTATCGGGCCGGTGTTTGGGGATTTGTGCGCGTATTATCGGGCCGGTGTTTGGGGAATTTTGCGCGTATTATCGGGCCGGTGTTTGGGGATTTGCGCGCGTATTATCGGGCCGGTGTTTGGGGAATTGTGCCCGCCACTAGTGGCTGAAATCCGGGCCGGTGTTTGGGGAATTGTGCGCGTATTATCGGGCCGGTGTTTGGGGATATGCGCGCGTATTATCGGGCCGGTGTTTGGGGAATTGTGCCCGCCACTAGTGGCTGAGAACTGGGCTAGTGTTTGGGGACTTGTGCCCGCCAATAGTGGCTTAAATGCGCACCGGGGCTATACCCGGGTCGGACGACCGATTTGCATCGACCAGAAAGTACAAGACCGTTAAATAGGTGAAAGTTCTATCGTTTGAGAGGCGGCGCTTTTGAATCCTCCCAAACGAGTGCACTCCAGTGGCGCTTTTGCGGATGTGGCCTGCTCGTAGAGCTGTGCTGTCGGGGCCGGCGCCGGGATTGCCTCTTGCGGTTCGTTCTCGGCTTGTGTTTAGGCTGCGCACCCCGTTAAAACCGCGCACGGGTGTCCGGCGGGTCACACTTTGGAGTGAGTTCGTAAAAAAAAGTTTTTCAAATTTTAAAGTATTGAAACCGGACTTCCAGAGATGCCTTGGACGAGCGCGTTCCCCCTTGTGCCTGCAAATAGTGGCTGAAATCCGGGCCGGTGTTTGGGGAATTGTGCGCGTATTATCGGGCCGGTGTTTGGGGATTTGCGCGCATATTATCGGCCCGGTGTTTGGGGAATTGTGCCCGCCACTAGTGGCTGAGAACTGGGCTAGTGTTGGGGGACTTGTGCCCTCCAATAGTGGCTGAAATCCGGGCCGGTGTTTGGGGAATTGTGCGCGTATTATCGGGCCGATGTTTGGGGATTTGTGCGCGTATTATCGGGCCGGTGTTTGGGGAATTTTGCGCGTATTATCGGGCCGGTGTTTGGGGATTTTTGCGCGTATTATCGGGCCGGTGTTTGGGGAATTGTGCCCGCCACTAGTGGCTGAGAACTGGGCTAGTGTTGGGGGACTTGTGCCCGCCAATAGTGGCTGAAGTCCGGGCTCGTGTTTGGGGAATTGTGCGCGTATTATCGGGCCGGTGTTTGGGGATATGCGCGCGTATTATCGGGCCGGTGTTTGGGGAATTGTGCCCGCCACTAGTGGCTGAGAACTGGGCTAGTGTTTGGGGACTTGTGCCCGCCAATAGTGCTTTAAATGCGCACCGGGGCTATACCCGGGTCGGAAGACCGATTTGCAACGACCAGAAAGTACAAGACCGTTAAATAGGTGAAAGTTCAATCGTTTGAGAGGCGGCGCTTTTGAATCCTCCCAAACGAGTGCCCTCCAGTGGCGCTTTTGCGGATGTGGCCTGCTCGTAGAGCTGTGCTGTCGGGGCCGGCGCCGGGATTGCCTCTTGCGGTTCGTTCTCGGCTTGTGTTTAGGCTGCGCGCCCCGTTAAAACCGCGCACGGGTGTCCGGCGGGTCACACGTCGGAGTGAGTTCGTAAAAAAAAGTTTTTCAAATTTTAAAGTATTGAAACCGGACTTCCAGAGATGCCTTGGACGAGCGCGTTCCCCCTTGTGCCTGCCAATAGTGGCTGAAATCCGGGTCGGTGTTTGGGGAATTGTGCGCGTATTATCGGGCCGGTGTTTGGGGATTTGCGCGCATATTATCGGCCCGGTGTTTGGGAAATTGTGCCCGCCACTAGTGGCTGAGAACTGGGCTAGTGTTGGGGGACTTGTGCCCTCCAATAGTGGCTGAAATCCGGGCCGGTGTTTGGGGAATTGTGCGCGTATTATCGGGCCGGTGTTTGGGGATTTGTGCGCGTATTATCGGGCCGGTGTTTGGGGAATTTTGCGCGTATTATCGGGCCGGTGTTTGGGGATTTGCTTGCGTATTATCGGGCCGGTGTTTGGGGAATTGTGCCCGCCACTAGTGGCTGAGAACTGGGCTAGTGTTGGGGGACTTGTGCCCTCCAATAGTGGCTGAAATCCGGGCCGGTGTTTGGGGATTTGTGCGCGTATTATCGGGCCGGTGTTTGGGGAATTTTGCGCGTATTATCGGGCCGGTGTTTGGGGATTTGCACGCGTATTATCGGGCCGGTGTTTGGGGAATTGTGCCCGCCACTAGTGGCTGAAATCCGGGCCGGTGTTTGGGGAATTGTGCGCGTATTATCGGGCCGGTGTTTGGGGATATGCGCGCGTATTATCGGGCCGGTGTTTGGGGAATTGTGCCCGCCACTAGTGGCTGAGAACTGGGCTAGTGTTTGGGGACTTGTGCCCGCCAATAGTGGCTTAAATGCGCACCGGGGCTATACCCGGGTCGGACGACCGATTTGCATCGACCAGAAAGTACAAGACCGTTAAATAGGTGAAAGTTCAATCGTTTGAGAGGCGGCGCTTTTGAATCCTCCCAAACGAGTGCCCTCCAGTGGCGCTTTTGCGGATGTGGCCTGCTCGTAGAGCTGTGCTGTCGGGGCCGGCGCCGGGATTCCATCTTGCAGTTCGTTCTCGGCTTGTGTTTAGGCTGCGCGCCCCGTTAAAACCGCGCACGGGTGTCCGGCGGGTCACACGTCGGAGTGAGTTCGTAAAAAAAAGTTTTTCAAATTTTAAAGTATTGAAACCGGACTTCCAGAGATGCCTTGGACGAGCGCGTTCCCCCTTGTGCCTGCCAATAGTGGCTGAAATCCGGGTCGGTGTTTGGGGAATTGTGCGCGTATTATCGGGCCGGTGTTTGGGGATTTGCGCGCATATTATCGGCCCGGTGTTTGGGGAATTGTGCCCGCCACTAGTGGCTGAGAACTGGGCTAGTGTTGGGGGACTTGTGCCCTCCAATAGTGGCTGAAATCCGGGCCGGTGTTTGGGGAATTGTGCGCGTATTATCGGGCCGGTGTTTGGGGATTTGTGCGCGTATTATCGGGCCGGTGTTTGGGGAATTTTGCGCGTATTATCGGGCCGGTGTTTGGGGATTTTTGCGCGTATTATCGGGCCGGTGTTTGGGGAATTGTGCCCGCCACTAGTGGCTGAGAACTGGGCTAGTGTTGGGGGACTTGTGCCCGCCAATAGTGGCTGAAATCCGGGCTGGTGTTTGGGGAATTGTGCGCGTATTATCGGGCCGGTGTTTGGGGATATGCGCGCGTATTATCGGGCCGGTGTTTGGGGAATTGTGCCCGCCAATAGTGGCTTAAATGCGCACCGGGGCTATACCCGGGTCGGACGACCGATTTGCATCGACCAGAAAGTACAAGACCGTTAAATAGGTGAAAGTTCAATCGTTTGAGAGGCGGCGCTTTTGAATCCTCCCAAACGAGTGCCCTCCAGTGGCGCTTTTGCGGATGTGGCCTGCTCGTAGAGCTGTGCTGTCGGGGCCGGCGCCGGGATTGCATCTTGCGGTTCGTTCTCGGCTTGTGTTTAGGCTGCGCGCCCCGTTAAAACCGCGCACGGGTGTCCGGCGGGTCACACGTCGGAGTGAGTTCGTAAAAAAATCTAAGTTTTTCAAATTTTAAAGTATTGAAAGCGGACTTCCAGAGATGCCTTGGACGAGCGTGCTACCCCGCTTGCGCGCCGGCGCCCGGCGTCTCCCGCTCGGGCCTGAAATCCGCGAACCGACACACCGGCTTGGGCGGGGGGGAGTCGACAAGTCCCAAAAACCGGCCCAACTCTGGCCGTGCGCCGGGCCCTTCAAGTTTTTCAAATTTTAAAGCACCTATGTCAAAGTCAAGGCCCGCGGGCCTGATGTGGAGAGGGTTTTACCTGGCCCGCGTGACGATATCAATATATTATTAGATCCGGCCCGCAGGCTGCTGCAAGCCAGCAGCCCGCAGTACGCATGAATACTACATTTCCCACAATGCAACGGGGACGCGCCGAGCGGGAGCAAAGCGGGGGGCGGTTTGATTTATTCAGCAGTGGATCAGCAGCAGTCATTAGCAAACAGCAAAAATCAAAAATGGCTAAACGGAAGGTGGACAATGAAAACCGTGGGCTTTCAAACAAGGTGGGAGTTGGAGTACATGTTCATGGAGGTAGCTGGAAAACCTGTGTGTCTGCTATGTGGAGAAAGTGTGGCGGTGATGAAAGAGTATAATATTAGACGGCATCATGAAACAAAACACACGGAGAAAACCAAGATTCTGGACATAGAACAAAGGCTACAGAGGGTCAAGGAATTTAAACGAGGTCTCAAATCTCGACAGGGTCTGTTCAGAAAAGCCCAGTCACAAAGCGAGGCTGCTGTCAAGGCCAGTTTTATTTTAGCAGAGGAGATCGCCAAATCAGCCCGGCCATTTACCGAGGGGGATTTCATCAAAAACTGTATGCTTAAAGTCTGTGACGAACTTTGCGCAGGCAAAAGACAACTTTTTTCAAACACCAGCCTGAGCAGAAATACCATTGCTGATCGCGTAGACCTGTTGTCTAACAATCTAAAAGAGCAACTTGTGCAAAAGATGAAGCACTGCCAAGTATCAGCGTCAGCCTCAAACAAGTAATGTAGAGTTGTAGTAATACAGTACTGTATATAAATGTATGTAAATACAGTAATAATACAGTAATGTTTCCTGTGCAATTACACATTTGAAGTTTTTACTCCGTTCAATTTTAAAAGTTAAATATGCACATAAAGAAGGTCTTGTTTTTTGTTGTTCCCCTCGGGAATTTTAAAGCTTTATTGTCTATGTTGACTATGTTGTTTTTGTTTGCCGACTCTGTCCTGGGAGTGTTTCTTGTTTTTCGGCTTTTCATGGAAAATAGATCTTGATGTGGACAACAGTCTTTTGATAAAATTGTCTCCTATTTAGCAGAGAAAATGACTTTTGATTGTTATTATTTGTTAATCAGTAATTCCTTTTTTTCACACTAACCCAGAGAAAGCCCAGAAAGGAAAGTCAATGTACATTTGAGCAGGACAGATGAGGTCCAGTGTGTTGATTGCTATTGGTTTTAAGTAACAAGAGATTTTTGCACTTTATTTTATTGTATTTCGAGGCAATACTTCTTTTTAATAATTTCAGATGATTGAATGATAAAAAATGGTTATGAGTTGTTGTTATGAGATATGTTATGAGTTTTTTATATAAAGGACATTTGTATTTTGTGCCTGCTGAAATTAAAAATGACTGACAGAGTCATAAGAAAATATTGCTTTATTTATCCAATCATATTGTAATATATTTGTTGTGTTTTCAGTAGGTTAAATCTTGGTTTCAGTAAAGATTGGACAGTCCGGCCCTCGGCTTGTAGCCAAATGTTTTATTTGGCCCTCCGTCCATTTGACTTTGACACCCCTGTTTTAAAGTATTGAAACCGGACTTCATGGGACGCACACGCCCTCAGATCAGACGGGACGACAAAATCGGCACTTGCCCTTTAAGTTTTCACTAGTGTCGGCTTATAAGTCCCCAAGTTTTGACTTAATTTGGCTTTTTGAATTTTGACTTGATTTGGGGCACAAGTCTCCAAACCTCGCGGGACTTAGAAATTCCGGCGGCGCTTTTGTGGCAATGCGGTGCCCGCCGTCTAGCGAAACCACAGCCAAAACCCCCAAAAAAGCCAAATTAAGTGGCATCACGGGGTTTTTGCCGAGGTGCCTTTAACTTCCCCCGGATTTATGCCCACTAGTCCCCAAACGGCCTGGCGCGAGATTTTCATACTGAAAATCGCAGCTTCGTGGATTTACAGCCGCCTACCCTCGGGGGGCCGCCCTACCGCAGCACTTGGAACCGTAAAACCGGGCCGGTGTTTGGGGAATTGTGCCCGCCACTAGTGGCTGAAATCCGGGCCGGTGTTTGGGGAATTGTGCGCGTATTATCGGGCCGGTGTTTGGGGATATGCGCGCGTATTATCGGGCCGGTGTTTGGGGAATTGTGCCCGCCACTAGTGGCTGAGAACTGGGCTAGTGTTTGGGGACTTGTGCCCGCCAATAGTGGCTTAAATGCGCACCGGGGCTATACCCGGGTCGGACGACCGATTTGCATCGACCAGAAAGTACAAGACCGTTAAATAGGTGAAAGTTCTATCGTTTGAGAGGCGGCGCTTTTGAATCCTCCCAAACAAGTGCCCTCCAGTGGCGCTTTTGCGGATGTGGCCTGCTCGTAGAGCTGTGCTGTCGGGGCCGGCGCCGGGATTGCCTCTTGCGGTTCGTTCTCGGCTTGTGTTTAGGCTGCGCGCCCCGTTAAAACCGCGCACGGGTGTCCGGCGGGTCACACGTCGGAGTGAGTTCGTAAAAAAAAGTTTTTCAAATTTTAAAGTATTGAAACCGGACTTCCAGAGATGCCTTGGACGAGCGCGTTCCCCCTTGTGCCTGCCAATAGTGGCTGAAATCCGGGCCGGTGTTTGGGGAATTGTGCGCGTATTATCGGGCCGGTGTTTGGGGATTTGCGCGCATATTATCGGCCCGGTGTTTGGGGAATTGTGCCCGCCACTAGTGGCTGAGAACTGGGCTAGTGTTGGGGGACTTGTGCCCTCCAATAGTGGCTGAAATCCGGGCCGGTGTTTGGGGAATTGTGCGCGTATTATCGGGCCGGTGTTTGGGGATTTGTGCGCGTATTATCGGGCCGGTGTTTGGGGAATTTTGCGCGTATTATCGGGCCGGTGTTTGGGGATTTTTGCGCGTATTATCGGGCCGGTGTTTGGGGAATTGTGCCCGCCACTAGTGGCTGAGAACTGGGCTAGTGTTGGGGGACTTGTGCCCGCCAATAGTGGCTGAAGTCCGGGCTGGTGTTTGGGGAATTGTGCGCGTATTATCGGGCCGGTGTTTGGGGAATTTTGCGCGTATTATCGGGCCGGTGTTTGGGGATTTTTGCGCGTATTATCGGGCCGGTGTTTGGGGAATTGTGCCCGCCACTAGTGGCTGAGAACTGGGCTAGTGTTGGGGGACTTGTGCCCGCCAATAGTGGCTGAAGTCCGGGCCGGTGTTTGGGGAATTGTGCGCGTATTATCGGGCCGGTGTTTGGGGATTTGCGCGCATATTATCGGCCCGGTGTTTGGGGAATTGTGCCCGCCACTAGTGGCTGAGAACTGGGCTAGTGTTGGGGGACTTGTGCCCTCCAATAGTGGCTGAAATCCGGGCCGGTGTTTGGGGAATTGTGCGCGTATTATCGGGCCGGTGTTTGGGGATTTGTGCGCGTATTATCGGGCCGGTGTTTGGGGAATTTTGCGCGTATTATCGGGCCGGTGTTTGGGGATTTTTGCGCGTATTATCGGGCCGGTGTTTGGGGAATTGTGCCCGCCACTAGTGGCTGAGAACTGGGCTAGTGTTGGGGGACTTGTGCCCGCCAATAGTGGCTGAAGTCCGGGCTGGTGTTTGGGGAATTGTGCGCGTATTATCGGGCCGGTGTTTGGGGAATTTTGCGCGTATTATCGGGCCGGTGTTTGGGGATTTTTGCGCGTATTATCGGGCCGGTGTTTGGGGAATTGTGCCCGCCACTAGTGGCTGAGAACTGGGCTAGTGTTGGGGGACTTGTGCCCGCCAATAGTGGCTGAAGTCCGGGCTGGTGTTTGGGGAATTGTGCGCGTATTATCGGGCCGGTGTTTGGGGATTTGCGCGCATATTATCGGCCCGGTGTTTGGGGAATTGTGCCCGCCACTAGTGGCTGAGAACTGGGCTAGTGTTGGGGGACTTGTGCCCTCCAATAGTGGCTGAAATCCGGGCCGGTGTTTGGGGAATTGTGCGCGTATTATCGGGCCGGTGTTTGGGGATTTGTGCGCGTAGTATCGGGCCGGTGTTTGGGGAATTTTGCGCGTATTATCGGGCCGGTGTTTGGGGATTTTTGCGCGTATTATCGGGCCGGTGTTTGGGGAATTGTGCCCGCCACTAGTGGCTGAGAACTGGGCTAGTGTTGGGGGACTTGTGCCCGCCAATAGTGGCTGAAGTCCGGGCTGGTGTTTGGGGAATTGTGCGCGTATTATCGGGCCGGTGTTTGGGGATATGCGCGCGTATTATCGGGCCGGTGTTTGGGGAATTGTGCCCGCCACTAGTGGCTGAGAACTGGGCTAGTGTTTGGGGACTTGTGCCCGCCAATAGTTGCTTAAATGCGCACCGGGGCTATACCCGGGTCGGACGACCGATTTGCATCGACCAGAAAGTACAAGACCGTTAAATAGGTGAAAGTTCAATCGTTTGAGAGGCGGCGCTTTTGAATCCTCCCAAACGAGTGCCCTCCAGTGGCGCTTTTGCGGATGTGGCCTGCTCGTAGAGCTGTGCTGTCGGGGCCGGCGCCGGGATTCCATCTTGCATTTCGTTCTCGGCTTGTGTTTAGGCTGCGCGCCCCGTTAAAACCGCGCACGGGTGTCCGGCGGGTCACACGTCGGAGTGAGTTCGTAAAAAAAAGTTTTTCAAATTTTAAAGTATTGAAACCGGACTTCCAGAGATGCCTTGGACGAGCGCGTTCCCCCTTGTGCCTGCCAATAGTGGCTGAAATCCGGGTCGGTGTTTGGGGAATTGTGCGCGTATTATCGGGCCGGTGTTTGGGGATTTGCGCGCATATTATCGGCCCGGTGTTTGGGGAATTGTGCCCGCCACTAGTGGCTGAGAACTGGGCTAGTGTTGGGGGACTTGTGCCCTCCAATAGTGGCTGAAATCCGGGCCGGTGTTTGGGGATTTGTGCGCGTATTATCGGGCCGGTGTTTGGGGAATTTTGCGCGTATTATCGGGCCGGTGTTTGGGGATTTGCGCGCGTATTATCGGGCCGGTGTTTGGGGAATTGTGCCCGCCACTAGTGGCTGAAATCCGGGCCGGTGTTTGGGGGATTGTGCGCGTATTATCGGGCCGGTGTTTGGGGATATGCGCGCGTATTATCGGGCCGGTGTTTGGGGAATTGTGCCCGCCACTAGTGGCTGAGAACTGGGCTAGTGTTTGGGGACTTGTGCCCGCCAATAGTGGCTTAAATGCGCACCGGGGCTATACCCGGGTCGGACGACCGATTTGCATCGACCAGAAAGTACAAGACCGTTAAATAGGTGAAAGTTCTATCGTTTGAGAGGCGGCGCTTTTGAATCCTCCCAAACGAGTGCCCTCCAGTGGCGCTTTTGCGGATGTGGCCTGCTCGTAGAGCTGTGCTGTCGGGGCCGGCGCCGGGATTGCCTCTTGCGGTTCGTTCTCGGCTTGTGTTTAGGCTGCGCGCCCCGTTAAAACCGCGCACGGGTGTCCGGCGGGTCACACGTCGGAGTGAGTTCGTAAAAAAAAGTTTTTCAAATTTTAAAGTATTGAAACCGGACTTCCAGAGATGCCTTGGACGAGCGCGTTCCCCCTTGTGCCTGCCAATAGTGGCTGAAATCCGGGCCGGTGTTTGGGGAATTGTGCGCGTATTATCGGGCCGGTGTTTGGGGATTTGCGCGCATATTATCGGCCCGGTGTTTGGGGAATTGTGCCCGCCACTAGTGGCTGAGAACTGGGCTAGTGTTGGGGGACTTGTGCCCTCCAATAGTGGCTGAAATCCGGGCCGGTGTTTGGGGAATTGTGCGCGTATTATCGGGCCGGTGTTTGGGGATTTGTGCGCGTATTATCGGGCCGGTGTTTGGGGAATTTTGCGCGTATTATCGGGCCGGTGTTTGGGGATTTTTGCGCGTATTATCGGGCCGGTGTTTGGGGAATTGTGCCCGCCACTAGTGGCTGAGAACTGGGCTAGTGTTGGGGGACTTGTGCCCGCCAATAGTGGCTGAAATCCGGGCTGGTGTTTGGGGAATTGTGCGCGTATTATCGGGCCGGTGTTTGGGGATATGCGCGCGTATTATCGGGCCGGTGTTTGGGGAATTGTGCCCGCCAATAGTGGCTTAAATGCGCACCGGGGCTATACCCGGGTCGGACGACCGATTTGCATCGACCAGAAAGTACAAGACCGTTAAATAGGTGAAAGTTCAATCGTTTGAGAGGCGGCGCTTTTGAATCCTCCCAAACGAGTGCCCTCCAGTGGCGCTTTTGCGGATGTGGCCTGCTCGTAGAGCTGTGCTGTCGGGGCCGGCGCCGGGATTGCATCTTGCGGTTCGTTCTCGGCTTGTGTTTAGGCTGCGCGCCCCGTTAAAACCGCGCACGGGTGTCCGGCGGGTCACACGTCGGAGTGAGTTCGTAAAAAATTCTACGTTTTTCAAATTTTAAAGTATTGAAAGCGGACTTCCAGAGATGCCTTGGACGAGCGTGCTACCCCGCTTGCGCGCCGGCGCCCGGCGTCTCCCGCTCGGGCCTGAAATCCGCGAACCGACACACCGGCTTGGGCGGGGGGGGAGTCGACAAGTCCCAAAAACCGGCCCAACTCTGGCCGTGCGCCGGGCCCTTCAAGTTTTTCAAATTTTAAAGCACCTATGTCAAAGTCAAGGCCCGCGGGCCACATCAGGCCCGCGAGAGGGTTTTACCTGGCCCGCGTGACGATATCAATATATTATTAGATCCGGCCCGCAGGCTGCTGCAAGCCAGCAGCCCGCAGTACGCATGAATACTACATTTCCCACAATGCAACGGGGACGCGCCGAGCGGGAGCAAAGCGGGGGGCGGTTTGATTTATTCAGCAGTGGATCAGCAGCAGTCATTAGCAAACAGCAAAAATCAAAAATGGCTAAACGGAAGGTGGACAATGAAAACCGGGGCTTTCAAACAAGGTGGGAGTTGGAGTACATGTTCATGGAGGTAGCTGGAAAACCTGTGTGTCTGCTATGTGGAGAAAGTGTGGCGGTGATGAAAGAGTATAATATTAGACGGCATCATGAAACAAAACACACGGAGAAAACCAAGATTCTGGACATAGAACAAAGGCTACAGAGGGTCAAGGAATTTAAACGAGGTCTCAAATCTCGACAGGGTCTGTTCAGAAAAGCCCAGTCACAAAGCGAGGCTGCTGTCAAGGCCAGTTTTATTTTAGCAGAGGAGATCGCCAAATCAGCCCGGCCATTTACCGAGGGGGATTTCATCAAAAACTGTATGCTTAAAGTCTGTGACGAACTTTGCGCAGGCAAAAGACAACTTTTTTCAAACACCAGCCTGAGCAGAAATACCATTGCTGATCGCGTAGACCTGTTGTCTAACAATCTAAAAGAGCAACTTGTGCAAAAGATGAAGCACTGCCAAGTATCAGCGTCAGCCTCAAACAAGTAATGTAGAGTTGTAGTAATACAGTACTGTATATAAATGTATGTAAATACAGTAATAATACAGTAATGTTTCCTGTGCAATTACACATTTGAAGTTTTTACTCCGTTCAATTTTAAAAGTTAAATATGCACATAAAGAAGGTCTTGTTTTTTGTTGTTCCCCTCGGGAATTTTAATGCTTTATTGTCTATGTTGACTATGTTGTTTTTGTTTGCCGACTCTGTCCTGGGAGTGTTTCTTGTTTTTCGGCTTTTCATGGAAAATAGATCTTGATGTGGACAACAGTCTTTTGATAAAATTGTCTCCTATTTAGCAGAGAAAATGACTTTTGATTGTTATTATTTGTTAATCAGTAATTCCTTTTTTTCACACTAACCCAGAGAAAGCCCAGAAAGGAAAGTCAATGTACATTTGAGCAGGACAGATGAGGTCCAGTGTGTTGATTGCTATTGGTTTTAAGTAACAAGAGATTTTTGCACTTTATTTTATTGTATTTCGAGGCAATACTTCTTTTTAATAATTTCAGATGATTGAATGATAGAAAATGGTTATGAGTTGTTGTTATGAGATATGTTATGAGTTTTTGATATAAAGGACATTTGTATTTTGTGCCTGCTGAAATTAAAAATGACTGACAGAGTCATAAGAAAATATTGCTTTATTTATCCAATCATATTGTAATATATTTGTTGTGTTTTCAGTAGGTTAAATCTTGGTTTCAGTAAAGATTGGACAGTCCGGCCCTCGGCTTGTAGCCAAATGTTTTATTTGGCCCTCCGTCCATTTGACTTTGACACCCCTGTTTTAAAGTATTGAAACCGGACTTCATGGGACGCACACGCCCTCAGATCAGACGGGACGACAAAATCGGCACTTGCCCTTTAAGTTTTCACTAGTGTCGGCTTATAAGTCCCCAAGTTTTGACTTAATTTGGCTTTTTGAATTTTGACTTGATTTGGGGCACAAGTCTCCAAACCTCGCGGGACTTAGAAATTCCGGCGGCGCTTTTGTGGCAATGCGGTGCCCGCCGTCTAGCGAAACCACAGCCAAAACCCCCCAAAAAGCCAAATTAAGTGGCATCACGGGGTTTTTGCCGAGGTGCCTTTAACTTCCCCCGGATTTATGCCCACTAGTCCCCAAACGGCCTGGCGCGAGATTTTCATACTGAAAATCGCAGCTTCGTGGATTTACAGCCGCCTACCCTCGGGGGGCCGCCCTACCGCAGCACTTGGAACCGTAAAACCGGGCCGGTGTTTGGGGAATTGTGCCCGCCACTAGTGGCTGAAATCCGGGCCGGTGTTTGGGGAATTGTGCGCGTATTATCGGGCCGGTGTTTGGGGATATGCGCGCGTATTATCGGGCCGGTGTTTGGGGAATTGTGCCCGCCACTAGTGGCTGAGAACTGGGCTAGTGTTTGGGGACTTGTGCCCGCCAATAGTGGCTTAAATGCGCACCGGGGCTATACCCGGGTCGGACGACCGATTTGCATCGACCAGAAAGTACAAGACCGTTAAATAGGTGAAAGTTCAATCGTTTGAGAGGCGGTGCTTTTGAATCCTCCCAAACGAGTGCCCTCCAGTGGCGCTTTTGCGGATGTGGCCTGCTCGTAGAGCTGTGCTGTCGGGGCCGGCGCCGGGATTGCCTCTTGCGGTTCGTTCTCGGCTTGTGTTTAGGCTGCGCGCCCCGTTAAAACCGCGCACGGGTGTCCGGCGGGTCACACGTCGGAGTGAGTTCGTAAAAAAAAGTTTTTCAAATTTTAAAGTATTGAAACCGGACTTCCAGAGATGCCTTGGACGAGCGCGTTCCCCCTTGTGCCTGCCAATAGTGGCTGAAATCCGGGCCGGTGTTTGGGGAATTGTGCGTGTATTATCGGGCCGGTGTTTGGGGATTTGCGCGCATATTATCGGCCCGGTGTTTGGGGAATTGTGCCCGCCACTAGTGGCTGAGAACTGGGCTAGTGTTGGGGGACTTGTGCCCTCCAATAGTGGCTGAAATCCGGGCCGGTGTTTGGGGAATTGTGCGCGTATTATCGGGCCGGTGTTTGGGGATTTGTGCGCGTATTATCGGGCCGGTGTTTGGGGAATTTTGCGCGTATTATCGGGCCGGTGTTTGGGGATTTTTGCGCGTATTATCGGGCCGGTGTTTGGGGAATTGTGCCCGCCACTAGTGGCTGAGAACTGGGCTAGTGTTGGGGGACTTGTGCCCGCCAATAGTGGCTGAAATCCGGGCTGGTGTTTGGGGAATTGTGCGCGTATTATCGGGCCGGTGTTTGGGGATATGCGCGCGTATTATCGGGCCGGTGTTTGGGGAATTGTGCCCGCCAATAGTGGCTTAAATGCGCACCGGGGCTATACCCGGGTCGGACGACCGATTTGCATCGACCAGAAAGTACAAGACCGTTAAATAGGTGAAAGTTCAATCGTTTGAGAGGCGGCGCTTTTGAATCCTCCCAAACGAGTGCCCTCCAGTGGCGCTTTTGCGGATGTGGCCTGCTCGTAGAGCTGTGCTGTCGGGGCCGGCGCCGGGATTGCATCTTGCGGTTCGTTCTCGGCTTGTGTTTAGGCTGCGCGCCCCGTTAAAACCGCGCACGGGTGTCCGGCGGGTCACACGTCGGAGTGAGTTCGTAAAAAATTCTAAGTTTTTCAAATTTTAAAGTATTGAAAGCGGACTTCCAGAGATGCCTTGGACGAGCGTGCTACCCCGCTTGCGCGCCGGCGCCCGGCGTCTCCCGCTCGGGCCTGAAATCCGCGAACCGACACACCGGCTTGGGCGGGGGGGAGTCGACAAGTCCCAAAAACCGGCCCAACTCTGGCCGTGCGCCGGGCCCTTCAAGTTTTTCAAATTTTAAAGCACCTATGTCAAAGTCAAGGCCCGCGGGCCACATCAGGCCCGCGAGAGGGTTTTACCTGGCCCGCGTGACGATATCAATATATTATTAGATCCGGCCCGCAGGCTGCTGCAAGCCAGCAGCCCGCAGTACGCATGAATACTACATTTCCCACAATGCAACGGGGACGCGCCGAGCGGGAGCAAAGCGGGGGGCGGTTTGATTTATTCAGCAGTGGATCAGCAGCAGTCATTAGCAAACAGCAAAAATCAAAAATGGCTAAACGGAAGGTGGACAATGAAAACCGGGGCTTTCAAACAAGGTGGGAGTTGGAGTACATGTTCATGGAGGTAGCTGGAAAACCTGTGTGTCTGCTATGTGGAGAAAGTGTGGCGGTGATGAAAGAGTATAATATTAGACGGCATCATGAAACAAAACACACGGAGAAAACCAAGATTCTGGACATAGAACAAAGGCTACAGAGGGTCAAGGAATTTAAACGAGGTCTCAAATCTCGACAGGGTCTGTTCAGAAAAGCCCAGTCACAAAGCGAGGCTGCTGTCAAGGCCAGTTTTATTTTAGCAGAGGAGATCGCCAAATCAGCCCGGCCATTTACCGAGGGGGATTTCATCAAAAACTGTATGCTTAAAGTCTGTGACGAACTTTGCGCAGGCAAAAGACAACTTTTTTCAAACACCAGCCTGAGCAGAAATACCATTGCTGATCGCGTAGACCTGTTGTCTAACAATCTAAAAGAGCAACTTGTGCAAAAGATGAAGCACTGCCAAGTATCAGCGTCAGCCTCAAACAAGTAATGTAGAGTTGTAGTAATACAGTACTGTATATAAATGTATGTAAATACAGTAATAATACAGTAATGTTTCCTGTGCAATTACACATTTGAAGTTTTTACTCCGTTCAATTTTAAAAGTTAAATATGCACATAAAGAAGGTCTTGTTTTTTGTTGTTCCCCTCGGGAATTTTAAAGCTTTATTGTCTATGTTGACTATGTTGTTTTTGTTTGCCGACTCTGTCCTGGGAGTGTTTCTTGTTTTTCGGCTTTTCATGGAAAATAGATCTTGATGTGGACAACAGTCTTTTGATAAAATTGTCTCCTATTTAGCAGAGAAAATGACTTTTGATTGTTATTATTTGTTAATCAGTAATTCCTTTTTTTCACACTAACCCAGAGAAAGCCCAGAAAGGAAAGTCAATGTACATTTGAGCAGGACAGATGAGGTCCAGTGTGTTGATTGCTATTGGTTTTAAGTAACAAGAGATTTTTGCACTTTATTTTATTGTATTTCGAGGCAATACTTCTTTTTAATAATTTCAGATGATTGAATGATAGAAAATGGTTATGAGTTGTTGTTATGAGATATGTTAAGAGTTTTTTATATAAAGGACATTTGTATTTTGTGCCTGCTGAAATTAAAAATGACTGACAGAGTCATAAGAAAATATTGCTTTATTTATCCAATCATATTGTAATATATTTGTTGTGTTTTCAGTAGGTTAAATCTTGGTTTCAGTAAAGATTGGACAGTCCGGCCCTCGGCTTGTAGCCAAATGTTTTATTTGGCCCTCCGTCCATTTGACTTTGACACCCCTGTTTTAAAGTATTGAAACCGGACTTCATGGGACGCACACGCCCTCAGATCAGACGGGAGGACAAAATCGGCACTTGCCCTTTAAGTTTTCACTAGTGTCGGCTTATAAGTCCCCAAGTTTTGACTTAATTTGGCTTTTTGAATTTTGACTTGATTTGGGGCACAAGTCTCCAAACCTCGCGGGACTTAGAAATTCCGGCGGCGCTTTTGTGGCAATGCGGTGCCCGCCGTCTAGCGAAACCACAGCCAAAACCCCCAAAAAAGCCAAATTAAGTGGCATCACGGGGTTTTTGCCGAGGTGCCTTTAACTTCCCCCGGATTTATGCCCACTAGTCCCCAAACGGCCTGGCGCGAGATTTTCATACTGAAAATCGCAGCTTCGTGGATTTACAGCCGCTTACCCTCGGGGGGCCGCCCTACCGCAGCACTTGGAACCGTAAAACCGGGCCGGTGTTTGGGGAATTGTGCCCGCCACTAGTGGCTGAAATCCGGGCCGGTGTTTGGGGAATTGTGCGCGTATTATCGGGCCGGTGTTTGGGGATATGCGCGCGTATTATCGGGCCGGTGTTTGGGGAATTGTGCCCGCCACTAGTGGCTGAGAACTGGGCTAGTGTTTGGGGACTTGTGCCCGCCAATAGTGGCTTAAATGCGCACCGGGGCTATACCCGGGTCGGACGACCGATTTGCATCGACCAGAAAGTACAAGACCGTTAAATAGGTGAAAGTTCAATCGTTTGAGAGGCGGCGCTTTTGAATCCTCCCAAACGAGTGCCCTCCAGTGGCGCTTTTGCGGATGTGGCCTGCTCGTAGAGCTGTGCTGTCGGGGCCGGCGCCGGGATTGCCTCTTGCGGTTCGTTCTCGGCTTGTGTTTAGGCTGCGCGCCCCGTTAAAACCGCGCACGGGTGTCCGGCGGGTCACACGTCGGAGTGAGTTCGTAAAAAAAAGTTTTTCAAATTTTAAAGTATTGAAACCGGACTTCCAGAGATGCCTTGGACGAGCGCGTTCCCCCTTGTGCCTGCCAATAGTGGCTGAAATCCGGGCCGGTGTTTGGGGAATTGTGCGCGTATTATCGGGCCGGTGTTTGGGGATTTGCGCGCATATTATCGGCCCGGTGTTTGGGGAATTGTGCCCGCCACTAGTGGCTGAGAACTGGGCTAGTGTTGGGGGACTTGTGCCCTCCAATAGTGGCTGAAATCCGGGCCGGTGTTTGGGGATTTGTGCGCGTATTATCGGGCCGGTGTTTGGGGAATTTTGCGCGTATTATCGGGCCGGTGTTTGGGGATTTGCGCGCGTATTATCGGGCCGGTGTTTGGGGAATTGTGCCCGCCACTAGTGGCTGAAATCCGGGCCGGTGTTTGGGGGATTGTGCGCGTATTATCGGGCCGGTGTTTGGGGATATGCGCGCGTATTATCGGGCCGGTGTTTGGGGAATTGTGCCCGCCACTAGTGGCTGAGAACTGGGCTAGTGTTTGGGGACTTGTGCCCGCCAATAGTGGCTTAAATGCGCACCGGGGCTATACCCGGGTCGGACGACCGATTTGCATCGACCAGAAAGTACAAGACCGTTAAATAGGTGAAAGTTCTATCGTTTGAGAGGCGGCGCTTTTGAATCCTCCCAAACGAGTGCCCTCCAGTGGCGCTTTTGCGGATGTGGCCTGCTCGTAGAGCTGTGCTGTCGGGGCCGGCGCCGGGATTGCCTCTTGCGGTTCGTTCTCGGCTTGTGTTTAGGCTGCGCGCCCCGTTAAAACCGCGCACGGGTGTCCGGCGGGTCACACGTCGGAGTGAGTTCGTAAAAAAAAGTTTTTCAAATTTTAAAGTATTGAAACCGGACTTCCAGAGATGCCTTGGACGAGCGCGTTCCCCCTTGTGCCTGCCAATAGTGGCTGAAATCCGGGCCGGTGTTTGGGGAATTGTGCGCGTATTATCGGGCCGGTGTTTGGGGATTTGCGCGCATATTATCGGCCCGGTGTTTGGGGAATTGTGCCCGCCACTAGTGGCTGAGAACTGGGCTAGTGTTGGGGGACTTGTGCCCTCCAATAGTGGCTGAAATCCGGGCCGGTGTTTGGGGAATTGTGCGCGTATTATCGGGCCGGTGTTTGGGGATTTGTGCGCGTATTATCGGGCCGGTGTTTGGGGAATTTTGCGCGTATTATCGGGCCGGTGTTTGGGGATTTTTGCGCGTATTATCGGGCCGGTGTTTGGGGAATTGTGCCCGCCACTAGTGGCTGAGAACTGGGCTAGTGTTGGGGGACTTGTGCCCGCCAATAGTGGCTGAAATCCGGGCTGGTGTTTGGGGAATTGTGCGCGTATTATCGGGCCGGTGTTTGGGGATATGCGCGCGTATTATCGGGCCGGTGTTTGGGGAATTGTGCCCGCCAATAGTGGCTTAAATGCGCACCGGGGCTATACCCGGGTCGGACGACCGATTTGCATCGACCAGAAAGTACAAGACCGTTAAATAGGTGAAAGTTCAATCGTTTGAGAGGCGGCGCTTTTGAATCCTCCCAAACGAGTGCCCTCCAGTGGCGCTTTTGCGGATGTGGCCTGCTCGTAGAGCTGTGCTGTCGGGGCCGGCGCCGGGATTGCATCTTGCGGTTCGTTCTCGGCTTGTGTTTAGGCTGCGCGCCCCGTTAAAACCGCGCACGGGTGTCCGGCGGGTCACACGTCGGAGTGAGTTCGTAAAAAATTCTACGTTTTTCAAATTTTAAAGTATTGAAAGCGGACTTCCAGAGATGCCTTGGACGAGCGTGCTACCCCGCTTGCGCGCCGGCGCCCGGCGTCTCCCGCTCGGGCCTGAAATCCGCGAACCGACACACCGGCTTGGGCGGGGGGGGAGTCGACAAGTCCCAAAAACCGGCCCAACTCTGGCCGTGCGCCGGGCCCTTCAAGTTTTTCAAATTTTAAAGCACCTATGTCAAAGTCAAGGCCCGCGGGCCACATCAGGCCCGCGAGAGGGTTTTACCTGGCCCGCGTGACGATATCAATATATTATTAGATCCGGCCCGCAGGCTGCTGCAAGCCAGCAGCCCGCAGTACGCATGAATACTACATTTCCCACAATGCAACGGGGACGCGCCGAGCGGGAGCAAAGCGGGGGGCGGTTTGATTTATTCAGCAGTGGATCAGCAGCAGTCATTAGCAAACAGCAAAAATCAAAAATGGCTAAACGGAAGGTGGACAATGAAAACCGGGGCTTTCAAACAAGGTGGGAGTTGGAGTACATGTTCATGGAGGTAGCTGGAAAACCTGTGTGTCTGCTATGTGGAGAAAGTGTGGCGGTGATGAAAGAGTATAATATTAGACGGCATCATGAAACAAAACACACGGAGAAAACCAAGATTCTGGACATAGAACAAAGGCTACAGAGGGTCAAGGAATTTAAACGAGGTCTCAAATCTCGACAGGGTCTGTTCAGAAAAGCCCAGTCACAAAGCGAGGCTGCTGTCAAGGCCAGTTTTATTTTAGCAGAGGAGATCGCCAAATCAGCCCGGCCATTTACCGAGGGGGATTTCATCAAAAACTGTATGCTTAAAGTCTGTGACGAACTTTGCGCAGGCAAAAGACAACTTTTTTCAAACACCAGCCTGAGCAGAAATACCATTGCTGATCGCGTAGACCTGTTGTCTAACAATCTAAAAGAGCAACTTGTGCAAAAGATGAAGCACTGCCAAGTATCAGCGTCAGCCTCAAACAAGTAATGTAGAGTTGTAGTAATACAGTACTGTATATAAATGTATGTAAATACAGTAATAATACAGTAATGTTTCCTGTGCAATTACACATTTGAAGTTTTTACTCCGTTCAATTTTAAAAGTTAAATATGCACATAAAGAAGGTCTTGTTTTTTGTTGTTCCCCTCGGGAATTTTAAAGCTTTATTGTCTATGTTGACTATGTTGTTTTTGTTTGCCGACTCTGTCCTGGGAGTGTTTCTTGTTTTTCGGCTTTTCATGGAAAATAGATCTTGATGTGGACAACAGTCTTTTGATAAAATTGTCTCCTATTTAGCAGAGAAAATGACTTTTGATTGTTATTATTTGTTAATCAGTAATTCCTTTTTTTCACACTAACCCAGAGAAAGCCCAGAAAGGAAAGTCAATGTACATTTGAGCAGGACAGATGAGGTCCAGTGTGTTGATTGCTATTGGTTTTAAGTAACAAGAGATTTTTGCACTTTATTTTATTGTATTTCGAGGCAATACTTCTTTTTAATAATTTCAGATGATTGAATGATAAAAAATGGTTATGAGTTGTTGTTATGAGATATGTTATGAGTTTTTTATATAAAGGACATTTGTATTTTGTGCCTGCTGAAATTAAAAATGACTGACAGAGTCATAAGAAAATATTGCTTTATTTATCCAATCATATTGTAATATATTTGTTGTGTTTTCAGTAGGTTAAATCTTGGTTTCAGTAAAGATTGGACAGTCCGGCCCTCGGCTTGTAGCCAAATGTTTTATTTGGCCCTCCGTCCATTTGACTTTGACACCCCTGTTTTAAAGTATTGAAACCGGACTTCATGGGACGCACACGCCCTCAGATCAGACGGGACGACAAAATCGGCACTTGCCCTTTAAGTTTTCACTAGTGTCGGCTTATAAGTCCCCAAGTTTTGACTTAATTTGGCTTTTTGAATTTTGACTTGATTTGGGGCACAAGTCTCCAAACCTCGCGGGACTTAGAAATTCCGGCGGCGCTTTTGTGGCAATGCGGTGCCCGCCGTCTAGCGAAACCACAGCCAAAACCCCCAAAAAAGCCAAATTAAGTGGCATCACGGGGTTTTTGCCGAGGTGCCTTTAACTTCCCCCGGATTTATGCCCACTAGTCCCCAAACGGCCTGGCGCGAGATTTTCATACTGAAAATCGCAGCTTCGTGGATTTACAGCCGCCTACCCTCGGGGGGCCGCCCTACCGCAGCACTTGGAACCGTAAAACCGGGCCGGTGTTTGGGGAATTGTGCCCGCCACTAGTGGCTGAAATCCGGGCCGGTGTTTGGGGAATTGTGCGCGTATTATCGGGCCGGTGTTTGGGGATATGCGCGCGTATTATCGGGCCGGTGTTTGGGGAATTGTGCCCGCCACTAGTGGCTGAGAACTGGGCTAGTGTTTGGGGACTTGTGCCCGCCAATAGTGGCTTAAATGCGCACCGGGGCTATACCCGGGTCGGACGACCGATTTGCATCGACCAGAAAGTACAAGACCGTTAAATAGGTGAAAGTTCAATCGTTTAAGAGGCGGCGCTTTTGAATCCTCCCAAACGAGTGCCCTCCAGTGGCGCTTTTGCGGATGTGGCCTGCTCGTAGAGCTGTGCTGTCGGGGCCGGCGCCGGGATTGCCTCTTGCGGTTCGTTCTCGGCTTGTGTTTAGGCTGCGCGCCCCGTTAAAACCGCGCACGGGTGTCCGGCGGGTCACACGTCGGAGTGAGTTCGTAAAAAAAAGTTTTTCAAATTTTAAAGTATTGAAACCGGACTTCCAGAGATGCCTTGGACGAGCGCGTTCCCCCTTGTGCCTGCCAATAGTGGCTGAAATCCGGGCCGGTGTTTGGGGAATTGTGCGCGTATTATCGGGCCGGTGTTTGGGGATTTGCGCGCATATTATCGGCCCGGTGTTTGGGGAATTGTGCCCGCCACTAGTGGCTGAGAACTGGGCTAGTGTTGGGGGACTTGTGCCCTCCAATAGTGGCTGAAATCCGGGCCGGTGTTTGGGGAATTGTGCGCGTATTATCGGGCCGGTGTTTGGGGATTTGTGCGCGTATTATCGGGCCGGTGTTTGGGGAATTTTGCGCGTATTATCGGGCCGGTGTTTGGGGATTTTTGCGCGTATTATCGGGCCGGTGTTTGGGGAATTGTGCCCGCCACTAGTGGCTGAGAACTGGGCTAGTGTTGGGGGACTTGTGCCCGCCAATAGTGGCTGAAGTCCGGGCTGGTGTTTGGGGAATTGTGCGCGTATTATCGGGCCGGTGTTTGGGGATATGCGCGCGTATTATCAGGCCGGTGTTTGGGGAATTGTGCCCGCCACTAGTGGCTGAGAACTGGGCTAGTGTTTGGGGACTTGTGCCCGCCAATAGTGGCTTAAATGCGCACCGGGGCTATACCCGGGTCGGACGACCGATTTGCATCGACCAGAAAGTACAAGACCGTTAAATAGGTGAAAGTTCAATCGTTTGAGAGGAGGCGCTTTTGAATCCTCCCAAACGAGTGCCCTCCAGTGGCGCTTTTGCGGATGTGGCCTGCTCGTAGAGCTGTGCTGTCGGGGCCGGCGCCGGGATTCCATCTTGCAGTTCGTTCTCGGCTTGTGTTTAGGCTGCGCGCCCCGTTAAAACCGCGCACGGGTGTCCGGCGGGTCACACGTCGGAGTGAGTTCGTAAAAAAAAGTTTTTCAAATTTTAAAGTATTGAAACCGGACTTCCAGAGATGCCTTGGACGAGCGCGTTCCCCCTTGTGCCTGCCAATAGTGGCTGAAATCCGGGTCGGTGTTTGGGGAATTGTGCGCGTATTATCGGGCCGGTGTTTGGGGATTTGCGCGCATATTATCGGCCCGGTGTTTGGGGAATTGTGCCCGCCACTAGTGGCTGAGAACTGGGCTAGTGTTGGGGGACTTGTGCCCTCCAATAGTGGCTGAAATCCGGGCCGGTGTTTGGGGAATTGTGCGCGTATTATCGGGCCGGTGTTTGGGGATTTGTGCGCGTATTATCGGGCCGGTGTTTGGGGAATTTTGCGCGTATTATCGGGCCGGTGTTTGGGGATTTGCGCGCGTATTATCGGGCCGGTGTTTGGGGAATTGTGCCCGCCACTAGTGGCTGAAATCCGGGCCGGTGTTTGGGGGATTGTGCGCGTATTATCGGGCCGGTGTTTGGGGATATGCGCGCGTATTATCGGGCCGGTGTTTGGGGAATTGTGCCCGCCACTAGTGGCTGAGAACTGGGCTAGTGTTTGGGGACTTGTGCCCGCCAATAGTGGCTTAAATGCGCACCGGGGCTATACCCGGGTCGGACGACCGATTTGCATCGACCAGAAAGTACAAGACCGTTAAATAGGTGAAAGTTCTATCGTTTGAGAGGCGGCGCTTTTGAATCCTCCCAAACGAGTGCCCTCCAGTGGCGCTTTTGCGGATGTGGCCTGCTCGTAGAGCTGTGCTGTCGGGGCCGGCGCCGGGATTGCCTCTTGCGGTTCGTTCTCGGCTTGTGTTTAGGCTGCGCGCCCCGTTAAAACCGCGCACGGGTGTCCGGCGGGTCACACGTCGGAGTGAGTTCGTAAAAAAAAGTTTTTCAAATTTTAAAGTATTGAAACCGGACTTCCAGAGATGCCTTGGACGAGCGCGTTCCCCCTTGTGCCTGCCAATAGTGGCTGAAATCCGGGCCGGTGTTTGGGGAATTGTGCGCGTATTATCGGGCCGGTGTTTGGGGATTTGCGCGCATATTATCGGCCCGGTGTTTAGGGAATTGTGCCCGCCACTAGTGGCTGAGAACTGGGCTAGTGTTGGGGGACTTGTGCCCTCCAATAGTGGCTGAAATCCGGGCCGGTGTTTGGGGAATTGTGCGCGTATTATCGGGCCGGTGTTTGGGGATTTGTGCGCGTATTATCGGGCCGGTGTTTGGGGAATTTTGCGCGTATTATCGGGCCGGTGTTTGGGGAATTGTGCCCGCCACTAGTGGCTGAGAACTGGGCTAGTGTTGGGGGACTTGTGCCCGCCAATAGTGGCTGAAGTCCGGGCTGGTGTTTGGGGAATAGTGCGCGTATTATCGGGCCGGTGTTTGGGGAATTTTGCGCGTATCATCGGGCCGGTGTTTGGGGATTTTTGCGCGTATTATCGGGCCGGTGTTTGGGGAATTGTGCCCGCCACTAGTGGCTGAGAACTGGGCTAGTGTTGGGGGACTTGTGCCCGCCAATAGTGGCTGAAGTCCGGGCTGGTGTTTGGGGAATTGTGCGCGTATTATCGGGCCGGTGTTTGGGGATTTGCGCGCATATTATCGGCCCGGTGTTTGGGGAATTGTGCCCGCCACTAGTGGCTGAGAACTGGGCTAGTGTTGGGGGACTTGTGC
This sequence comes from Urocampus carinirostris, assembly GCF_059441175.1. NCBI lineage: Eukaryota > Metazoa > Chordata > Actinopteri > Syngnathiformes > Syngnathidae > Urocampus > Urocampus carinirostris. The sequence continues at coordinate 38,377,098 of NC_142356.1, read as the reverse complement.
CCTCCAATAGTGGCTGAAATCCGGGCCGGTGTTTGGGGAATTGTGCGCGTATTATCGGGCCGGTGTTTGGGGATTTGTGCGCGTAGTATCGGGCCGGTGTTTGGGGAATTTTGCGCGTATTATCGGGCCGGTGTTTGGGGATTTTTGCGCGTATTATCGGGCCGGTGTTTGGGGAATTGTGCCCGCCACTAGTGGCTGAGAACTGGGCTAGTGTTGGGGGACTTGTGCCCGCCAATAGTGGCTGAAGTCCGGGCTGGTGTTTGGGGAATTGTGCGCGTATTATCGGGCCGGTGTTTGGGGATATGCGCGCGTATTATCGGGCCGGTGTTTGGGGAATTGTGCCCGCCACTAGTGGCTGAGAACTGGGCTAGTGTTTGGGGACTTGTGCCCGCCAATAGTGGCTTAAATGCGCACCGGGGCTATACCCGGGTCGGACGACCGATTTGCATCGACCAGAAAGTACAAGACCGTTAAATAGGTGAAAGTTCAATCGTTTGAGAGGCGGCGCTTTTGAATCCTCCCAAACGAGTGCCCTCCAGTGGCGCTTTTGCGGATGTGGCCTGCTCGTAGAGCTGTGCTGTCGGGGCCGGCGCCGGGATTCCATCTTGCATTTCGTTCTCGGCTTGTGTTTAGGCTGCGCGCCCCGTTAAAACCGCGCACGGGTGTCCGGCGGGTCACACGTCGGAGTGAGTTCGTAAAAAAAAGTTTTTCAAATTTTAAAGTATTGAAACCGGACTTCCAGAGATGCCTTGGACGAGCGCGTTCCCCCTTGTGCCTGCCAATAGTGGCTGAAATCCGGGTCGGTGTTTGGGGAATTGTGCGCGTATTATCGGGCCGGTGTTTGGGGATTTGCGCGCATATTATCGGCCCGGTGTTTGGGGAATTGTGCCCGCCACTAGTGGCTGAGAACTGGGCTAGTGTTGGGGGACTTGTGCCCTCCAATAGTGGCTGAAATCCGGGCCGGTGTTTGGGGATTTGTGCGCGTATTATCGGGCCGGTGTTTGGGGAATTTTGCGCGTATTATCGGGCCGGTGTTTGGGGATTTGCGCGCGTATTATCGGGCCGGTGTTTGGGGAATTGTGCCCGCCACTAGTGGCTGAAATCCGGGCCGGTGTTTGGGGAATTGTGCGCGTATTATCGGGCCGGTGTTTGGGGATATGCGCGCGTATTATCGGGCCGGTGTTTGGGGAATTGTGCCCGCCACTAGTGGCTGAGAACTGGGCTAGTGTTTGGGGACTTGTGCCCGCCAATAGTGGCTTAAATGCGCACCGGGGCTATACCCGGGTCGGACGACCGATTTGCATCGACCAGAAAGTACAAGACCGTTAAATAGGTGAAAGTTCTATCGTTTGAGAGGCGGCGCTTTTGAATCCTCCCAAACGAGTGCCCTCCAGTGGCGCTTTTGCGGATGTGGCCTGCTCGTAGAGCTGTGCTGTCGGGGCCGGCGCCGGGATTGCCTCTTGCGGTTCGTTCTCGGCTTGTGTTTAGGCTGCGCGCCCCGTTAAAACCGCGCACGGGTGTCCGGCGGGTCACACGTCGGAGTGAGTTCGTAAAAAAAAGTTTTTCAAATTTTAAAGTATTGAAACCGGACTTCCAGAGATGCCTTGGACGAGCGCGTTCCCCCTTGTGCCTGCCAATAGTGGCTGAAATCCGGGCCGGTGTTTGGGGAATTGTGCGCGTATTATCGGGCCGGTGTTTGGGGATTTGCGCGCATATTATCGGCCCGGTGTTTGGGGAATT